>NC_064931.1:200479394-200787325 GCF_023897955.1 Schistocerca gregaria | reverse complement strand
TGGCCGATAGAATCGGACTGTAAAAGAAGGGTAATAGAACGGGCCCGCAAAATTGCAGAACAAGAAGCCTATGCTTAACAACGGTTGGTGCGGAATTGTAGAATATCTTCTGAGTTCGGATATTATAAATTTCCAGAGATCGAAAAGCTTATGTTCACGAATCAGCACGGTTTTCTAAAGCATCGCTCCTGCGAAACTCAGCTGACCCTTTTCTCACAGGATATACTGCGACCTGAGGATGAAGGACAGCAGGCTAATTCCATATACGTAGTCTTCCGAAAAGCTGGGACCCAAATGCAGGCTGTTTACTAGGGTACGAGCATACTGATTAGGTTCCAAGACATGCGAGTGACTTGAAGACTTCTTAAATAATAGAACCCAGTATGTTGTCCTCGACGTCGAGTGTTCGTCGGAGACGAGGGTGCCGTCAGGAGTGCCCCAGGAAGCGTGATAGGACCGCTATTTCTTCTATACACAGATGTCGAAGATGAATGACTCAGACAAAATTTCTAGTTGGTGTGATGAATGGCACGTAGCTCTAAATGCAAAAAAAAGTAAGTTAATGTAGACGATCAGGAAAAACACACCCGTAATATTCGGATACAGCATTAGTAGTGTTCTGCTTGACACAGTCACATTGTTTAAAAACCTGGGTGAAATGTTGCTCTATGAAATGGGACGAACATGTGGGATTGTGACAGAGAAGGCGAATGGTCGACTGGTAAAGTATGGTTCCTCTATAAAGGAGACCGCATAGAAGCCACTAATGCTGCCTTTTCTTAAGCACCGCTCGGGAGTTTGGAATCCACACCAGGTCAGATTAAATGAAAACATCGACGCACTTCAGAGCGGGAAGCTAGATCTGTCACTGGTGGGTTCGAACAACACGCAAGTGTTACGGAGATGCTTCGGGAACTCAAATGGGAATCCCAGGATGGATGGCGACGTTGTTTTCGTGGAATGCTACTGAGAAAATTTAGAGAACTGACATTTGATGCCGACTGCACACGATCATACTACCGTCAACATACATTTCGCCTAAGGACATCGCAGATAAGATACGAGAAATTAGGGCTCATACGGATGCATATAAGGAGTCACTTTTCCCTCGCTCTATTAGACGTAAGTGTAGAAAGAGCCATTCCTCATCCACCTCAAGGGCTCAGGGAAATTGCGGGAAACCTCAAAAGGGTAGCTTGATGCAGATCTGAATCCAGTTCTACATGTATAGACCAACATCATTAACACACAATATTCGTTGAAGTTGGATGAGAAGTTTCGAGTTATATCGAGATGCTGAATATTCTATGGTATTTTTCTATAAAACAAGATATGATTGACCACCTTCCACTGATATAATGCCTCACAAAAAAGTGAAGCAGCCAAAAGTGCGGGTTGGGAAGGTGTGTGATGTCGTTTCGATACTTATAAAATCGAGTAAAAAACAACAGTGCTTTTCGCAGTATGAGCCCGCTTATAACGTTTTACCCTCTCTGGCTTGAATGTGTGCTCTGATTCTGCTGGGAATAATGTTATAAAGCTGTCTCCTCTCCTGGGACAAGCTGCCCATAGCTGTTGTAACTGGTCCTCTGTAACGTCGATACTGACACTGGGAAGGATTTAACGTCCAAGATGGTCCCACATATGTTCTATCGGGAAGAGATCTGGGGATCTTGCTGGCTACGGGAGTACCTCAATATCTCGCAGACACCTCATAGAGACACTTGTCATGTGTGGACGAACATTGTCCCGTCGAAGAATGGCATCAAGATACTGTGGCAAGAGATATAACGTACGCGGACATTGGATATCTGTGGCTTACGGTTGTGCCGTCAGAGTTCCCTCAGTCTCTACCAGGCGTGACCACAAGTCATATCCGATACCCGATGGATCCCCACACAACGACGTCAGAAGTAACATCGCTGCATTCCGGAACCACGCTGCTGCTACGGCCACAGGTTCGAATCCTGCCTCGGGCATAGATGTGTGTGATGTCCTCAGGTTAATTAGGTTTAAGTAGTTCTAAGTCCAGGAGACTGATGAGCTCAGATGTTAAGTCTCATAGTGCTTAGAGCCATTTGAACCATTTGAACTAACATCGCTGTACCTCTTCAAAACATTGGAAGAATAGAACCTTTCCCCAACTCAACGCCATACTCGCCAACGGTGGTTAACCGAGGTAGTGCAGAACCACGGTTCATCGTTGAAAACACTGCAACGTCATTCATTACCAGTCCACACTTCCTAGTTAAAGCACCATTCAAATTGCAGCCGTTTGTGTTGTGGTGCTATTGACAGACTACACGTGGGATAGTAATTCCATAGTATGGCTGTTGCTAGTCTCCAACCTATGATGCGGGATGACACAGGATGTTTCAGGGAGACAGTTACTTGTTCTCGGATGTAAATCATAGATATGAAGGGGTTATGATGTGCTATGTCCACAATACGGCGATCCTCAGTGTTGGTCAGATGAGGTCGACTGGAATCTTGACGACGTGTATGCTAGCCATCTCGTTCGCATTCAGCCCAACATCGTGCTCTGGCACATCTGAATGCTCCATAAATATGGACGATTCGACCAGTCGGGCAAATGGAGGCAGACAATGAGGCCCCTTTCAAACTCTGTTACTCGCTGATAACGCTGTATTACCCGAGGACGCAGCATTTCTAGGACCTTCACAGTGATCACTCAACATCTGACGCTGCTCACGGCCCTTGTATACCCTACGAGGATTGGTAACAACGCTAAGGAGCGAGGTGACGCAGTGGGTACCACACTATACTCCCATCCGCCCTTCCAGATCTGTTTTACGCGACGTCCGTAAATCACTCCAGGCAAATGGGAGGACGGTTCCTTTAAAAAGGGCACGGCAAATTCAAACAGCCCGGAAGACGCAATTACTGTCAAATGTTTTAATAACGTAGATGATAGCCTAGGAGACCGTCCAGCCTTTGCTTCGGGTTCGATCCTTACTTTCATCCCATGACCAAATATTGTCTCCCTCTTATGTACGGTTTTAGGAAACTAAACGAATTACTAGTTTGGCGACATCGTCTCTGGCGCGCCGCATCTACATCTACATCATAGTCTGCAAGCCACCTAATGGTGTGAGGCGGAGGGTTCTCTCGGTACCACTATCTGATCTCTCCAACCCTGTTCCACTCGCGAATAGTGCGTGGGAAGAATGATTGTCGGTAAGCCTCTGTATTGGCTCTAATTTCTCGAATTTTCTCCTCGAGGTCAATACGCGAGATGTATGTGGGAAGGAGTAATATGTTGTCTGACTCCTCCTGAAAAGTACTGTCCCGAAATTTCAATAGTAAATCTCTCCGTGATGCACAACGTCTCTCTTGTAGCGTCTGCCAGTGGAGTTTGTTTAGCATTTCCGTAACGCTCTCTCGCCAGCTAAACGATCCCGTGACGAAACGAACCGCTCTTCGTTGGATCTTCTCTATCTCTTCTATCAGTTCTACCTGATAAGGATCCCAGATACATTAACAGTACTCAATAATCGGGCGAACAAGCGCCTTATAAGCCACTTCTTTCATGGATGAGTTACATTTCCTTAAGATTCTTCCGATGAATCTGAGTCTAGTGTCTGCTTTTCCCACTATATGTTTTACATGGTCATTCCACTAAAGGTCGCTCTGAATAGTTAAGCCTAGATATTTTACGGCATACGCTGTCTCCAACTGTTTGTCATCAATAGTGTAGCTGTACAGTAGTGGATTTCTTTTCCTATGTATGCGCAATATGTTACATTTATTTACGTTCAGGGTCAACTGGCAGAGTCTGCACCATTTATCAATTCTCTGCAGGTCGTTCTGCAAATTCTTACTACCTTCTGGCGTTGCTACTTTGATGAAAACAAGTTCATCAGCAGCGAATAGCCTTAAGGAGCATCCGATGCTTTTTACTAGGTGACGATTTTGCATGAATTTGCACCCATAAGGGCCTGATTAGATACCTTCAATGTTAATTAACTCGGAAACTGTGAAACGTATCGAATTGTATTGTTAACATTTATTTTTCAGCACAACCTCCCTTGCATCACCCTTACAATTTTTTCAGACTGTTCCTGACCACCCTGTATATGCGCTACACTTATCCAGCACTGTGAATACAGTAACAACATTAACAAATGTTTACTGTCTGCGGTATCCATGGACAATAACTGAGGTATGTGTCCTCATTTGTTTACTGCGTTCTGTAAGTCGTTCGTAATAGCAAAGAGCTTGCAATAGAACTGATATTTTTCACGGTACCGAAAATGAACATGTGCTCATACCTCTTAAGATGTTCATTTTGAAACCCATTTTTACCGGAAAATATTATCTCGGTTTGGTCCATAATACCACCTCTCAAAACATGGACAGTTTCTGTTCACTTTCCTGTAACATCACGATCAGAAACTAGAAATCTCAAAATACAATGAGTTTTGTGAAAACTGTAACAACCAAAAGCAATCGTCTAAATATATCAAGACTTGGTGTCACGTTTGTACGTCGTTTGATAGTACTTCATTCTGTGAGCCTGGTATAACACTGATCTTTTCAGACACGTAACACAGGCCGTTGCTAGTCCTGCATTTACGTCATCTGTACAAAGTCCAAGTCACTTGTTGACGCGCACTGTTCTACGTGTCCACCAGGTGCACTGTGCCTCGTTGACGTCAAAGGCCAGCATAACAGCATGTGAATGAGGTAGAAAGCGGCCGTTTGATCTCTAGGAAATTGGGTTCCCCATTCATGATATTTTAGCCGGTTCAAAGCATGCAGCCACTACAGCACTCGGATAGAAGAGGGTCGCACCTGGCGACGTCGGATTTTGCACCACATAATATGATTATAGAATGGACTGATTATCATTATTTTTCCTGTCTGGTCGTAACGGACAGTACAGTACTGATTCGTCCACTGCAGTGGCTGGCTGGTGAGGCAGAGTAGAAGGAGATAGATGTGGAGCTGTCGATATCGATGGCTGTAGTCCATTTGCTCCAGTCTGGTGTAGGTGCACCTTAGTCCATACTACACGAAGTCATTATATAGGGTGTAACAAAAATGTACGGCACGAATTGCAGGACACATTGCTCATACGTAGTCATAGAAATTTCATTATATACACATGGGTCTGGAAACGCTTTTTTTTCCGTGTTACAACTCATTTGCTCCAACTCACTAATCATGGGGACCATACACTGACAGAACGCACCAGCATACAACATGCAACTCTTTCTCGCAGAAGGTGTTCAATATGCCCTCCATGGACTTTGATAGATGCATCAAACCGCCGTCGGAGATTACCCCGGATGTACTGATGTATCCCTGTAGTATTGCTTATAGTTTCACAGCCTTCTATAATACAGACACGGAGACTCTCAACATCTTGTACTGGCGTTACGAGCATAAGAGCTTACAAACGCCCTCACAAATAAAAGTCCAGTGGGTTTAGGTCCGCAGAGCGTAGAGGCCAGGAAATGACTCCCTCTCTGTCTACCCACCTGTCACCGAATCTGTCATTAAAAGCTGACGGGCATTAGCTCTAAAATGAAGAGTGTGTTCCATCGTGCATGAAGTAAGCATTTTCTCGCACAACTAAAGGCACATCTGCAAATATCAGGTAGAACATGCCCTACGAAGTAAGATAACTTGGTCCGTTGAGCATGGGTGGAAGAAAGTGAGGCCCTCCCAAACAGTGACCAACAATACCAACCCAAGCACTGACAGAAATTTTTTGTTGATGACCGACTTCAACAGCTGCGTAATGACTGACGTCTGACCTTACATGATGATTGTGAAGTTTTACAATCTGAGCTCGCTGAAACGACACCTCATCTGTAAACAGAACTGTTTCCCTAAAATTATGGGTAACACTTTTTTGAATAAACCATTTGCAGAAGAGTTCCCGTGCAGGAAATCAGCTCCTGATAGTGCCTGCATATGCTGTAAAGATGCAGCTGGATAGTGCCTGCACACGCTGTAAGTGGTATGGATGCAGCTGGTCCTAATGTAACAAACACTCTTCAGACAGTCATGAGGTCAACATTCAGTGTTACAGCTACCTGTCTTGTACTGTCACTAGGGTCGTCGTCAACTGTAAAAGAACTGTCGCCTTCCGTTGCGGTGTCATCGTCCTTCTAGACTGCCGGGTGGTGTGGCCGAGCGGTTCTACGTGCCTTAGGAATCGCGCAACCACTACGGTCACATGTTCGAATCCTGCCTCGGGCATGGATGTGTGATGTCCTTAGGTTAATTAGGTTTATGTAGTTCTAAGTTCTAGGGGACTGATGATCTCAGAAGTTGAGTCCCATAGTGCTCAGAGACATTTGAACCATTTTGAATCTTCTAGACTTCCCCGGCCGCGAGTATCAGGCTTAATCGCATCATGTTTCCTAAGACGACGATTAATGACTTCAAATGTTTTACTGTCCTGGAAATCTCTCCTGGTGCAAACGTTGAGAGCAAGCGCTATTGCCTTCAGTTAATCCATACATCAAATGGGCATCTACCACCTCCGCATTTGTGTACACTACCGTTGCTCAAGCCAAGTCTGTGATTATCTCTACGTAGTAACCCGTGTGCTTGCAATGGTCGTACTGATCGCTGGAACAGTTAATGTTGCCTATAACTAAACAATGACATACGTCACATGGCATGTAATACAGAACACTGGCTGTGCACAAAGTAACCAGATGTCACCAAGCGTGAATGACCCCCATGAATCTAGTTTTCTTTTCTTGTGCGTTTCCCATGATTAATGAGTTGCAAAAAACGAGTTGTGACATGAAAACAAATCATTTCCAGATGCAAGTACACATAATTAATTTCTGCGTCCATGTCCCGCTTAGCTAGGTGGTAATGTGCTCGTCCACGATGCAATTGGGTCCGGCTTCGATTCCCGGCCGGGTTGGAGATTTTCTCCGCTCGTGGACTGCGTGTTGTGTTGACCTCGCCATCATTTCATCCTCATCACCGGCGCGCCAGTAACCCCATGTGGCTTCGAATGAAATAAGACTTGCGCTTGCCTGCCGTACTTCCCCGAATAGGGGCTTCCCGTTCAACGATGCCATATGCTCAAATCGTTTCCTTTCTACGTCTATGTGTGAGAAATTGTGTCTTGCAATTTGTGTCGTACATTTTTGTTACACACTATACTGAATTCAATATCTCTGCCAGTTGATAGGTTTTTCTTCCTGCAGGCGGTTTATGTAATAACGTTAATTTTCCATTATTGTTGTGTTTTCGCAAAAGTTTTATATTACTAGAAAGTCCAAAACGTAAGTTACACATTATTAAGGCAGGCCAAGTAACTTTTACTGAATACGCACAGCCCGCCGGTGTGACCGAGAGGTTCTAGGCGCTTCAGTCTGGAACCGCACGACCGCTACGATCGCAGGTTCGAATGCTGCCCCGGGTATGGGTGTGTGTGATGACCTTAGGTCAGATAGGTTTAAGTAGTTCTAAGTTCCAGGGGACTGATGGCCTCCGATGTTAAGTCCCATAGTACTCAGAGTCATTTAAATGCGCACAACACTTCAAAGTGACACTGCTGCATGGCAGTACTTTTGACAGACTGTGTAACCGACGGTCAGAACGTTCTATCATCGTTCAATTCCTCGACGATAGAAATCCTCTCCTTGGCCATGTATCCACTGGTAAACCTCTTTCTCAACGTCTTTATCGTTGGAAAATCTCTTCCACATGTTCACCCAGTTCGCCGATGAGATGGAAATCACATGGTGCTAGATCTGGACTGAATAGTGAATGCTTCCAAATCTACCATCGAAAACGGTGAAAAAGATTGTGTTCTGCTTGCTGTGTGGGGTTGCATCGTCGTGCAGGTGAACAATGGCTTTGCTTAATCTTCCACGCCTCTTGCTCTTTATGGCGTTGTGCAGCGGTGTCACTGTTGCAAGCTAGGATCGGCATTAATGGTTGTGTCCTTTGCCATAAACTCTGTGCACACAATTCCGTCAAGGTCGAAGAAAACTGTGGGCATGACCTTTCCTGCTGATGTTAGTACTTTGAGTTTCTCTCGTGGAGGCAAGGGGGTGTGTATCTATTCCATAGACGATTTTTTTATCGCAGGTGTGGAATGATGGACCTACGTTTCACCGCCTGGAGTGATGTGGGTTAGCCAATGATTTCCTTCCACGGAGTAGCGCTCAAGGAAGTCGAGGGACATCATACACCTTACGTCTTTAGGTGCAGGTCACATTAGTCGCTGAACCTAGCGAGAGCACAGATTTCGACACAACGGACTATTTCGGGCGATGCAATGAGCATACCTATTGAGCCGCGGCTCTGCTGAGCAATGTCCGCGATGGTCACTGTGCGATTGTTGTGAATCAGTACCTCGACTGCCTGGTCTTTGTTGTTTGAGATCGATGCTGCTGACCTTCCTTCCCGATCAGGATCATTCACACCCTTGCGAACTTTGTCAAACTCTTGGCACCATTCCACTACGGCTAGACGCGATACTGCGAATGGTCCATATACCGTCAGAATTTCACGGCGAAACTCTATGCAATTTAGACGTTTTGCTAACAATAACCGTACTTCAGACTTGAAGTACGTTTCTAGTTCCCGCGCCGTCTCACTACGCCCCCCCCCCCCCTCCTGGGATGCATCTGTTATCCGTACCGAAGCAGAATTCTGACTCTAGCAAAACCTAGAACATGTTTTCTCTTTTTGTGCTATGGCCTAGGAAAGCGACGACACGAGTAACTTACTTTCTGAAGTTCCGACGTACAATGGTGAACTCTTGTGCAGCATTTCATTACATAGACAAGTATGTGAAAGGAAGAAATATATCGTTACACAGTTTAGGTCGTTTTAAATATACACAAATCGTGTGAAAACGTTTTCCAATATGAGTTTAATTAATCATAGGCCGAAACTAAGAAGTGACACCGTTCCAAGGGCAGATGCCGATGATCTATATTTGAGAGTTGTTACTTGTATATAAATATTATGAACTAACTGATAATGGTCATTACATCTGTCGTTCGTAAAAAATAGGTGCAAAAATTTATTAAATGTTAATTTTTCTGTTCGTGTTACGAAATTCATAATATTTATGTAATATCAATACGTATAAAAGGCTTCCCACTGACGAAGTACGAAGCAATGTTCACATCCCTGCTTTGAATAAAGAAAGAATTCCAAGGAAAATCACCACACGAAGCAATGCAGCAAACAGTTTTTGCGTGGATATTTTGACAATGAGGCCTGTGAAATCGAAAGGAAATTGAACCAAATATGTTACAGTTATGGATTTCCCACCCCATTTAGAAAACCACCAATTTAGAGTATTATGCTATAGTCGGTAGCTGTATCGGAAAATGTAATTCAATATATATTTTATTTGTACTTTTATCGCTGTTAATGTAAAGAAAATTGTTATGCATAAGTTTCAATCGCTTAATTCTACAGTTTTGCTCAATCTGAAGCTATTTTTATCTGAAGTTTGGTTTTGATTCTATAAAAGTCTATGAGGGACACCGTGACTAGTGTTGCTGAGTATGAACTGCTATGATCAAAGCATTAAACAGTCTGACTGCAAAACTTCTGTAGCAGAACGTGCTACGTATACTTGCAGGTGTGAGTAGTGAAATGTTAACTGGTGTTCAAAATCAGTGTAGAAAATTTGTTTAGCACAATATAACTTCCTTTCCCTGTGTCATAAACTTGTATCTTTACTATAAAATCAGTTTTTCTATTCCGCACATTGACACTCACCTGTGGGATATACTGACCGTCTTGGCTGCAAGCCTACAAATCAAAATTTTCAAGCACTAGCAATGTACTTGCCAGTGACACTTTACCATATAGTCTTATGTGGTCTCATTTTATAACGCAAATTACATCGCTAATTGCTAATCTTACCTGACACATTATAACACCTTTTTTTAATGGTAATCGTTTTCTAATATATTCATGTTTATATGTTGACGTTATTTCAGTATTTATACTAGATTTAGTACACTTCGCAAAACTTAAACCGTACTGAATGTAAAAACCAGAAATGGGAAAAAAATCGGGTACCCTTTATTGAAAGCGGGAAAATAAATCTCTCGCTTATTTTTTGAGAAAATGCTTGAAAACTAAATACTTCATGCTAAATTTATGTTTGAGTGTGGCAGTCCTATAGAAGATCAAGTCACTCTACCCTTAAAATCAATTTTTGATTAACAAATGTTTACTGTCTGCGGTATCCATGGACGATAACTGAGGTATGTGTCCTCATTTGTTTACTGCGTTCTGTAAGTCGTTCGTAATAGCAAAGAGCTTGCAATAGAACTGATATTTTTCACGTCACCAAAAATGAACATGTGCTCATACCACTTAAGATGTTCATTTTGAAACCCATTTTTACCGGAAAATATTATCTCGGTTTGGTCCATAATATCACCTCTCAAAACATGGACAATTTCTTCTCACTTTTCTGTAACATCACGATCAGAAACTAGAGATCTCAAAATACACTGAGTTTTGTGAAAACTGTAACAACCACAAGCAATCGTCTAAATATATCAAGACTTGATGTCACGTTTGTACGTCGTTTGATAGTACTTCATTCTGTGAGCCTGGTATAACACTGATCTATTCAGACACGTAACACAGGCCGTTGCTAGTCCTGCATTTACGTCATCTGTACAAAGTCCAAGTCACTTGTTGACGCGCACTGTTCTACGTGTCCACCAGGTGGGCTGTGCCTCGTTGACGTCAAAGGCCAGCATAACAGCATGTGAATGAGGTAGAAAGCGGCCGTTTGATCTCTAGGAAATTGGGTTCCCCATACGTGATATTTTAGCCGGTTCAAAGCATGCAGCCACTACAGCACTTGGATAGAAGAGGGTCGCACCTGGTGACGAGCGGATATTGCGTCACATAATATGATTATATAACGGACTTATTATTATTATTATTTCTGTCTGGTCGTAACGGACAGTACAGTACTGATTCGTCCACTGCAGTGGCTGGCTGGTGAGGCAGAGTAGAAGGAGATAGATGTGGAGCTGTCGATATCGATGGCTGTAGTCCATTTGCTCCAGTCTGGTGTAGGTGCACCTTAGTCCATACCACACGAGGTCATTATATAGGGTGTAACAAAGACTTATTCTGTCTCGGCTTCCACTACACAGAAACCCCAAAGGCAAAGTGCTTTACGCATACTGAAGGTCGTCGCAGCGGTGCTGAAGGGGACACTGTATTACTTGAGATACTACTCAACAATATTGGCACTTACGTGCTGGACAATGCGGTGATAACCGTAATCTGGCAGCCTGTATTATTGAGCGACATCGAAAACAAACGCCAACGCCTTTTGTAGGACATGCGATCTCGCTTCTACGTATGGAGAGCGGTGAGTCGGTGGGGGGAGGGTTCACCCTGAGCGACAGAACTGCTGCACTTAGACAGGCGTTAGACTTTGGAGCCCTAGGTGATGCCCCTCCTTCAGGCACCTTCATATGGGATATTTTAGTGGCACAACTATGTGGCGAAAACTTTGAAGTGTTTATCAAAGTACGACGGGTATAACAGCTTCCATGTTGGGTGCGCTGGCCTGACACATAGTCAGAAATGGTTGAAATGGCTCTAAGCACTATGGGACTTAACATCTGAAGTCATCAGTCCCCTATACTACTTAACCTAAGGACATCACACACATCCATGCCTGAGGCAGGATTCGAACCTCAGACCGTAGCACCAGCTCGGTTCCAGACTGAAGCGCCTAGAACCGCTCGGCCACAGCGGCCAGCACACAAAGTCCACTAAACACGTCTAGAGGAGGAGGATATTGGTGTTTAACGTCCCGTCGACAACGAGGTCATTAGGGACGGAGCACAAGCTCGGATTAGGGAAGGATGGGAAAGGAAGTCGGCCGTGCCCTTTCAAAGGAACCATCCCGGCATTTGCCTGGTGTGATCTAGGGAAATCACGGAAAACCTAAAGCAGGATGGCCGGACGCGGGATTGAACCGTCGTCCTCCCGGAAACAGGTCTAGAATATCGTTGGTCAGTAGCTTGTTAACTCGTTCCTCCAGAGTCAAAGGTCGTACATAGTTCTGAGACATATAGTTTTTTTTCTTTTTTTTTGCCTTGTACATATACTGTCCTCCCCCCATGAACCATGGACCTTGCCGTTGGTGGGGAGGCTTGCGTGCCTCAGCGATACAGATGGCCGTACCGTAGGTACAACCACAACGGAGGGGTATCTGTTGAGAGGCCAGACAAATGTGTGGTTCCTGAAGAGGGGCAGCAGCCTTTTCAGTAGTTGCAGGGGCAACAGTCTGGATGATTGACTGATCTGGCCTTGCAACATTAACCAAAACGGCCTTGCTGTGCTGGTACTGCGAACGGCTGAAAGCAAGGGGAAACTACAGCCGTAATTTTTCCCGAGGACATGCAGCTTTACTGTATGATTAAATGATTCAGAAGGATGTAGGTTGCAGTAGGTACTGGGGGATGAAGCAGCTTGCACAGGATAGAGTAGCATGGAGAGCTGCATCAAACCAGTCTCAGGACTGAAGACAACAACAACAACAACATATACTGTCCAGAAGTCCAGTCAACAAAGACCTTAAAATGTCAACCGGAGGTAGAAAATTTGTGCAATCGCAAGTTTTTGAACAATGGTAACAGGCAGTGTCATGGACAACATACTAAAAATCCTGACTGGTGGGGGTGTGGGGGGGGGGGGGGGGGTTGGGAGAGCTTTTAAAGTTCACTTTTTTATGTTTTTCCTGAATATCTCGAAAACCATAGCTTCTAATGAAAATGATTCCCAGTAAAAAAAATTAAACTACTTTACATATCCTACAAAAATGTTTGACTTATTTTTTTCTTTAGGGCTCTTAATTTCCACGTTGAAGGGAATGAAAAAATTGCAGATTATTAAAAAAAATCGTGTTTCAATGGTATAAAATTGATGTTTGTTGTTAAATGAAGTGGGTTAATAACAAATATGAAATTTTGTACCACATCTAAGTAAATTAGAACCGTATTAAGTGATAAGTTGTATTCTAAAGTGTTACAGTGTGGATTGGTGGCGGGGGTGGTTAGAAGTGTGAGGGCAGGTAGGTCGCTGTACGCTGTATTGTGGTCATGCATTTCCCTCCTTTTAACGTCTCCGAAATGAAGAGCAGCAGGCAATTTTCTACGACACTACGTCACAAAAAGATACTACAGGATATTTCAGAAAGTTATAACAACCACTTCGCAGCTTGCCTTACGAATCACTGGCTACTTAGTGCACTAACAGTCCCGGGAGGAGGGAGGTGTTTATTTTCCACAAAATGTGTTAACACTAATATGGACTGTAGGTATGAAATACTAATAATACTAACGCAAGAATCGTGTATGGACAGAATTTACGTAAAGCTCTGCTCACTGTTCTGAACACTACAGGGAACATTCTTAGTCATCCCGTACGACAGCTATAGCATTCTTCCAAAAACGCAACTTCCTCTACAATGGGTGCCGCTCACTTTTCAGTTTACAGATGGGCTATGTCTCCCAGCATTTCTTGTCAGGTTCTCTTATGTTAATACATAAAATAACTTCAGTCATCTCCTGTTTATTTTCAGTTTTCTATAAATAATGGCTGAGAAGTGCTTAATCCTTAAATGCGATGTTGTCAGTGACCTTTGTAGTGTTGGTGAAAAGGGATTGGATTGGCATATGTGCCATTTTACTGCTGTCTGTCGTTGGCTGATTGTCATTGTAAAACCGTGTAACCTTGTGTTGTAGTCACTTTGTGGTGAATTAACAAATGACGTGAAAATTTACCGCTCTTCTCTCATTACTAATTGGGTTACTGTTAGACTGAGTAAATCTCTTCAACTCAGGAATTGCTGACACTTATAGAGTGGACTGCACTGCGTGGAGCCTCTTGCCGCTCATCGAAGTATATCTTGCAAGGTGGGCGTCAAAGTGTCTGATGAAATAGGGCTGACTATGTGTAAACCTGTAATGCATTACTTGACTTGTGTCTAAATATCTGAAGTTCCATAACACGTAAGTGACCTACTTCCACCGCAGTGGAAGCAAATTTAAGACACTGGACCTCTTCAGATGCTGAAAGAGCTGAGGCTGATGTTATGCATTTGATTTCCCCAAACTTCGAAAAGTATTCCCCTCACTGATAGCGGAGACAATGAAATCGATGTTGTGAAATACATATTGACAGAATGTTACATTTGCAGCATGCTCTTCAGTTTGATAGACAGTTGCCAGCTGCAGCTGTTGAGCTTTTTTACGTACAGCTCATTTAACAACTGCAAATAAATAATTAATAAACTGTAAATAGCTTCACAATACAAATACGAGGTCACTGAAGTTATTTTTTCTACTCACATGAGAAAACTGCACAGAAAATTCTGGAGAGATATAGTCTGTTTTTAAACTCAAAAGCGAGAAGCACTCATCATGTGGGTAGTTCCCTTTCCTGGAAGAACGCTACAATTACCGTACAGGATGACTAAGAACCAGTTTCCCTCTACCATTGTAGTACAATGTGCCGAGATTAACGTTGACTCAGTCCATATCCGATTCTTGCCTTAGTATCGTCAGTAATTCATATGTGTATTCCATGTCGTGCTAACATATTTTGTGAAATATAAACTCACTCTCCCGCCGAGACTATCTGTGCGTTGGTAGCCACTGTTTCATAAGGCGAGCTACGGAAGAGTTGGCATAACTTTCTGAAATACCTTGTAGCTGTTTTTTATGACATAGTGCGGTAGAGAAAATGGGTAAATGGCTGCTCGCTTCATTTTGGAGATGTATGATGGAGGGAAATGCATGACCACAATCCGGCTACCTGATTCCCCTACACTTCTAACCTCTGCCACCACCTTTCAGCACTGTAACACCACAGAACCCAATTTATTCCATAATACTGTCCTGCTACGTGGTACAAACATTTAGTATTTATTGTAACCCAGTTCATTTTAAAATAAGCATCAGTTTAATTCCATCAAAAGACATTTTTAAATAACTTGAGATTTTTCTATCTCCTGCAACGCGGGAACTATTTGTCCAAGACAAAAAATGTATACGATATTTGGTGTAGAAAACGTAAATTAGTTTAATTTTGTACTTGCGGACATTTTCTCTTGAATCCGCGGTCCCGAGAAATTGAGGAAGAACCTAACAAAAGTGACCTTCAAACTCTCCTCTTAGCCCCAAATTCACACCCTAACGGTCAGAATTTTTAGTGTGTTACTCATGACGCTGCCCCTAACAATGTACAAAAATTTTGCGAATATACGAATTTTTCCCCTAATTTTCCTTTGTTGACTGGACTAATAAGGTTCAGTTGAGCCTCATGAATCCTTCATTTCTGCAGTAGCCTAGTGTTAGATTACTGTACTATGGAATACAGTTAGAGTTCTAAGATATCGGAGGTTCAGCGTATAGTAACCAGGAGGTTCAGGAAATGGCAACGAAGAGTAAGATGTATTATAACTTCTGTCGTCTTTCGACAACTTCTCATTAAAGTGAAAAATCTTCTTAAACTGAAAGTGATCTTCGAACTGCACTATGGGTTTGCTCCCAAATGAGAAAATGGTATTTATGATTTGAAAAAGCCCGACAACACACGCTTCTTGGTTTATTGCATTCCCCTGTGAGGGAGACCCTCTTAACGACATAAATTTATATAAACTCGTTTAATGTGGAGACATTGATATTACAAAAACAGTTGATACGTACAGGAAAAACGTAACGACCAAAGAGCATCTCACAACAGATATACTGGTCCGTTCCTCGATGTTGAAAACACCGATCTTGTGCTAACTGTTCATTTAAGGTGTGAATATCATGCAAGAAAGTGAGAAAAAGCATATGTTTAATTACTGGTCAAAAGACGAGGGATGTAACCAACCCATCTTTTCTTACTTACTACACAGTAGCGCCTGCTGCAAAAAAATTCAACTTTGAATTTCGTTCCTATCACTTTCCTATTACTTTAATTCACTCTTCAGTCGAAGATTCTGATGCAAGAAAGCTATACATTTTTTGGACTGCTGTGTGTTTCACTAAACCTTGTAGCAAAATTCCTTGTTACTCATTAGTAAAGACCGAAAATGAGCCGATTGTGCCCTTTTCAAGAATCGCCTATGCTATCATATGATGTGTGGCGCTGCTGGAAGTAGTTAACATTAGTGAGAAAAGGACTATATCTCAGAAGTAAACTTCGCCCTCTCTCTTTCTATCGTTTCACACTTAACCACAGCAACACAATGCATGAAAGTTGCTATATGTTGACAAAATCAAATTTCTTGAGGATTCGCACTATTCAATTTGCTCACAACACGTATTCACTTCGGAGCTGCTGAGTAACTGTCAACTTCAAAGAAATGCAGTGCTGTCGTTCCGTCAGTCCAGATACACACATCAAAAGAAGTCTTGCATCACCGTGGTTTCCAGAGCTCCTGAAGATAGAACGTTGACTGTGGATATTGTATCACAGGCACAGTCTCTTTGACTGTTCAGATATGTCACTAAACATGCCCAAAGATGTAAACAATCATGCATAAGCAGCGCCTGTTAGACGGAGGAGGTCAGACAGCCGTTCACTTCCAGTCATCCCACCAGGAAGGAGGTACACGGCTCGTGTTGTCTGTAGTTCAACCATGTCTAGACTGTCAATACCGCGGTTCGACCGCGTCCGCATTGTTAGTTCGTGCCAGGAAGGTATCTCAATAAGGGAAACGTCCAGTTGTCTCGGAATGAACCAAAGCGATGATGGTCGGACATGGAGGAGATACAGAGAGACAGAAACTGTCGATGACATGCCTCGCTCAGGCCGCCCAAGGGCTACTACTCCAGTGGATAACCGCTACCTACGGATTATGGCTCGGAGGAACCCAGACGGGAACGCAACCATGTTGAATAATGCTTTTCGTGCAGCCACAGGACGTCGTGTTACGACTCAAACTGTGCGCAATAGGCGGTATGTTGCGCAACTTCACTCCCGACGTCCATGGCGAGGTCCATCTTTGCAACCACGACACCATGCAGGGCGGTGCAGGTGGGCCCAACAACATGGCGAATGGACCGCTCAGGATTGGCATCACGTTCTCTTCACCGATGGGTGTCGCATATGCCTTCAACCAGACAATCGTAGGAGACGTGTCTGGAGGCAACCCGCTCAGGCTGAACGCCTGAGACAAACTGTCCAGCGAGTGCAGCAAGGTAGATCCCTACCGTTTTGGGATGGCATTATGTAGGAGCGACGTACGCCGCTGGTGGTCATGGAAAGCGCCGTAACGGTTTTACGACATGTGAATGCCATCCTCCCACCGACAGTGTAACCATACCGGCAGCATATTGGACAGGCATTCGTCTTCATGAACGAAAATTCGCGCCCCCATCGTGCATATCTTGTGAATGACTTCCTTCAGGATAACGACATCACTCGACAAGAGTGGCCAGCATGTTCTCCAGACGTGAACCCTATCGGACATGCCTGGGATAGATTGAAAAGGGCTGTTTATGGACGATGTGACCCACCAATTACTCTGAGGGATCTACGCCAAATCGCCGTTGAGGAGTGGGGCAATCTGGACCAACAGTGCCTTGATGAACTTGTGGGTAGTATGCCACGACGAATACAGGCATGCATTAATGCAAGAGGACATGCTACTGGGTATTAGAGGTACCGGTGTGTACATAAATCTGGAACACCACCTCTGAAAGTCTCACTGTATGATGGTATAACATGGAATGTATGGTTTTCATGAGCAATAAAATGGGCGGAAATGATGCTTATATCGATCTCTATTCCAATTTTCTGTACAGTTTCCGGAACTCTCGGGACCTATGTGATGCAAAACTTCTTTTGATATGTGAATATATCTAAGATTGATGATTTACAGGTGGAACGACTTCTCAAAAATTACTCGAGGCCTCTGTGTGAGCTAAACGAGGAATTGTTGAAGGCATATTGAAGGATCCAATGCAAATACACTCCTGGAAATTGAAATAAGAACACCGTGAATTCATTGTCCCGGGAGGGGGAAACTTTATTGACACATTCCTGGGGTCAGATACATCACATGATAACACTGACAGAACCACAGGCACATAGACACAGGCAACAGAGCATGAACAATGTCGGCACTAGTACAGTGTATATCCACCTTTCGCAGCAATGCAGGTTGCTATTCTCCCATGGAGACGATCGTAGAGATGCTGGATGTAGTCCTGTAGAACGGCTTGCCATGCCATTTCCACCTGGCGCCTCAGTTGGACCAGCGTTCGTGCTGGACGTGCAGACCGCGAGAGACGACACTTCATCCAGTCCCAAACATGCTCAATGGGGGACAGATCCGGAGATCTTGCTGGCCAGGGCAGTTGACTTACACCTTCTAGAGCACGTTGGGTGGCACGGGAGACAAGCAGACGTGCATTGTCCTGTTGGAACAGCAAGTTCCCTTGCCGGTCTAGGAATGGTAGAACGATGGGTTCGATGACAGTTTGGATGTACCGTGCACTATTCAGTGTCCCCTCGACGATCACCAGAGGTGTACGGCCAGTGTAGGAGATCGCTCCCCACACCGTGATGCCGGGTGTTGGCCCTGTGTGCCTCGGTCGTATGCAGTCCTGATTGTGGCGCTCACCTGCACGGCGCCAAACACGCATACGACCATCATTGGCACCAAGGCAGAAGCGACTCTCATCGCTGAAGACGACACGTCTCCATTCGTCCCTCCATTCACGCCTGTCGCGACACCACTGGAGGCGGGCTGCACGATGTTGGGGCGTGAGCGGAAGACGGCCTAACGGTGTGCGGGACCGTAGCCCAGCTTCATGGAGACGGTTGCGAATGGTCCTCGCCGATACCCCAGGAGCAACAGTGTCCCTAATTTGCTGGGAAGTGGCGGTGCGGTCCTCTACGGCACTGCGTAGGATCCTACGGTCTTGGCGTGCATCCGTGCGTCGCTGCGGTCTGGTCCCAGGTCGACGGGCACGTGCACCTTCCACCGACCACTGGCGACAACATCGATGTACTGTGGAGACCTCACGCCCCACGTGTTGAGCAATTCGGCGGTACGTGCACCCGGCCTCCCGCATGCCCACTATACGCCCTCGCTCAAAGTCCGTCAACTGCACATACGGTTCACGTCCACGCTGTCGCGGCATGCTACCAGTGTTAAAGACTGCGATGGAGCTCCGTATGCCACGGCAAACTGGCTGACACTGACGGTGGCGGTGCACAAATGCTGCGCAGCTAGCGCCATTCGACGGCCAACACCGCGGTTCCTGGTGTGTCCGCTGTGCTGTGCGTGTGATCATTGCTTGTACAGCCCTCTCGCAGTGTCCGGAGCAAGTATGGTGGGTCTGACACACCGGTGTCAATGTGTTCTTTTTTCCATTTCCAGGAGTGTAACTTATCACAAATCACAAAAAACGATTTTCGGCCTCAGTTTAGCATGGATGCTTTTATTTTTAAAGCACTTGAAAACTGACAGCCGGCCGGTGTGGCCGAGCGGTTCTAGGCGCTTCTGTCTGGAACCGCGCGACCGCTACCGTCGCAGGTTCGAATCCTGCCTCGGATATGGATGTGTGTGATGTCCTTAGATTAGTTAGGTTTAAGTAGTTCTAAGTTCTAGGGGACTGATGACAACAGATTTTAAGTCCCATAGTGCTCAGAGCCATTTGAACCATTTTTTTTTTCGACTACGAAAACTGATGACTGTGTTAGACGTTCTCTGCATATTCAGTCTGATAAATTCTCGCTTCGTTTTATGTTACTGACTGGCTTGATTTCTTGAATCATTTGGAATCGATAGGCATACAATTGTAATGATATGTCCATGTTCGGCTCGTGATGTTTCCAATAATGTCTAGTCATTCTGATGAGTGATGAATCTGTTCTTGCCGGCTCCCAAAAAAATTTTCATTCACGGTGGT
The DNA here is from genome assembly GCF_023897955.1 of Schistocerca gregaria. NCBI lineage: Eukaryota > Metazoa > Arthropoda > Insecta > Orthoptera > Acrididae > Schistocerca > Schistocerca gregaria. The sequence continues at coordinate 200,767,397 of NC_064931.1, read as the reverse complement.
GATGTTCTGTTAGAGCAACGAGATACAAGTCTCCTGTGGAATTTTATGTCTTCAGTCTGTCCTTTACTTTTATTTTTTATTCCTTATGTAAGCTGACTAGATTAGGGAATTACGGCCCTCTCTTACATCCGACCAGGAGCAACACATACCAAACACATTACCAAACATTTCCAATAATAATAATTATTGACAATAATAATTAATGGTATTTAGAATGATATAGATTAGCCTAGCAAATTTGAGGCCATGTTTAGTATTATCAGAAGCGAAATCGATAAAGAAAGAGGAGAAGATTGAAATGACAGAGACAGTGGTTGTTAGGAAAGAATGGAACAGAATATCTGATAAGCAATAGTGAAAAATTGTGTGGCAGGGAGGGAGGAGGTGACAAGAGTGAGCTGCAAGCGACATGTAGGAGATGACTGAGCCGCATGGCGTGGCCTTTCGTTTTGAGGCGCCATGTCATGGATTGCGCGACCTCTCCCGCCGGAGGTTCGAGTCCTCCCTCAGGCATGGGTGTGTATGTTGTTCTTAGCATGAGTTGGTTTAAGTAGTGTGTAAGTCTAGGAGCCGATGATTTCAGCAATTTCGTCCCTTACAAATTCACACACATTGAAGACGAATCTTGTAACAGAAGGTGGACCTTTAGCTGTCTTTGAAATTTGGAAATAATTTAATTTCTCTGATATTTTGAGGAAGATCAATCGAAATTCTTGTTCCCGATAGAGAAAATGATTAAGAAAACATGGCAGGGCTCTGTGATGATACGGAGAGAATTTTACTTTGTTGTGAATGAGTATTTCTGCTGTGCTGTTCAGACAGTAGCGAAAGAGTTGCAGACAAATAAGAAGGAGTGCAGTGATTGAGAAGACGCTAGAGAAAACGTAGAAGGTGATAGTTTCTGCTCTTATAGGCACCTAGCAATGATAACCGTTCATAGGCAGGAGTGATATGGTCGAAAAAGCGTACGACACAAATGTAGCGTACACAAGCCTTCCTCACCAGTTCCAGCCTACGTCAGCTTTAATACGAAAGTCTTTCGACAACAGCATCAGCAGGTCAAGAATGGGGAGTATTATAGTCTCTACGAGCTTCTTTTTAAGCTTGATAGGAAACATTTTTTTTCTGTTTCTGTAGAGAGTGAAGTGACACATTCTTACAGACTTCAGTTCAGTCTAAGTAAAGGTTGTGAATTAGCCCTAAGTTCTGTGCAGAAAAAAATATTATGTCTGCGCCGTTAATAATTAATGGTGGAAGAGATTCTCTGCACTGAGGTGTAACATGTCTTTTGTGAGGAACTAAACTGCTTGCGTTTCGGACCGGTTAAGTTTCAAATCCATGTTCTGCACCCACTCTGACAGGGCAAGTGAATCGGCATTTACATGTGGGATGGCTGTGCACAAGTATGTTGGACTTGCACTTCGATATAAATGAGGGTCGTTAGCGTATAGGGGTTATTTGCAGTGGGAGAGAATAGTTGACACAAAATTAGCATATTAGTTGAATGTAGTCAATTGCAGTCATTGGAAAAGGAATGGACAAGGTACAGGGACACAGTACTAGAAGTGGCTAAAGAATGTCTTGGAACAGTAGTGTGTAAAAGTAGGATGAAGCAAACAGCTTGGTGGAATGACACAGTCAAGGCAGCCTGTAAAAGGAAAAAGAAGGCGTATCAAAAATGGCTACATACTAGAACTCAGGTAGACAGAGAAAGTTATGTTGAAGAAAGAAACAAAGCCAAACAGATAACTGCAGCATCCAAGAAGAAATCTTGGGAAGACTTTGAAAACAGGTTGGAGACTATGGGTCAAGCTGCTGGAAAACCATTCTGGAGTGTAATTAGCAGTGTTCGAAAGGGAGGTAAGAAGGAAATGACAAGTATTTTGAACAGGTCAGGGAAACTACTGGTGAATCCTGTGGATGCCTTGGGCAGATGGAGGGAATATTTTGAAGAGTTGCTCAATGTAGGTGAAAATACGATCATCAATGTTTCAGATTTCGAGGTAGAAAGGGATAAGAATGAGGATGGAAATAAAATCACATTTGAGGAAGTGGAGACAATGGTCAATAGATTGCAGTGCAATAAAGCAGCTGAGATGGATGAAATTAAGTCGGAACTCATCAAATACAGTGGAACGTCGGGTCTTAAATGGCTAAACAGGATAATTGAAATGGCCTGGGAGTCGGGACAGGTTCCATCAGACTGGACAAAAGCAGTAATCACACCAATCTTTAAACATGGAAACAGGAAAGATTGTAACAACTACAGAGGTATCTCTTTAATCAGCGTTGTGGGTAAAATCTTCTCAGGTATTGTTGAAAGGAAAGTGCGAGTATTAGTTGAGGACCAATTGGATGAAAATCAGTGTGGGTTTAGGCCTCTTAGAGGTTGTCAGGACCAGATCTTTAGCTTACGGCAAATAATGGAGAAGTGTTATGATTGGAACAGGGAACTGTATCTATGCTTTATAGATCTAGAAAAGGCATATGACCGGGTCTCTAGGAGAAAGTTATTGTCTGTTCTACGAGATTATGGAATAGGAGGCAAACTTTTGCAAGCAATTAAAGGTCTTTACATGGATAGTCAGGCAGCAGTTAGAGTTGACGGTAAATTGAGTTCATGGTTCAGAGTAGTTTCAGGGGTAAGACAAGGCTGCAACCTGTCTCCACTGTTGTTCATATTATTTATGGATCATATGTTGAAAACAATAGACTGGCTGGGTGAGATCAAGATATGTGAACACAAAATAAGCAGTCTTGCATATGCGGATAACTTAGTTGTGATGGCAGATTCGATTGAAAGTTTGCAAAGTAATATTTCAGAGCTAGATCAGGAATGTAAGGACTATGGTATGAAGATTAGCATCTCCAAAACGAAAGTAATGTTAGTGGGAAAGAAATATAAACGGATTGAGTGCCAAATAGGAGGAACAAAGTTAGAACAGGTGGACAGTTTCAAGTACTTAAGATGCATATTCTCACAGGATGGCAACATAGTGAAAGAACTGGAAGCGAGGTGTAGCAAAGCTAATGCAGTGAGCGCTCAGCTACGATCTACTCTCTTCTGCAAGAAGGAAGTCAGTACCAAGACTAAGTTATCTGTGCACCGTTCAATCTTTCGACCAACTTTGTTGTATGGGAGCGAAAGCTGGGTGGATTCAGGTTACCTTATCAACAAGGTTGAGGTTATGGATATGAAAGTAGCTAGAATGATTGCAGGTACTAGTAGATGGGAACAATGGCAGGAGGGTGTCCACAATGAGGAAATCAAAGAAAAACTGGGAATGAACTCTATAGATGTAGCAGTCAGGATGAACAGGCTTAGATGGTGGGGTCATGTTACACGCATGGGAGAAGCAAGATTACCCAAGAGACTCATGGGTTTTGCAGTAGAGGGTAGGAGGATTCGGGGCCGACCAAGGAGAAGGTACCTGGATTCGGTTAAGAATGATTTTGAAGTAATAGGTTTAACATCAGAAGAGGCACCAATGTTAGCACTGAATAGGGGATCATGGAGGAATTTTATAAGGGGGCTATGCTCCAGACTGAACGCTGAAAGGCATAATCAGTCTTAAAATATGATGATGATGATGATGACTGATAAGAATAATGGGCCCAATACTGATCCTTGTGGGATCCCTGACACAACCGAGTCCATCCACAATTATGTGACCACCGCCCATATTCGACGTCAACGTGCAGTTACCACTCGCAGACGGCAGGTTGCCGCATTTGCAGTGGAGAGTATATAAAGCGTGCCGGGGGCACACGGAAAAAAGAGCAGTCGTTGACGTAAGGCGGAAACGGATCGATTTATCTGGCGTTCAGAAGGGCATGATAATTGGCTTCCGGGCCACGGTTGGAAGCATTTCCGAAACGGATAAGTCAGTTAAGTGTTGGCGTGCCGCCGTGGTTAAAGTATACCGCGCATGGCAAAATGGCGCCATCCCAAACCGGCGCCGAGGTAACTTGGTGCACCACGTGCTATAGATGACAACGATGAACAAATGGCTGCGGAAATGTGTAGGGGCGAACAGACGTGCAACTGTTGAGCAACTGACCGCCCAGATGAACCAAGAGGCTACGAAGAGTGTTTCGAAACGACCGTTGCTGCGTATGGTGCTTGGCAGCAGACGCTTGGTTCGTACACCCGTGCTGGCTGCTCTTAATCGGTGACGAAAGCTGGAGTTTGCACGGCAACTGGACGTCCTTTGAGTGATGAATTACATTTTATGCTCCATCGGACGGATGTTCTTTGGTGTGTACGGCGTGAAACATCCGAAAGCAAACACCCTGCTGCAGTCTTTAGAAGGGTCCAGGCCGGAGGAGGAAGCGTTATGATCTGCGGAATATCTCCGTGGCATTCCCTGGATTATTCCGTCATTCTGGAAGGAGCAATGTGCAACAGTTGCGCATTAATGTAATTGGGCAGTGTACACCCCTCCATTGTGACCTTTTTGGCCCGATCATTACTCAGTGTTGGCGAAATGGAAGGTATGAGTGGAACCACTGCAGAGCAGATCGACAGCATGAAAAGCTTTGCCGAAATCCAAGAAGAAAATAATAGTCGCCTGTGGTTTGTCGATATCACGTTATCGTCATAATTCTTTTTTGGTCTCTAGGGTGTCTGTTTGTGGATGGACGATGAAAACCTAAACGTGTACGCAAATTGCGTTTCGTCTCTTAGAGCATTCATGTATTGGCCCTGCATTTCTGCCATAGCAGCATGCTATTCCGTCGAGTAGCACTATAAACTGAAACAACATAATACAGCGAAGTTGTTGCGTATTTTTTTAAAAAAAATATGTTCTTTTCGCGACATCTACCACATTTTTAGGAAATTTCCGCTCATTAATAAGCTTTTGTCTCATGAGCTGGCTAATAAGGGTTTCCTTCGCTTAAATCCCTCGGCAGAGAAGCTGATTACGTCGACAGATAGTATGTATTCTTTAGATGCTCCCCATTATATGATCTCTAACGAAATGTTGACAAACTGCGCGACACCTTGCTGAATGAAATGGTGTGATTTAGTTGATACGACACTCTACAACGTCGCATATGCTTGCTGAATCTCGAAACCAGTCATATAAACTTTGGTTAACCGCAATTTACAAAGTCGATCCACTGAAGCTGAAGCCTCGACAGGTTAACTTACGTTTACGACCTTGTCTGTATAAAATACAAAATAGTACATCGTCTCCACGTTTCTGTATACGCATGTGAAGTGCAGCCTGACGTAATACTTTGTTTCAAGTGAATTTTATACCTTTCTAGAGAAATAATTGCAATTAATAGTTCGTTAATGTCAAATGGAAAGTCCTGTTAGATGCATCTCTTTTAAAGAGCTGCAACTCTGGTCCAGATTTGTTCCGATAAACATAATGAGAGGTAAGTGAAGGTACTGTGAACAGGATGGATCAGTGCACGGAAGCGTGTGCAGGTCTGGCTGATACGATTAACACCGTCTGGCTGAACCCAGGCTTGTGGGTTGCGCGCAGTAATTATTCAGACGTGGTCCTGCGCAACATTCGCTCCTGTAACTTATTGACAGCAGCTGTCGTTGCGTCACGGGCAGGGTAACGGCTTTCCCGAGCACTACACCAGACGACTACGTGCATGTCTCCTCAATCAATACTTCCGTAGGCTGGACCAATAAATTTACATTTAACTGAACCTGCGCATCCCGATGATATTAAACTGTACGCTTATCACGAAGCCACAATATTGGGAAACTAAAAAGTGCGACGTAAGAAAGAAAGAAACATTAGGTTTACGTACCGTCGAATATATATATATAACGTAAAACTGGGTAAATTTTTTTTGACAATAGCGCGTTCAGACTGTTTATTCATAAAAACTGTAATTCTGGTCAACATTCAACATACAGCTTTGCTGCTGTGTGTTCTTGTATAGTACGGTCATTAACGATTAAACCTATAACTATGTGATATCACACTTGAGCTGGTCAAAAAAATGGTTTTTGGCAGCTGGATAAATGTGTTCGTACATGTCTTGGAAACTTTCTGTTACTGCTGATAACTTTGAAGAGCTGAGTAACTGAGGGTAAATTGATATAAACGAGGTATATGTGCAGATCGTTCTGTATAAGAGCTACTTTTTACAAAACTTTTGTTGAACAACAGAAAAAGCGAAAGAAGTTGGTAAAAAATAATGAAGTTCTATTTCGCATTATAACTTTGTTTTTAAATAAACCTGCAGTTGCTCAGAATGTTGTGTTGGCCGGCCGAAGTTAACGTGCGCTTCTAGGCGCTACAGTCGCAGGTTGGAATCCTGCCTCGGGCATGGTTGTGTGTGATGTCCTTAGGTTCGTTAGGTTTAAGTAGTTCTGAGTTCTAGGGGACTGATGACCTCAGAAGTTAAGTCCCATAGTGCTCAGAGCCATTTGAACCATTTTTGAATTTCCTTGCTTAGAGGTTACTGTGTTAAATGCAAATATAGTGACATGTCGCTTTTTCTCATACGGTTCCACTGAACAGATGCATAAATATGTATGTAGAAGTATTGTTTAATTACCTTGCTTAGTGAAGTTGATTTTTTCATTGTCATTTTGTATGAATGGGGATATGCCTATAATTATCTAGTTTTTAAGAAAATTAGAAAACCACATCTCACCAAATTGGTCAACTTTGAAACAAATAATTTTCTGCATATGAGTGAAACAAAACTCACAAAAATTGGGCAAATTTATGACAAAGTTGAAACTGCGTTATAAAGAAACATCAGGTCACCCCATCTTTGCGACAGATGAATTTAACTCAACATTCCCTGCCTTAGACTTCACGTCGTAATGTTGTCCTAATGTGAAGATTAACTTTGTGACAATTAATATTCAATATTCCGAGTACCTCACTGTACATCAAAACTTTATTTTTATCAAATGTAAAGGCTAACGGTTATGAAATTCCATACGTGTACATTAAATGTTCAAATGTGTGTGAAATCTTATGAGACTTCACTGCTAAGGTCATCAGTCCCTAAGCTTACACACTACTTAACCTAAATTATCCTAAAGACAAACACACACACCCATGCCCGAGGGAGGACTCGAACCTCCGCCGGGACCAGCCGCACAGTCCATGACTGCAGCGCCGAAGACCGCTCGGCTAATCGCGCTCGGCGTAAATTAAATGTCTCAGTACAGGTTGGTAAGAGATTTTGTTAGAAGAAGTGCTAAGTTGTCCAGTTTTACAGTACACACACACACACACAGAGTCAAAAACAGTAATTCGATCCGTCGCGCCATTATAGAGTTAATTAACATTGAGGTTAGCTAATGAGGCTGACAGGCGCGGAATTACAAACAGTCTGCTGCTAGAGAGGGTGTTACCAAACCTTTTCTTCGTTTGGTTTTCAAAAACCGAACAAGACTGTTATACAAAACTTGGACATCGGTCTGTAGTAAGAATCGAACCCGAGCCAAAGGCTGAGCAGTCTATTGCGCTGTCACCTACGCTATGAAAAAAACCTACTAGTTTTATCTGTCGAACCGCCTGAATTTGCACGTGCAACGACCTGATTGTCTAACGTCAAGGTTAATTAACGCGGAAACGGCGCAACGTATAGAATTTTTTTCTTAACAATTATTTCTCAGCGCTACCTACGCTGCAACACCCTTTGAAGCTTTTCAGATTGTCTCTGACCATCCTGTCTACCAGCTTTTATACCATGTGCACTGTTTTAATGATTTAGCTAATTCAATCCTCTTACACCTTGTGGCCAGACGTCCCCGACGTCAGTTATACTAAGGTTCAAATGGTTCAAATGGCTCTGAGCACTATGGGACTTAACATCTGTGGCCATCAGTCCCCTAGAACTTAGAACTACTTAAACCTAACTAACCTAAGGACATCACATACATCCCTCCCCGAGGCAGGATTCGAACATGCGACCGTAGCAGTCGCGTGGTTCCGGACTGAGCGCCTAGAACCGCTAGACCACCGCGGCCGGCTATACTAAGGGAAGGAAATCGTGTGCAGCATCTATCTGTGAACTGTGTAAGCTCCGTTATGAGCTTTTAGCTGCTTGTCACTTTGTGGAGCAGCCCAGCATTTGTCAAAACGACATGGGAAATGACTTAAAAAGCACACTCATGCTGACCGATAGATCTGTTAAGACCTTCAGACATCTATTTTTACCTGCAAACAAGAGCAAGACGGCGTAGAAGCTCTCAGATGGCATTGAAAACTTTATTTCAGAACCTAATTACGTTACGTAAAGAAATATGACAATGCTCTGCGGAAAACTTAAAATATATTCCAGTCATTGTTGCTAACTTGTCACGATTACCGTCAGGTACTTCGGTATTAACTTAAAGTGCCGTACAGCCACTGAGCAATTACTCACTTAACGAATTTACCTCTCGTAGTTTCAAGTCATTTTTATGTTATAAGAGCATCCGAGGATGACACATACGAGTTCTGTTTGGTTCACTTACGACACTATATAAGATACATTGTTGAAGATGCTGTCTTCATGCAAAGCAAACTTCTGTCACATGTGAGTAAGTTGCAGTCCTACTTCGTGGTTTCTATTTCCTGGGCTGAAAATATTATACGTTTCACGTTATGACCAAACACAAAATTAAACAGGTCACAATTTGATAATGAACCCTGAGAAGGTCTTTGTAGACGGAACATAGGAAGGAAATGAAGAAGGGAGGAACATTATCGTTTAAATGATAATTAAATCTAGACCCTACGCTGTCGACACCCGGTGATATACATCAACGGGAACAGTTGAAAATGTGTGTCCCGACCGGGACTCGAACCCAGGATCTGCTGCTTACATGGCAGACGCTGTATCCATCTCAAACCACGGAGGGTACAGAGGATATAGCTACTGCAGGGCGTATCCCTTGCACGCTCCCCATGAGACCCACATTCCCAACTTAATGTCCACACACTACATTCGTAGTGCCCCTGCCCATTACACTCATTACTCACGGCAGACAATCTTACCGAGTCCCGTAAGAGTTCGGCCAATACGTGTGCATCCAGCACAGGAGGAGGAGGTCAACGGCCGGTTAGCCTTAACTATATCAAGATGGTATCCGTTCTTTCGTACATGTCCGAAAGAACAGATACCATCTTCACATTACCGTTTAATGTCTCACTTATGACGGGCTCGTTAGAGACGGAGCACAGGCTAAGACTGAACAAGGATTGGGGAGGAAATCGACAGTAACATTAACCTTCAATGGCTTAAGGAATCATAGAATACCTATGTCTAGATGGCTGGAGTCCATTCGCTTAATCACGGCATCGAATCGCCTTGTCGTTGGGAAAGAATGAAAAAACGAATTGCCCATAAACTTATCCAGAGAACTATCTATCCATTCGCATGAAGTGATGTAAGGAAACCATGGAAAATCCAAATAAATACGGCGTGACCGGTATTTAATAACCGTTCCACAAGCTGCAAGCTCAGTGCCTTAAATATTGGCTATGTTCAGTCGGTAGCTAAAATCGCGTCATTATCTATACAATTGTGGTAACGAATGAAAACTCAATGTCCTTTGGCGTATATTGATGCGCTGTTCGATTATGATGCAGAGATATTTTATGGTAAACGATCATCACAAGGTCGAGAGCGAATGCATTCTGTCTAGCATTATGGGCAAGTAACTGACGCCTAGTAGCTATGCAACCTTTGATACACGCTTCAGCTCTGTTCAGTTTTCATGAATTCTCCCTGCGTGTTTCTTGAACATATCTCCACCTCTCAAATGTATGCTAAAATGAATTTGAGAAGAAAATCTACTCTACCACACAAGTGATTAAATATGGTACTAACCTTTTCCGGAAACTACAGTACTCGTACATGTTATGTCTGAATCGTTTGAGGAAAAAAAAAACGAATCATACGTGTGCTTGGAGTACTAAACTCGCAAAGGAATTCTATAATTCCAAATTTTGTCATTTTAATATTTTTCGTTTTAAACCTCAACTGTGCAAGCCTCCTCATGATATAAGATGGCGGGCAGCTCTTCCTAGTTCCATTCGTCAATGGTTCGTGCGAATAATGGCTATCGGTAAGAATGAATTTCAAGCCTAATTTATCTGATTGTCCAGTCGTGGTACTTTCATGAGATGTGTATGAGAGAAAGTAATATGTTTTTCGACTCTTGTTGGAGCGTACGCCATAGGAATTTTTTCAATAAACTTTGTCACAAAGCACGACGCTTCTCTTCTATCATCTGCCACTCTGGTTTGATGAACATCTGCGAAACGGTTCGGTCTTACTAAGCGACCCCGTAACAAAACGCGCCACTCTCCTTTGGTACTCGTCTATCTATTCTGCACGGTCTAGTCACATTAATGGGACCACCGCCTATGTTCGATGTCAAAGTGCAACAACAATTCATAGACGGCATTTGGCAGCCCTAGTAGTGCAGAGTATATAAAGGGTGTCGGGGAGATGCGGAAAAATAGCGCAGTCGTTGTCGTATTGCGGAAACGGAGCCACTTATCTGACGTCCACAAGTGCATGATCAATGGCTTTCGGGCAAAGGGCGGAAGTATTTCCGAAATGACTAAATTTGTAAAATGTACGAGCTCCGTGGTTAAATTATACCGTGCGTGGCAAAATGGGCTATCCACATCCGGCGCCAAGACAAGTGTGGTGCCGGTCGGTGTGGCCGAGCGGTTCTAGGCGCTTCAGTCTGGAACCGCGCGACTGCTACGGTCGCAGGTTCGAATCCTACCTCGGACATGGATGTGTATCATGTCCTTAGGTTAGTTATGGGATTGATGATATCCCATAGCGCTCAGAGCCATTCGAACATTTGACAACTGTAGTGCACCACGGACCATAGATGATAGGGGTGAACGACGGGTGCCTATATGTATACGAGTGAACAGATGTGTAACTCTTGAGCAACTGAGGGTCCATTGGAGCTTATGGGCCTCCTCAGTAGGTTCCTAGTTCATGCACCCATGCTGATTGCTGTTCTTCGGCGACGAAGGCTGGAAATTGCACGTCAGCACCGCAAGTGTCTGAATGACGTCAGGAGTCCTTTTCAGAAGAATCATGTTTTATGCTCCATCGGACAGATGGCCGTTGGCGTGTAGGACGTGAAACGTGTGAAAACCAAGGCCCTGCTACAATCGTCTATAAGAAAGCACAAAAGCCGAAGGAGAGAGTATTATGATCTGAGGAATGTTTTCGTGGCATTCCCTGGGTGATCTCGTCATTCTGGTAGGCACAGTGATTCAAATGGCTCTGAGTACTATGGGACTTAACTTCTGAGGTCATCAGTCCCCTAGAAGTTAGAACTACTTAACACTAACTAACCTAAGGACACCACACACATCCATGCCCAAGGCAGGATTCGAACCTTGCTCCGTTGCGGTCGCGCGGTTCCAGACTGTAGCGCCTAGAACCGCTCGGCCACCCAGGCCGGCACGAATATAGGCACAGTGGATCAACACATGTATACATCTATAACTGCGGCCATGTCCACCCATAGTTGCAGCGTCTTCTTCCTCAGTGGGGTGCCATCTACCAGCAGGACAATGGAACGTGTCACACAGCTCGTAGTGTACCTGAGTGGTTCGAAGAGCACCAAAATGAGTATGTACTCCCTTGGCAATTAAACTCCTGGATTTAAAACCACTCTACAATCTTTGCGACAACTTCGATCGAGCTGTTCGCACCATGGATCCTCACCCGAGAAACCTATCGGAGACGGCCACGGCACTGGAATTGGCCCCACGTCCTTGTCGGTACCTTCCAGAACGTCACTGACACTCTTCCTGTGCGTCCTGCAGTGGTTCGGGCTGCAAAAGGCGGTTTATTCAGGCTTCGACTCGGTCTTTCGGGACCTTAAATCGATGTATTGGACCATCTGCATCATCCCCGAAATTTGTAACATCATCACGAAATCTCACGGTCTGTAAGCAATACCGTACAATTATCTACTTTGAGAGTCATCTGCCATTAATGTGACTGATCAGTGTATAAATTCTACCTAATAAGGGTCCATAGCCGACGAAAACCTTCAAGAATCGTTTCAACGAGTTTGTAAGCCACTTCTTTCGTGCATGAACTGTACTTCCTTAGGACAAATGCTTCAAATGGCTCTGAGCACTATGGGACAGCTTCTGAGTTCATCAGCCCCCTAGAACTTAGAACTATTTAAACCTAACTAACCTAAGGACACACACACATCCATGCCCGAGGCAGGATTCGAACCTGCGACCGTAGCGGTCGCGCGGTTCCAGACTGAAGCGCCTAGAACCGCTCGGCCTCAACAACCGGCTTTGCTTAGGACACTTCCAATGAATCATAACCTGGCAACTGTTTCCTAACAGCTATTTTAATGTGGTTGTTGCACGTTAAGTAGCTCCGGACACTTACTTTTAAGCATTTTACGCTTGATGTTTCCACTGACTTAGTACCAGTACTGTAATCGAGCATTAATGCATCTCTCCGCTTATAGAGGATGATCCCGTAATAATGTTATAAACTTTCAAGGGTGATGGAGAAGCGTGAATGCCGGCCGGGGTGGCCGAGCGGTTCTAGGCGCTACAGTCTGGAACCGCGCGACCGCTACGGTCACAGGTTGTAATCCTGCCTCGGGAATGGGTGTGTGTTGTCCTTAGGTTAGTTAGGTTTAAGTAGTTTTAAGTTCTAGGGGACTGATGACCTCAGAAGTTACGTCCCATAGTGCTCAGAGCCATTTGGACCATTTGAAGAAGCGCGAATGTATCAATTCGAGGTAAGAGACCCTTGTCTGGAAATGGCTGAGACGAAAGTTATAAGCGAAAATTGTTGTGGTGCCCCTGACAGTGGAATACATGTACCTGTACTGTTGTTGCTAAGACTGTAGGGTAGGCAACTTTCAGAGTAAGCATTAGCTCTAAAATGCATCCCTTAAGAGCGATGAGCAATTGTTCGTCTTCCCTTCTGTGAAATGCATTTTGAAATCATGTTTACTCATTTTTTTTTTTTCAATTTTGGTCAACCTCTGATAGTTGCGTACCCTACAGTCGTAACAACAACATTACAGGTGTATTCCACTGTCAGAGATATCATAAGGATTTTCGTATATAACTTCTGACTCGGTCGCTTCCGGATCAATGTCCTTGACCTTAAATTGATGCATTGGGCCATCTCCATCATCCCTGAAAGTTTGTAACATCACCACGAAATTCGGTCTATAAGCAATCACCTACTTTGAGAGTCATCTGCCATTCTCGGCGCCAATCATCAATCCACTTCAGATCATCTCACTTACCGCTACAGTCAGTTTGCGTTGCAACTTTCCTACAGACAACGGCACCGTCTGCGAATAGCCTCAGAGCTTCAGGCGCTATCCAGTAGCTCAATTGTAGGGGCCTATATACTCGCATATTATAAACAGTAACAATCCTAGACCCCTATTTAGTGAAAATCCATAAGATACGTTTACATCTGAAAATTTCGTCCCATTAAGAACAAAGTGTTGAATTATATCTGCTGGTCAGCTACTGTCAGAAAAGCATATCAGTCGTCCAAGGCGCACAGCTTGTACCGACATCCTGCTAGACCAGCCATCCTGCTCTAAAGCGAAAGTCTTTCTTCAGGAGCTCTTCGGTTCTTCTCGTATCGCTTCCTGTAGCCTTCTCCCCACGCAGCGCGTGGCTTGGTTTGCTTATCAGCACTTCGCATTATCTTGTTAGGGCCTTAAAACTGGGCGCAGTGGCACATCGAGCGACGCCAGCTTTGTGCCGGCTCGGCTCTTCTTAGCCACTATTTCAGGCTCTGTGGACGCACGCGACTACCGCTTAGCTTGGTCTCCCTTGCTCGCGATTGATTTTACGACAGCACAAGTTCTTGTACCAATAATGAAGGAATATTTTATATTCATTTCGAAACACCATTTGCAGGTGTTCGTTACTGTGTCTGCAGACAGTAAGAAGAGGTTCCCGTATTTCTGAGTATCGATTCGCTTGAGTAAAACTAGGACTGTTTTATAGAACATAATTATTTAGCTGTAATTTTGCGAATTTTGCGTGCATCTGTTCCATGCTGCACTGGCTCATCTTTCTGCTTTATTTACCCTGGGATAGGTGTGCAGAGGATCTCAGTCCGTAATCGAAATGACGCAGTGGCGCCCGACGTGGAAATAGACAGATTGAAAAAACTTCCACCGCGGTGATTCGAAGTGACAATTCCATGATTAAGCGCCACAGCAATAGCGTGCGTTAGCGAGTTCCAGCACTGAGGAAGGGACGCTGTGTGCACCAACTGCCAGCCCTCAGCCTTCCCGTAGCTCGCTTGTGGCTCTTACAAATTCAAACGATACTTCGATTGTCAAAAAATGAGTGTGAAATCTTATGGGACTTAGCTGCTAAGGTCATCGGTCCCTAAGCTTACACACTACTTAACCTAAATTAACCTAAGGACAAACACACACACACATGCCCGAGGAAGGACTCGAACGACCGCTCGGCTAATCCCGTGCATCGATTGTCAGATGTGACAATGTAGAGATAGCGATATTCGTGCAGTATTATTACATTCACTATACGAGGTGATGCCGTGATGATGATACAAACTTTCAGGGGTGATAGAGAAGGGTAAATGTACCAATTTCAGGTAAGGGACCCGGGTCCGGAAACGACCCAGTCGATAGTTATAAGCGAAAATTTTTTGATACCTTTGAGAGCGGACCTCTTCTACTGCAAGTCCTTTGCCTTCTATATTTTGAAAGGAGTTGCTATGGGCCAAAACAAGAAAAAAATGTCTCGTAACATGGGCTCTAAAAGGCATACGTTAAACGCTTCGAGCACTTGTTCACTTGAAGAGACGTGTTACATAGTAGCAAATATGAACAAGTGCTCATAGCTGCTTAGGTATGCACGTTACAGCCCATTTTTGCTAGACATAGTACACTACTGGTCATTAAAACTGCTACACCTAGAAGATGACGTGCTACAGACGCGAAATTTAACCGACAGGAAGAAGATGCTGTGATATGCAAATGATTAGCTTTTCAGAGCATTCACACAAGGTTGGTCCGGTGGCGACAACTACAACGTGCTGACATGAGGAAAGTTTCCAGTCGATTTCTCATACACAAATAGCAGTAGACCGGCGTTGCCTGGTGAAACGTTGTTCTGAGGAGAAATGCGTACCATCACGTTTCCAACTTTGATAAAGGTCGCATTGTAGACTCTCGCGATTGCGGTTTATCATATCGTGACATTGCTGCTCGCGTTGATCGATATCCAATGACTGTTAGCAGTATATGGAATCGGTGGGTACAGGAGGGTAATACGGAGCGCCGTGCTGGATCCCAATGGCCTCGTATCACTAGCAGTCGAGATGACAGGCATCTTATCAGCATGGCTGTAACGGATCGTGCAGCCACTTCTCGACCCCTGAGTCAACAGATGGGGACGTTTACTAGACAACAACCATCTGCACGAACAGTTCGACGACGTCTGCAGCAGCAGGTGCTATCAGCACGGAGACCATGGCTGCGGTTTCCCTTTTCGCTGCATCACAGACATGAGCGCCTGCCATGGTATACTCAACGACGAACCTGGGTGCACGAATGGCAAAATGTCATTTTTTCGGATGAATCCAGGTTTTGTTTACATCATCATGATGGTCGCATCCGTGTTTGGCGACATCGCGGTGAACGCACATTGGAAGCGTGTATTCGTCATCGCCATACTGGCGTATGACGTGGCGTGATGGTATGGGGTGCCATTGTTTACACGTCTCGGTCACCTCTTGTTCGCATTGACGGCACTTTGAACAGCAGACGTTACATTTCAGATGTGTTACGACCCGTAGCTCTACCCTTCATTCGATCCCTGCGAAACCCTACATTTCAGCAGGATAACTGACCTGAGTGGCCGAGCGGTTCTAGGCGCTTCAGTCTGGAACCGCGCGACCGCTACGGTCGCAGGTTCGAATCCTGCCTCGGGCGTGGAAGTATGTGATGTCCTTAGGTTAGTTAGGTTTAAGTAGTTCCAAGTTCTAGTGGACTGATGACCTCAGATGTTAAGTCCCATAGTGCTCAGAGCCATTTGAACCAATCAGCAGCATAATGCCCGACCGCATGTTGCAGGTCCTGTACGGGCCTTTCTGGATACAGAGAATGTTCGACTGCTGCCCTGGCCAGCACATTCTCCAGATCTCTCACCAACTCTAAACGTCTGGTCAATGGTGGCCGAGCAACTGGCTCGTCACAATATGCCAGTCGCTAATCTTAATGAACTGTAGAATCGTGTTGAAGCTGCATGTGCAGCTGTACCTGTACACGCTATCCAAGCTCTGTTTGACTCAAGACGTACCAAGGCGTACCAAGACCGTTATTACAGCCAGAGGTGGTTGTTTTGGGCACTGATTTCGCAGGATCTATGCACCCAAATTGCGTGAAAATGTAATCACATATCAGTTGTAGTATAATATATTTCTCCAATAAATACCCGTTCGTCATCTGCATTTCTTCTTGGTGTAGCAATTTTAATAGCCAGTGGTGTAAATATCGACTCTGTCGTTTCCGTACCAAGATTCCTTATCTCAAATTGATACATTTACTCTTCTCCATCATCACTCAAAGTTTTAACATCATCATGGAATCATACTGTTTATCGACACTATCGATACATATTCCTGACAGAACTGGGTCCCACAATAAATTTTTACGGGACGTTGAAAGTAAGTAGGCATTTGGTTTTAACACATATCCCACCAAACAAGTTTAACAAAGATTCATGAAGTATTTCCAGTATCACATAGAGAGACCCTTACAAGCTCATCTGTATGGCATGTGCTTAGTTGTTTTTAAAAGAATTCATTGCGACTTCTAGATGTTTCAGACATGTCACACTTATTCGCTTCCGTCACTGTTAATAAACGTCGATCAAGTCGATTGATTCCCATTATACTGCCGGCCGAAGTGGCCGAGCAGTTCTAGGCGCTACATTTTGGAACCGCGCAATCGCTACGGTCGCAGGTTCGAATCCTGTCTCGGGCACGGATGTGTGTGATGTCCTTAGGTTAGTTAGGTTTAAGTATTGAAAGTTCTAGGGGACTGATGACCTTAGACGTTAAGTCCCACAGAGCTCAGAGCCATTTGAACCATTTTGAACCCATTATACTGGAAATTGTCCATTCGGTGAACCCTCCGTCTGTGTGAACCAATAAACTCGGTCAGCTCATTACTTGTCCGAAGCGTATTGTGTCTCCCCATGTGTTCAGTTCGGGTATTTCAATCAAATCCATGTGCTGTGCTAATTATTGGAAAGTAGTTAAAGACGTTACGTATTGAATCTTCCGCAATTTTTTTAGAGAGTCTGCTGTTAGGTACTAAACAGACATAGTGAAACATGGCTTCTAGTAGTGATGTGGATATACTTTCAAAAAAGACAGTACAGCGGACGAGATGTGCAATAATTTGAAACATCTGAAAACACATAACGACCCAAATGCAACTTCACAAATTAAAACAAGAAGTGGATGATATAAGCTATAAATCAACAGCAATCAAATCAAGTGTGATGGATATCTACAAACTAGTGACCGACAATATGCCCTGACAAACCTGATTTTGAAACTTAGTAGCAGGATAAGGCTAAGTTCAGAAGACGGGAATTCAGCGCGCGTTTTAAAATCGCTCGTTTATACAACCAACATTGAAATCGGAACCAGTCATATGAGCGAGCGTTAACACACAGTGGCGCGTGTTAACGTAGAGTTCACGGAGGAAATTTATATATGCAGCCCAATACGCTTTGACGCGCGGTTAGAAAAATACGTGGCGCCCGTGCGCTGTACAGCTGACAGCGCGTTTTTGTCGTATTTCCAATTTGTTCCTGTTTTCCTCTTTATTGGACGTTAATAAAATCCCGTGAAATCGACTGCTAGAATATTGATATCGAACTACTAACTGACTAAGTACAAAGAGGCCTCAATATGCTATATAACATGGGAATTGTATAAAAATAAAATTGTGAGACGGTGAGTTTCGGTAGAATTTGTTTTGATCTTGTGTGTGGGAAATATCTCGAGCAAAAAAGGAAAATATAGGTGAGAAAAAATTTACTTTCTTTCATAACATATGATCTGGATGTTCAAGTCATTAAGAAAATAGTTGGTAAATTTAGCCCCAAAGTCTCATTAAATTTTCCGTCAGTCAAATGGCAGTTTACCTACGATTATGTAAGAAAGGGTCATCTCGTGGTTTACTGTTAAAGGTCGTTGTTTCGGGGCAGCCAGAGAATCTCTGAAAATTCCTGAATCCCTATTTTCCCCAGTAACGTGAATGTTTACCCAGACAAAGCGATAGAGTTACATAGCGCCAACAGCGCTACAGAAAAATAATGTTTATACGTAAAGTTTAAGAAACTTGAATGTTTGATATGATTAGCTTCGAGAGCTCCGATGCTATGAACAAACATTGCGTACTGTTCAAATCCTTGAGATATATTTTCGTCTGGAATATACTTCAAAATGTCTGTTTGCTTCACCAAGATAACTTTGCACAGTGGACGAATAATCCCAAATGTAGTCGATTTTGCAATTTTGTATGAATAGTGTAACTCCCATTTGGTAGATATCTGAAACCTAAACGGACCGCGAGACAGTAACTGCAGCGACTAACGCGCTCATCTGAACTTTTTTTTTAAATTCGGTCACGGGATAGCGTGCGCCAACGCTCGTTACTTCTCAACAACTGTATGTCGGAAGGGTAATCGAACCGGGAACCACGCCTTTTGCGCTCAACTGAGCTGTCCAAGGATAACTCGTGAGTCGCCCTCATGGCTTTATACTGAGGTGACAAAATTCATAGCATAGCGATATGCACATTATAGATGAATGTAGTACCGAGTACACCAAGTATAAAAGGGCGGTGCAGTGACGGAGCAGTCATTTGTACCCAGATGATTCAAAAAATGGTTTAAATGGCTCTGAGCACTATGGGACTTAACATCTGAGGTAATCAGTCCCCTAGAACTTACAACTACTTAAACCTAAGGACATCACACACATCCATGCCCGAGGCAGGATTCGAACCTGCTACTGTAGCAGTCGCGCGGTTCCGGACTGAAGCGCCTAGAACCGCTAGGCCACACCACAACGGCCTGCCAAGATGATTCATGTGAAAAGGTTTCCGACGTGATTATGGCCGTGCAACGGGAATTAACTGACTTTGAACGCGGAATCGCAGTCGGAGCTAAGCGCAAGGGACAAAAAGTGGCTCGAATGGCTCTAAGCACTATGGGATACAACATCTGAGATCGTCAGTCACCTAGAACTTAGAACTACTTAAACCTAACTAACCTAAGGACATCACACACATCCATGCCCGAAGCAGGATTCGAACCTGAGACCGTAGCGGTCGATCGGTTCCAAACTGAAGCGCCTAGAACCGCTCGGCCACACAGGACAGCCGCATGGGACATCCCGTTTCGGTATTCGTTAGGGAAATCGTAATCTGCGATCCAGAGTGTGCCGAGAATACCAAATTTCGGACATCAGCTCTCACCACGGACAAAGCAGTGGCTG
This sequence comes from Schistocerca gregaria, assembly GCF_023897955.1. Taxonomy (NCBI): domain Eukaryota; kingdom Metazoa; phylum Arthropoda; class Insecta; order Orthoptera; family Acrididae; genus Schistocerca; species Schistocerca gregaria. Next base: position 200,747,870 of record NC_064931.1, on the reverse strand, counting down.
ACGGCCTTCACTTAACGACCGAGGGCAGTGGCATTTACGTGGTGGTGTCATAACTAACACACAAACAACACTAAGTGAAATAACCACAGAAACCAATGTGGGACGTATGACGAATACGACGAACTTTTCCATTACGCCAGAGCAGAGAAATTTGGCGTTAATAGGTTATGGCAGCAGACAATCGATGCGAGTGCCTTTGCTGCGGCTTCCCTGGGCTCGTGACCATATCGGTCGGACCGTAGGGTGAAAAACCGTGATCTGGTCAGATGAGTCCCGATTTCAGTTGGTAAGAGCAGATGGTAGTGTTCGAGTGTGGTGCAGACCCCACGAAGCCACAGGCCCTAGTTGTCAACAAGACACTGTGCAAGCTAGTGGTGGCTCCATAATGGTGTGGGCTGTTTTTACATGGAATGGAATGGGTCCGATCATTAACTGTAAATAGTTGTGTTCGACTACTTGGAGATAATAATGGCGTGTGACGAGGGCATCCCGTCGGGTAGACCGCTCGCCTGGTGCAAGTCTTTCGATTTGACGCCACTTCGGCGACTTGCTCGTCTTTGGGGATGAAACAATGATGATTAGGACAACACAACACCCAGTCCCTGAGCGGAGAAAATCTCCGACCCACCCGGGAATCGAACCCGGGCCCTTAGGATTGACTGTCTGTATCGCTGACCAGTCAGCTACTGGGGCCGGACTACTTGGAGATGATTTGCAGCCATTAATGGACTTCATGTCCCCCAAAAATTATGAAATTTTTAAGGATTACAGTGCACCATGTCACCGGACCACAATTGTTCCTGACTGATGTGAAGAACATTCTGAACAATTCGAGTGAATGATTTGACCACCCAGATCGCCCGACATGAATCCCATTAAACGTTTATGGGACATAACCGAGAGGTCAGATCGTGCTCAAAATCCTTCACTGGCAACGCTTTCGTAATTACGGACGGCTATGGAGGCAGTATTTGTACAGGAGAATTCCAACGACTTTTTGAGGCCATGCCACATCGTGATGCTGTTCTTCGCCGGACAAAAGGAGGTCCGACACGATGTTAAGAGGTATCCCAAGACTTTTGCCACCACAGTGTACTTTTGCCATTACGTTATAGTGAGCACGCCAGAAACCATACAAAACGACACATACCTCTTGTCCCGTTCAAGTAGGCAGTGTAGATATCATCGTGTGAAGAATGTGCATGTGGGATGATAAAAGCATCACTAGTGCTTCTGTCAACGCGTCTCACTGACGAACGATATGGGAACCTAGTTTTTGATTATTTCCAACTGTTTGTTCACTAACGGTAACCTACAAACAATGTAACGCCGCATCGCTGGCGAATTATGCCAGAACAGTTTGAGAGAGTCTACATCTACAGTTACACTACTGGCCATCAAAATTGTTACACCAAGAAGAAATGCATATGATAAACGGGTATTTATTGGACAAATATATTATACTATAACTGACATGTGATTACATTTTCACACAATTTGGGCGCATAGATCCTGAGAAATCAGTACCGAGAACAACCACCTCTGGCCGTAATAACGGCCTTCATACGCCTGGGCATTGAGTCAAACAGTGCTTGGATTGAGTGTACAGGTACAGCTGCCCATGAAGCTTCAACATTACACCACAGTTCATCAAGAGTACTGACCGGCGTATTGTGACGAGCCGGTTGCTCGGCCATCATTGACCAGACGTTTTCAATTGGTGAGAGATCTGGAGAATGTGCTGGCCAGGGCAACAGTCGAACATTTTCTGTATCCAAAAAGGCCCGTACAGGACCTGCAATATGCGGTCGTGCATTATCCTGCTGAAATGTAGGGTTTCGCAGGGATCGAATGAAGGGTAGAGCTACGGGTCGTAACACATCTGAAATGTAACGTCTGCTGTTCAAAGTGCCGTCAATGCGAACAAGAGGTGACCGAGACGTATAAACAATGGCACCCCATACCATCACGCCGGGTGATACGCCAGTATGGCGATGAAGAACACACGCTTCCAATGTGCGTTCACCGCGATGTCGCCAAACACGGATGCGACCATCATGATGCTGTAAACAGAACGGGATTCATCCGAAAAAATGACATTTTGCCATTCGTACACCCAGGTTCGTCGTTGAGAACACAATCGCAGGCGCTCCTGTCTGTGATTCAGCGTCAAGCGTAACCGCAGCCATGGTCTCCGATCTGACAGTCCATGCTGCTGCAAACGTCGTCGAACTGTTTGTGCAGATGATTGTTGTCTTGCAAACGTCCACATCTGTTGAGTCAGGGATCGAGACGTGGCTGCACGATCCGTTACAGCCATGCGGATAAGATGCCTGTCATCTCGACTGCTAGTGATACGATGCCGTTGGGATCCAGCACGGCGGTCCGTATTACCCAACTCAACCCACCGAGTCCAAATTCTACTAACAGTAATTGGATCTCGAAGAACGCGAGCAGCAATGTCGCGACACGATAAACCGCAATCGCGATAGGCTACGATCTGACCTTTATCAAAGCCGGAAACGTGATGGTACGCACTTCTCCTCCTTACACGAGGCATCAGAACAACGTTTCACTAGGCAACGCCGGTCAACTGCTGTTTCTGTGTGAGAAATCGGTTGGAAACTTTCTTCGTGTCAGCACGTTGTTGGTGTCCCCACCGGTGCCAACCTTGTGTGAATGCTCTGAAAAGCTAATCACTTACATATCACAGCATCTTCTTCCTGTCGGTTAAATTTCGCGTCTGTAGCACGTCATCTTCGTGATGTAGTATTTTTAATGGCCAGTAGTGTACATTCGTACTGTGCATATCACAGTGCAGTGCATGACAGAAGGTACTTCGGATTTTACCAGTTATTAGGGCTTCTTCTCGTTCCATTCACGTACGGAGCGCAGCTGGATTGAGTTTCTCTTTTGGCGCTGCAATTAATCTAAACTTGTCCTCACGGTCCCTAGAGAGCGAAACTTAATGGTTTGTAGTACAATCCTAGAGTTATCGTTTAAAGCCCGTCCTTGTAACTTCTTAAGTAGGCTTTGTCGGGATAGTTTACGTCAATTTTCAAGTGTCTGCCGGGTCAGTTTCTTCAGCATCTGCGTGGCAGTCTTCGATGGATCAAACATACCTGTGAACATTCTTGCCGGCCTTCACTATACACGCTCAGTATTCCCTGTCATTCCTATTTGGTACACTTGAGCAATATTCTCGGACGGGTCACACGACTGATCCGTAAGCAGTCCCTTACTTAGCCAAAAACATTTCCCTAGTATTTTACCAATAAACCGAAGTTTCTCACCTACTTTACTAACAACTGGGCCTATCCCTACAAAGTGTTTACACCCAGCTGTTTGTATGACGTCACCGATACCAGTTGTGGTCCTTTGATACTGCAGTCATGGGATACTACGTGTTTTCGTTTTGTGAAGTGCTCAGTTTTCCATTTCTGAACATTTAAGTAAGTTGCTAATACTTGCACCTTTTTGAAATCTTCTCAAGATCTGACAGAATGCTTATAAGCTCTGTCGACAGTACTTTATATATAACTGCACCATCTGCGAAAAGTCTAAGGATAAGGTCATTAATACACAACATGAAGAGAAATGGTCCCAAAACCCATCCTTAAGACACACCCAAAGCACTTCTACATCTGTCTGTCACTCCCCATCCAAATCAATTTGCTGCGTCCTCTCTACCAAAAGAGCCTCAGTCCCGTCACAAATTTCACTAGATACCGCGTAAGATCTTAGCTGAGCAAATAACTTTTCGGAAATCAAGAAATACTGAAGCTACCTGACTACCTTGGTCTATGGTTTTCAGGATGTCTACATCTACATGGATACTCTGCAAATCACATCTAAGTGCCTCGCAGAGGGTTCATCGAATCACCTTCACAATTCTCTATTGTTCCAATCTCGTATAGCGCTCGGAAACAACAATCACCTATGTCTTTCCGTGCGAGCTCTGATTTCTGTTATTTGATAATGGTGTTAGTTTCTCTCTATGTAGGTCGGCTTCAACAAAATATTTTCGCATTCAGAGGAGAAAATTGGTGATTGGAATTTCGTGAGAAGATTCCCCCGCAACAAAAAACGCCTTTGTTTTAATGACGTCCATCCCAAATCCTATATCGTTTCAATGTCACTCTCTCCCCTATTTCGCGGTAATACAAAGCGTGCTGCCTTCTTCGAACTTTTTCTATGCACTCCTTCAACCCTATCTGGTAAAGATCCTACACGGCGCATCAATATTCTAAAAGAGGACGGACAAGCGTAGTGTAGGAAGTCTCCTTAGTAGATCTGTCCTGTCAATAAAACGCAGTCTTTGGTTCGACTTCCCCACTACATTTTCTGTGTATTCCTTCCAATTTCAATTGTTCGTAATAGGAATACCTAGGTATTTAGTTTAATTTATGGCCTGTAGATTTGACTGATGTATCGTGTAACCGAAGATTAACGGACTCCTTTTACCACTCATGTGGATAACCTCACACTTTTCGTTATTTGGGGTCAATTGACACTTTTTCCACCATACAGATGTCTTTTCTAAATCGTTTTGCATCTGTTTTGATCTTCCTATGCCTTTACTAGTCGATAAACGACAGCGTCATCTGCAGACAACCTAAGACGGTCTCTCACATTGTCTCCCAAATCGTTTATATAGATAAGGAACAGCAAAGGCAAGCAACACTACCTTGGGGAACGCCATATATCGCTTCTGATTTACTCGATGATTTTACGTCAATTACTACGAACTGTGACATCTCTGACAGGAAATCACAAATGCAGTTACATAACTGAGACGATATTCTATAAGCACGCATTTTCACTACGAGCCGCTTGTGTGGTACAGTGACAAAAACCTTCAAGAAATCCAGAAATACGGAATCAGTTCGAAATCTCTCGTCAATAGCACTCAACACTTCGTGCAAGCAAAGAGGTGGTTGCGTTTCACAAGAATGTTTCGTAAGTCCGTGTTGACTGTGTGTCAACAGACCGTTTTCTTCGAGGTAAATCATAATGTTTGAACACAATATATGTTCTAAAATCCTGCTGCATATCGACGTTAATGATATGGGCCTGCAGTTTAATGGATTACTCCTATTACTTTTCTTGAATGTTGGTGTGACCTTTGCAACTTTCCAGTCTTTGGGCTAGGAACTCAAAAAATGGTTCAAATGTCTCTGAGCACTATGGGACTTAACATCTGAGGTCATCAGTCCCCTAGACTTAAAACTACTTAAACCTAACTAACCTAAGGACATCACACACATCCATGCCAGAGGCAGGATTCGAACCTGCGACCGTAGCGGTCGCGCGGTTCCAGACTGTAGTGCCTAGAATCGCTCGGCCACCCCGACCGGCGGTTAGGAACTTCCGTCGAGCGAACGGTGATATATGACTGTTAAGTATGGAGCTGTTGCATCAGCGTAGTCTGAAAGGAACCTAATTAGTATACAATATGGACCGGAAGACTTGCTTTTATTAAGTGATTTAAGTTACTTCACTACTCCAAGGATATCTATTTCTACGTTACTCACGATTCAGCTGTTCTTGATTCGAATTCTGGAATATTTACTTCGCCTACTTTGGTGGAGGAATTTGTTTCCGCAACAGTGCTCTGATCCTTTTTGTTTACCAACGAGGTTCAGCTCCATCGTCTGTTAATTTATTCGGTAGGAATTAAAGCCACATCTGGTCTACACTTACATTGTTAATTTTTAAGGAGTGTAGATTATCTGTCAGGAAGGCGTCAAGCGAATTTTTATCTGCTTTTTTGAATGGGTATATTTTTCGTTTATTTTTGGAGGATTTGAGGGTTACAATATTCAGTCTCACTACGACAGACCTGTGTTCACTAAACTCTGTATCCGTTTTGATGCTCGTTATTAGCTCCGGATTATTTGTTGCTAAGAGGTCAAGTGTGTTTTCACAATCGTTTACTATTCCCGTAGGCTCATGAACTAACTGCTCGAAATAATTTTCAGAGAATGTGTTTAGGACAATTTCGGATGATGTTTTATGCATACCTCCGGAATTAAACATGTATTTTCGCCAACATAGCGAGGGTAAATTAAAGTCTCCACCAACTACAATTGTATGAATCGGGTACGTGTTTGAAATTAAAGACAAGTTTTCTTTGACCCTTTCAGCAATTGTATCATCTGAATTTGGAAGTCAGTAAAAGGATCCAATTATTATTTTATACCAGTTACCAAGAAAGACATCTGCCCATACTACTCACAGGAGCTATCTACCTCAATTTCGCGACAAGATAAACTACTTCTAACAGCAACAAACACGCCACCAACCTTGTTTAGCGTATCCTTTCGGAACAATGTTAGGCTTTTCGAAAAATTTTCGACTGGACATATCTTCAGCTAGAGCCAGCTTTCAGTACTTTTAACGATTGGAGCATCAGTGCTTTCTATTAGAGCTTGGAGCTCTAGTACTTTCCCAACACAGCTACGACAATTTACAACTGTTATACCGATGGTTCCTGTATACCTATGTTCTTCCTGTGTTCGGCCTGCACCCTTTATGACTGAAGCCCTTTTTGAGTTTTCCCGCAGCTGGAAGCAGTTAATTCCATGAATTATCTGTGAGTACGCATTAGGAGTGATTTAAAATGGAATGATCATATAAAGTTGATCGTCGGTAAAGCAGATGCCAGACTGAGATTCATTGCAAGAATCCTAAGGAAATGCAATCCGAAAACAAAGGAAGTAGGTTACAGTACGCTTGTTCGCCCACTGCTTGAATACTGCTCAACAGTGTGGGATCCGTACCAGATAGGGTTGATAAGAGAGATAGAGAAGATCCAACGGAGAGCAGCGCGCTTCGTTACAGTATCATTTAGTAATCGCGAAAGCGTTACGGAGATGATAGATAAACTCCAGTGGAAGACTCTGCAGGAGAGACGCTCAGTAGCTCGGTACGGGCTTTTGTTAAAGTTTCGAGAACATACCTTCCCTCCTACGTATATCTCGCGAAGAGACCATGAGGATAAAATCAGAGAGATTAGAGGCCACACAGAAGCATACCGACAATCCTTCTTTCCACGAACAATACGTGACTGGAATAGAAGGGAGAACCGATAGAGGTACTCAAGGTACCCTCCGCCACACACCGTCAGGTGTATGGATGTAGATGCAGATGTAGAATACTTCACTCGTTTTCTTTTATTACAGAGGGCAGCCAGTCCTCCGACACTGCTTCGGCCATGTGGTCACGGTCCCTGACCACTCAAATTTCCAACTTACTGCACCCTTTACTGCAGCGTCCCTCGTCCATTAGCCTCCTACTCGCAAATTATTGATTCCCGTAGGAGGTCGGACCATATGTGTGCATGCGTACAGAAGCAAGCGTCAAGAAGCCGTCGCGCTCTTACAGAAATGTACATATTTGAGAGATGTCTGTTCTGTTGGAAATGTCCGACAAAATAAGTACCACTGACACTCATACCTTAACAAAGTCGCCACTGTGACTACGACGCTACCCAGAAGACAGTGTATACAAGCCATACAGATGCGCAAAAGGGGTCCCGCCTGCTGGACGGACAGAGGAGCACGAGACGAAATGTAATGTGTGAACACTACTTTTCTACAACCAATTACTTAGACAATTAATCAACAGAGCGATAACGAAAAGTCTGTACTGTATGTGTAGCTGAAGGACAGGGACACAGTAGCATTTACTTCTCCCAGACCTAGTTTGCCACGACAAATATTGCCACTGCAGAAGGACACGACCTTTGAAGATCGTTATAGAAATGATATTACATGTACCAGCAAGTCAGGGTTACTTATTTATGAATCTAACGGTGTATCGAGCGAAGAAACGATGTACCACTCTTCCATGTGTGAGGCCAGATCTGAAATGAAAGATAATTTCTTCTTTATCTATACCGCATAGCTCAGCTGCTTATCTTACGGGACAGCATAGTCTTATCGTGTTTCTTATTTTGTTAGATGACGTTCTACGTTTGAAAGGAGTTTTAAATAGATCACTGTGATTGTAATCATTGGTACTTTGAGAATGAGATCACCTAGTGTTACAAAATGAGCCAACCACTTTTGTTTCTATTTTTAGTCGATGATCAGCTTTGCCAAAGCCCTCTAGAGAGACTAAACCCTTTTCCTTTTACCTTTCAGTTTACGTAAGACCACATAAAATGTAGCCGAATTCTCTTGAGGAACTACCAGATTACATAGGCACTGGGCCTCATATCCGCTTACCTTCGCCCGTCGTCACCGTACGATGCATTCATACCGAAGGTTTAGTGTTTGGTTATCATTCAGACTGCTCTGAAGTTTGTTGTTTTTAGCATAAATTACTCCAGATGCATATAGAGGTGCAAGGCCACAGTCGATCCCATCCTTTATCTCCTAAAATCTAAAACACTATTCTTGGCGATTTCGCTGTTTGCGGAGCATGGAACTTCTCACTGGCCGTGCTCTCCCATCCACAGATCGTTACCGCAGAACAAAAATGATCCGCGTGTTATATGATTCGCTGACCAATCGTCATTGTCCATTATCCTTAGATCAAGGAGAATGCCGATAAAATTGGAGAAAAATATTATGTTAACAATAGCTGTGTTTATTTTGTACATGTGCTCGTGGTCTCACGAATGTGGGTCATTCTCGTGATAGTCGCTAGTGACAGATGGTGGCACAGAAGCACACACAGACGGTGTTATGTTTCGTAACTTGATGCACTCCAGTTGTAATTCGAAAAAATACAGCTGAAAGTTCTATACATCAATACGATCCTTTCTAAACGTCTGTTGTCTTGATTGTAGAAATAACTATGAAGATAACTGCCCACTGCTTTACCGAGTTAGCAGTTATGTATTTTGTAGGTAAAATATTGATTTACTCTTCTACATTTTGCTTAACAAAATGGCTCAAATGGCTCTAAGCACTTAACGTCTGAGGCCATCAGTCCGCTAGACTTAGAATTACTTAAACCTAACTAACGTAAGGACATCACATACATCCATGCCCGAAGCAGGATTCGAATCTGCGACCGTAGCAGCAGCGCGGTTCCGGACTGAAGCGCCTAGAACCGCTCGGCCACAACGGCCGGCTTTGCTTAACAAGATGATGTGTTGCAGTCGATATGAAACTGTGCACAACGTTTCGTTTATTCTGTGGAAGAGATCACATCGAAATTTCATAACTAAACTGCTTTCTGGACCATTCTATCAGACAGTTCTACATAAAGGCAGTGTTATAGCAGTTTACTATTCTTGTGGTCCTGTTTGTTTGGTTTCCAATGACTGAAATCGTAATGGGCATGCGCATTTCTTCTGGTAATAGGTGGTCATCTACTTTTGTCTCCACGTAGACATTATCCAAACACTGCTGATTCGCCCTCGTCAAGCTGACGAAAGAAAAACAGCTCTCACGGCTATAGTGCCTGGTGCTGGTGCGATATTATGCAGTGTTAATGATTTAGAAATGTGTGTTGACAATGTTTATTCTTAGTTATCGGTTCATTACCCCAGTATCCGCTAACAGAAGCATAATTTGTGAAATTCAGTGTTTAAGAAAACCATTTTCTTTTTATCTTCTATGTCCCGCGAATGTTATTAGCGAGTACAAAGAGTTGGGTTCGCTAAGAGTAGATGTACGATACAACAAAAGCTCCCAGTGTGCTTGGAGACAAGACAGCGATAATGTATGGGACCGCTGCTTTCAGCAGCTGAGAAACATTACTGGTTCCGTCGTCCAGGTCTGCGGATGACGATGAAATAATCAGCTCGCGTGGAAACCTGAAAAGGTACCATCATAAACGTTGGCTATGATACCTGCTCGGACCATTAGCACATGTCCGCAGTGGTTCAAATGGTTCAAATGGCTCTGAACACCATGGGACTTAACAGCTGAGGTCATCAGTCCCCTAGAACTTAGGACCACTTAAACCTAACCAACCTAAGGACATCACACACATCCATGCCCGTGGCAGGATGCGAACCTGCGACCGTAGAGGTCGCGCGGTTCCAGACTGAAGCGCCTAGAACCGCTCGGCCACAACGGCAGGCTCCGCAGTAGTCATTACATTCTAATTTAATTTGTGAATCGTACTTGTTCCCTGTTTTCTCCATACCAACTGGTGTCCAGAATCGGTCGTTGCACTGAATCGGGATTCACGTAAGTACATCTTCCTGACTCATGATGTTCAGTATCTCGATGCAAACTCACAGCGGTGGCTGGCAGTCACTGTAAAGCGCCGCACCGGCTTCCGAGCATGGTAAACTCATAGTGAAGTAGTTCTAGTATAAAGAAGCCTAACTAGAGAGGTCTGAAGAAGCTTGTGAAGTTGCGGTTTTGATCCTGTTCATTTGGCTGGCTGTGTACTGATTCTCAAATCCTCTACTACAACTGTCACGAACTCTGTGATACTAACAACATAGCTGCTTCTCTGGTAACACCAACATCTTCCCTTCCTTTAATTCTATTCTTTCTATTTAACTTCCCGTTACCTGTAAAGCCAACGAAGACGGCACGTCAAATGATTTCCGACTATGGTCACATAAAAAAGACGCCATATATCTTGCGAAAATTTGCTTAGAAACTTCTAATGATCCGATTTCATTTCTTAATCTAAGGATGTCAGAACATTTCGGTACAAGTTTTTTGTCCCCAGCCTGCTTTGGCGATTCGTATGTATGTTTATGATATGGCGAGAACCCAAAATTTCTTCAAATGAACCATTTCTTTTCTTTTCATCAGCGTGGCATTTAAACACAGCATCAGACGGCGGTGTACATTTCTTGTGTAAATACTAACGGCTGACGTAAGAGTCGCTTCACACTGTCCACCTTAGGAAATATCACATATTTTCAAGAACATTGACTGAATGAGTTTAATATTTCCAGAGAAAATGCCTGAATGGGAAGTTAGCACTAGCGATGAAATGAAACAGAAATTACCTGCAATTGTAGTAACAACTACGGCCTACCTATAAGTTAGTTTTTTGCGATGTTAAGCATCGAATTTTTTTTTACCATAAAACAGGTTGTGAAAATTATGTAAGGGCCGTTCAATGTACATGATAAAATATTTTATGCAGTCTGCAGCATCCCGCAGCACAATATCAAATGGTCTGATGAGAAGATATTCTCTCTCGGTGACACAATCGTGTTTTCGATGTACTGTCTGTAAGTGTGGTAATATTTGTGTCTTCATAACAATGTCATACTCAAATTTAGAGGCGAAAGGAAATTTTTGGTCTGCTCTTTCCGTCATTCAAACTGGTACGTATAACTTCAGTTCCCACAGTCTAAATTATATGGCTGTTACCGCCTACCCGCTAAAGGCCTGTGGAATTGCAAACCGACTCTTATTGATAGTGTGTCGTTGTGTGCTAATTAGGTTCTCCATATATCTCGTAAAGGAGGACTGAGTTCAAACACAGATTACTGCCGACATTCTCTTGTGGCCTAGATGTTCAATGAAACGCTCTCTCTCTCTCTCTCTCTCTCTCTCTCTAACCTTCACCTTCTAATACTGATTTGTATAGCTTCAGAGGTATGCGATGTGTGTGTGATACTGTGTTTTATTTACGCAAGGTTGTGCCTTCCGAATGTAGTATCGTTATTACACAGCTCATGTCGAGGCTTTCACACAATCTACAGTACATACAGTGGCAGGCCAGATTTTCACACTGCTGCTACCGTGCTACTGAGTCGTGCTACGTATCTCCCGACTGTTTCTCATCTATGCTTTAGAAAGAGGTGCTGATATGGGTGCCTTCACAGCTTCAGATTTTCATCACATAACTAAGTTAGGTGAAACAATTACTATCATAAAAGTTTCTAGATATGATAGAATCTGGAGGAAATATGTTTGTTGGAAAACATATCCCAGACTGGCAGCCTCTGGTAGCGATAAAATTGATGGATCTATAACAATAATAATGAAACCTAGAGTTAATGCTCTTTTACGAAAATGAACTCAGAAGAAAAATCTCATTATTATGCATATAACGTACATCTTTTGGCATATTGATAAGCAGAATAGCTACCATACCGTCCTATTTCACGACTTTCCTTAGTATTGTCCCATTTTTTCTAGAAATATGTTACTAAAATTGGAATCATCACAGTTCTAAACAACGTAAGCTGGAGACTGTTAGAGATAATAGGCTTCTTCGACGAGGGCATTTGATTGTACATTCGCTAGGAGATTCGAACAAATATTTGACAGATTGAATCAAACGGCTCTGAGCACTATGCGACTTAACCTCTGAGGTCATCAGTCGCCTAGAACTCAGAATTAATTAAACCTAACTAACCTAAGGACATCACACACATCCATGCCCGAGGCAGGATTCGAACCTGCGACCATAGCGGTCGCTCGAATCCAGATTGTAGCGCCTAGAACCGCACGGCCACTCCGGCCGGCAGATAAATCAGCCTGCCCAAAAACAATTTAGCCACTGAATCCCGAAGACAGAGTCGGAGAGCCAATGTGAACTTTGAAACCTCACCTTGTGTGACAGCGACAGCAAAATGGACGGGAAGGAAAGAGAAACCGTAAGCACCAGGATGCTTTCTGGGATGGCAACGTACGAAATGCACTCGCTCACCAGCGCTTGAAAATTGATTGCCTAGTCGTTGCCGTTTGAATACTTTTCTAACAAAATAAACGCTAATACCTAACAAATGTTGAGGATAGAACTGAAGGTCTAAAAGTAATTACTTTAACACACGTTTTCCATAAAATGATAAGGCAGAAAATTTACTATTTTGATTGAATTCACGAATTCCATAACGCAGGTAAAGACTCGTTCCCATCTTAACTTCTTCCCGTCCATCGTATGATGAAATAGCAGGTTGGTAAATTCCAATTTCGAGGTACCAGAACGGACATTGTGCTTGTATGCAAAACATTTTCCAGTTAATCGAAAGCTAGCTTCAATAACTAGAGGGGATAAACTGCAGTATCAGTGCGCTACGACTTCTCGGCTTCCGTGGAAGAGAAGTGAAAGTGTCTGGCGTAAGGATTTCATCAGCCGCTGTACCATGGACAGCGGCCGCCTGTTTCGTGTCCGGTAGGTAACTGTTACGTCCGGGACCTGGAAACTTCCCCAAAAACACTCTTCCGCGCTCTTCTGGAGTGCTGGAGTGTTTACAGCAGCCAGAAACGCTTTTCCAAACATGACTGGAAAGGTTATCCCGTAGTCCAGACGATATGAATGGAGTACTTTATAGTTAGGAACGTGTTCCTTGGAACATATTTATGGATAACGTTAAGATGCGAAACGTTTCTTGTGTTTCACTGACTACATCCAAATAAATGTATAACTTGAAGAGTCACAAATGTATACTTCGTTTATAACCAGCCTCTAATAAATTATGCGAAATCTATCGGTTGGTTTGGAGCCGATTTTCAGTATGCATATGACACTGCATTCCGCGTCTATAAATTTGGAAAGAAGAGAGACTACAATTTAATACCCAGCCGGCAACGAGATCATTAGAGACGGAGCACGCGGTCGGATTACTAAAGGACGGGAAAGAAAATCCGCTGTCCTTTTCAAAGGGACCATCTCAACATTTGACTTCATCTATTTAGGGAAACTATGTAAACGTTAAATCAAGAGAAGTGGACGGAGATTTGAAGAACTATCGTACCACTGTGCCATGTAAATCTATAAATTTAAGGTTGTGGGAACGTGAGTGTCTAGGTTGTAACTGCCACGGTTCTTTACTTGACCTACTTGATTGAAAAACCACTCAAGCTGCAGCCATACATTTAGCAAATAGAGGAATCTCATTAAGTTTTGGCGGGGAAAGTATGAATGTGTTTTACTTTCGACGGCGGATTCAAAAACAACGTTCGACTCAAAAGTGTATGAAGTGACTTTTACGGCGTTCTGAGTACTAAGAGCAGTTATCATTCTCTTGAGGGCGGGCGCCACAGGCTCTATAAATCTGAAGAAAGACGTCATTCCACCAGGCTGGATTTTTATTGTACTTCGTTCAGCACTATTAGTTTCGGGCTGGGCACAACCCATTTTTAAAAAAAATGGTTCAAATGGATCTGAGCACTATGGAACTTAACATCTGAGGTCATCAGCCCCCTAGAACTTAGAACTACTTAAACCTAACTAACCTAAGGACATCACACACATCCATGCCCGAGGCAGGATTCGAACCTGCGACCGTAGCGGTCGCGCGGTTCCAGACTGAAGCGCCTAGAAATGCTAGGCCACAACGGCCGGCCAACTCATCTTAAAGTGCATCTAAAAACAGAACAACACATCATAATGGAAAGAAAGTTACAACTTTACCGGAAACTGGCGCTTTCAACTGATTATGAATCAAAATACACTACAGAAATTTCTCCGGAACTAATGTCACATAACTTCTTCGTTTATTTATTTATTTCTTTTAAATTCATTCACCATATGTATAATTATTGGAGGAATAAGGTCAATGCAATTTCATTATACATTGGTAAACATTCGTGCAGGAATCTTTTATGGGCATCGGTAGATAAATGAAAAAAAAACGGTTGTTGTAGTTTTTATGAACGTAGTAGTCATACTATAACAGATGAGGATACATCTTCTTCATACCTGTATATTCACATCTGTTACAGATAATTATTTTGTGAAAGCACTTCATCCACTGTAGTTGTATGGCTTTTATCTTACAACTTTTGTTTCATTATTGTGTTTTGCTATGTTTTTAAATGCACTTGAAACTAGTAGCACTGAATAAAGTACAATGTTAAAATAGAGCTCGGTGGAATGGTATCTTTCTTCAGAATAAGAGCAGTGGCAGCGAAATGGCGTGTGCTGCCTAACAATGGGACGCAGGTTGAATTTTCGTTGCAGCTAGACGCGTTCGCCTGCGCCTAGGCGGAGGCTGTACAGCGTGACACAGGCCCGGCGACGCCGCCCGCCTCTGCCAGCGCGTGTTATGACAGTCTGCCTAGCATTTCTTCGCTCTCGTTTCATACCGCACTCGCTCTTTCACCGGACACAGTTCTACATAACGCTCCTCCTATACTGAACTGTCCGACTTAAAAATAAATCTCAGAGAAAAATTTTCCTCGATTAACCGCAAAATAAAACTGGTTCAACATAAACGCACTTTCAAACACTATTATTTGGCGAAAAAAAAACAGCAAAATAAATGCGTGTAGAATATTGTAGATGGATGTTCGTCATTGATTACCACGGGCGAAGCAATTAATGATGACGCGTGAGCTAAAACTAAGAAGTTCCATTTTTTCCTGCAGGGACTGACTGTCAACAATGTATTTACTCGCACTTGCGACGCTTTTGGGAATAGATGACGGAGAGATTGAATGATACGCACACAGACGAGCCACTGTTCCGTCGGAGTGGTGTTTCATTACAGATGCACTCGTAGCGAATGGTGTGGGTGCTCGTCACGTGCGAATAAAAAGCAGTACCAAAGGTACGCATTCTTCTCGTTGCTCCATTTCCTACATAAAAAAAAAATCAATAATGAAGTGGCCTCGTTCCGCGGGACAATCCGTGGAGCGTTGCATGACCAAGGCAATTGTTTCATGCAAGGCATCACAGAGCTAAGAAACTGTCTAAAACGTGGCCGCTTTCTTTTTGGCGATTTACGAAAAAAAAAATTTACATCTGGGGAAGCGTGTGCTGAGGACTGGTGTGTGAGCCGCGGCAGCCTAGGTGAGAGTAGGGGTGAGGGAGGGTTGAGGTGGACCGAGCAACAAGTGGCGACTCACCCAGGTGCGCCATGAGCTGCTCCAGGTCATTGTCGACGTCCATGTGTAGGTTCTGTGCCGCGAGCTGCTGGCGAACTGACGGCCGACGGCGCGGAGCAGCGGCCACGACCGGCCGCAGAGCTGCGCACTGCGCACGCGCGCTACGCCCCCTCCACGCGACGGCGTCTCTGCCACTACTCTGCCGTCAGTAACCGCCGCTCTTTGCTACCGACGGTACGCACCCGGCGTTGTCTTCATTACTCACTCTGCGTGCACAATACACCATCTCGCACCCCGCGTACGGAGGCTGGACGAAGCAGTGTACACACGTACTGGTGCGTAGGGCGACACCCACATCTAAAGGTGCGGCGTTAATGGCAGCACGAGCCTCGCGGTGGTACCCGTCTACCTGCTCAATGGCACTCGTTTACGCAACTGAATGCAACCCTTACCGACGTCTTTAGACGCGCAACGGCAAAGACACAAAAGGGCTGCGCGACCTGACTAAAGAGGAGCGCACGGCGACTGCCATAAACCGATTTACCGGGCACTTCGCTCAGTAGGAGAGGGGTCAAAATAAGGCCACACGTGTTTCGGCTTAAGCGTAGATACTCGACTGTTCCTGAGAACACGACAGTCACAATTTTAGTGGCACTTTAGTGCCTTTCAGCGAGCAAAGTGTTAAACTGAAATCGTGGCACCGTGGGTAGTCTCGTGGCTTCGTATTTGCGTGCCAGATGTTCGAACCCCGCATGTTATTTCTTTTTTTTTTCATTTTTCTACCGATGCCCATAAAATATTCCTGTTTCCCAGTGTATACTGAAAAAGCGTTGTCCTTATTCCTCTACTAATTATATTTCGGGTTCGATTCCCAGCGGGGTCAGGGATTTTCTCTGCCTCGTGATGACTGGGTGTTGTGTGATGTCCTTAGGTTAGTTAGGTTTAAGTAGTTCTAAGTTCTAGGGGACTGATGACCATAGATGTTAAGTCCCATAGTGCTCATAAGGGACCCCCCCCCCCCCCCAATCGCAGCCCCCCTCAGATTTAGTTATAAGTTGGCACAATGGATAGACCTTGAAAAACTGAACACAGATCAATCGAGAAAACAGGAAGAAGTTGTGTGAAACTATGATAAAATAAGCAAAATATACAAACTGAGGCCTCTCCACTGTGCCAACGTATAACTAAATCTGAGGGCGGTGCGATGGGGAGGTTTCCTTGTCAGAACCATCTGAACCATTTTGAATTATATTTATGGTGAATGAATTAGAAGAATAAATAAATAAATGAAAAAGAACAAAACTACAAGACCGAACTGGTACAAACAGACGGAAAAAGTCCTGAGAGACTTAGGGTCTCCAAATCTACATGGTAGAAATGAAATCAGAAAAATCACAAACGCACGGGGTTTTGAGGAAGAAGAGAGAAAAAGTAACCGACATACGTGGTCTACGCAACGAAAGCTAGCCCATTCGTTGTTTATGAAGGAATACTGGGCGAAAAGGAAGGCCAACAAATGTTGATTACGCCTAGTCCTAAGTGATACATCCGCGAAGAAGAAGAAGAAGAAGAAAAAGTTATGTGAAATTAGTTATGGAGAAATTCCTGTAGTGTATCTTCATTCATAATCAATTGAAAGCTCCAGTTTCCGGTAAAGTTAGCGGCGGAAATGAAATGAAATGTCGTGTGGCTAGGGCCTCCCGTCGGGTAGACCGTTCGCCTGGTGCAGGTCTTTCGAGTTGATGCCACTTCAGCGACCTGCGGTTCGTTGAGGATGAAATGATGATGATAAGGACAACACAACACCCAGCCCCTGAGCGGAGAAAATCTCCGACCCAGTTGGGAATCGAACCCGGGCCCTTAGGATCGACAGTCTGTCAGGCTGACCACTTTTTTATTTTTTACAGCGCCTTAGACCGCTCAGCATTAAACCGCTTTTTTTTTGCAAAATGGTGTAACAATAACAAACATAAACTGCTTCTATATATAAGACGATGACTTTATAAAATAAAATTTTTCTGGGAAATGTAAATAAGTGGACATTTTATTTATTTTTTTTACATAATAGTGAAAAAAATCCTGCTTCTTTCAGGACAAAACAATAATGGTCTACGTTCTTCTTTCAGGCTCGTACCTCGCTAATCCGGTCATACCTCGCGTTGGTGTCGGGTACGTCTTCACGTGTGTTTGTGGATCTTCTCCACTGTCCTGGTCCTTTCTTGTTCTGATACTTATAGACAATAATTACATTCTCCTACCCGGGACACCCCAACTGGGTGGGGGATCAAGTAAGGCACTCCCTAAAAAATTTGCGTAATATGTTCGATATCTCGGATGTCTCATAAGCTGTGAATGATGTTCCTGTAGTAAGGCCCAAAAGTCAAGCACATTCTTACTGCCGTCTCGGAAAAGATAACGCACAGTCAAACCTCGAATCCAAGTCACAGCGTTAGTCTTTGTTCGGGGATAATATGTCCTGTCTGGGAGAAGTAGTGTGCGTGGTTCTATTGTTTGCGGCCCCACCCGAAGGAGGAAGGCGATCATTTTTTTTGAACAAACACCATGCGTCCGCCGAAGGACCGCATATCAGGCGATGTTCCTCTGAGTCTATAACAATGCACTGCGGACACAGCGGCTCGTCCGCCATATGAATTGTATGCAACCTGGAACGAGTCACGTATTTCCCACTTACCACCTGATACCACAGTGTGCGCGTTCCCGTATCAAGGTGTGGATGGTGCACTGTACGCCATACCACTGACCACGTAACTGTTGGTTGGCGGCGCTCTACGGCATTATTCGGCCGTCGTCGAGTCAAGATGTGATATATACCATGTGCCGTTGCCGTCCTGGTAGTCGGTAGTTCCATATGTACATAACTGTGTTCCACAAAAAAGGTTCGTATATGGGCAAGCGATGGTGAGATGTGAGCCACCGCTACCGGAGCCAAACGAGAAGGTGGAGCGAGTTCTTCTATCAAGAAGCCCGTCAGACTTGTCTGGTGTCGTGTCCACATCTTTATCATTGTGGTTACATAAATAGCCACTGCTCGGTCGCGTACGTGGACTAGTCCATGACCTCCACGACTACGAGGAAGGGTGAGGGTTTCATATCCTACCTTAAAAAGCAGACCTGTGCTCACAAAATATCCTAGTGCCGCCAGGATTCGACGGGCCAACACCACCGGCATAGGAAGAACTTGTGCCAGGTGGGGGATGCGAGAGGCTAGATAAGCATTGGCAAAGGTGACCCGTTGAATCATATGCAGTGCCCTTAACCTGTGACTTCGGACACTCGCACGAATTGTTTACAGAAGATGTCTGTAACTCAGTGCTGCCGTGCGTCGAACGTCTGTACTGAAGATAATTCCTAGGCATTTCATCTTGTTGATCGGCTGTAATGGTGCTACACTACCTGTCGGGAGTCCTCTCCCGATGTTCATCGCTCCCGACTTTGCCATGTTCAGGCGACTTCCCGTAGCCATACAATACAAATTAATCCAATGCAAAGTCGCTCTTGCCTCGTCGCCTGACCGTGCTAAAAACACTAGGTCATCTGCATATGTTCGGCATATAAACTTGTTGTGCCTTATCGTCATTCCTTGGAGTCGATTCCGGAGCCCGCAGAGCAGCGGCTCGACAGCGATGGCATACAATATCGTTGACAGCGGGCACCCTTGTCTGACCGATCGTGAGATGGTGATGGGCCCCACCAAGCGTCCATTGATGAGCACTTTGGATGCGGCTCCGTGGAGTAGTCTCATGACGACGGTGACAAAACTTTCCGGAAACTTCATTTTCGTCATCACGTCCGTGAGATAAGCATGACTCAGCCTGTCAAATGCGCGATCGGAGTCTATAGATACCAATACACCCCGGAGACGACATGTTGATGCCAGTGCGATAACATCGTAGTAGTCGCTGAGTGCCGTTTGTATATTGCTGTCTCCTCCTAGCTGGGTTTGGTCGAGTGAAATCACTTGGCGTATTACGCGTTGAAAGCGTGCTGCAAGTATCCTGGCGTAGATCTTGTAGTCGCAATTAAGAAGGGTCAGTGGCCGGTAGGCCTGTATCCCTGTGCCGCCAGATGGTTTGTGAATGGGGATGATCATTCCTTCCACGAAGGAGGGTGGAAGAGGCACGTTGGGAGACATCAATTCGCAGTACATGGCAGTCCATCGTGGAATCATGAGATCTTTATATGTACGATAGAACTCTAACGGAAACCCGTCGGGCCCCGGCGATTTGTGCGACGCTCCCTTATCAATCGCTTCCATTACGTCGTCAACTGTGATTTCACCTGTTAACTCCAGGTTGGCCGACTCGTCGAGACACGCGGAGAGCGTTCGTCGACCTCATGAAAAGTTGCATGATGGTGTTCCGCTTCTTCATAGAGATGACCGTAGTGTTCCACGAAAGCGTTGACAATATCTTTTTGGGTTGTCATGCGGCGACCATCTGGCAGTACGACCGACTGTATTAAGGTTCTGCGGCTACGTTGTTTTTCTCTGATAACGTGATACATCGACGGTGATTCTCCACGGACTCGTTCAAAGGCCCTTGCACGGATTGCGACACCCTCCAGACGGCGGCGCGTTATGGAAATGATTTGGGCCTGTGCTCGTTTTATACCGGCACGATGCTCCTGTGAAGGTGCTTGTACAGAAAGTTCGCGGAGCATCGTGAAATAAAATTCCGTCGTGTGTCGCCTCCACATCATCTGCTCTCTTCCGTATACAATTAACGCTCGGCGCAGTGCAGGCTTAACGCATTCCAGTCACCACTGCAACGTCGTCGGATATGTCGGGAGGCGTCGGTCACACACGTGCCAAGTTTCTTCGACTATGCGTCTGCACTCAGGTTCCCTGAGGTGTGCTGTATTCAGTTTCCAAACACTGTGACTCCTCCACACTTGTCGACGACTCAGAGAGACCGTGCATATATATGCTATGTAATCTGAAAAGGCGACAGGCCACAATTCCGCATCGAGGATCGAAGGTTCGAGACGACGTGTTACGTAAATGCGACTGAGACGACTTGCAGTGTGACTCGTGACGTAGGTGTATCCATGTCTGTCGCTATATATCTTCTCCCATGTATCAATGAGATTCATGTCCTGTATGAGCTGCCGCAGCTCCGGGCATGAAGTATAACGTGGGTGTTGATCTTTTGGTGCGAGCACGCAGTTGAAGTCGCCTCCAAATAAGACATGTTCATACCGACCTAAGAATAGTGTTGCAATCTCCTCTGCGTAAAATCGGGATCGGTCGCGCCGTCTGTCGGACCCCGACGGTGCGTAAATGTTAACGACCCGTACTCCCAGCACTGTGAGCGCCAGTCCTCGCGCTGACGGCAGGTACACCACGTCCTCGGCTACTGTGCCGCTACGTAGAAGTATCGCTGTTCCGCTGCCGCCGTCGGTAGTAGGTGTAATGTACGTATCGTACTCATAGAGGTCGGGGAAGCTCTCAACACATACTTCCTGAAGCAGAACGATGTCGACGTCTGATGCATGCAATATGTCTCGTAATAATTGCAATTTGACAGTCGTTTTGATCGTATTAATATTAATAGAGGCTGTTCGATATGCCAGCCGCTGTTCCTCAGTGCGTAAAGCGCCCACGAACGCTTATGTTAATTTGTGTGCTGCTGCCCAGTGACATGCTGTTTGTACGTCAGTCTGCATCTTCTGCGCGGTTAACATCCCGTGGACGCAGCACTCGCCATTGCGGGTGCGTCGTCGGTGTGTGGGTCAGTATCGGATTCGTCGGCCCAGTTCCTGTGCTGGGGGTCCAGCTCCCGTTGTGTCTCTCCGGCCGGGCTGACCGAAGGCGGTAGCGTTGCTGCGGTGGGTGGAGGGTCTCCTTCCGTCGTCTTTCCGTCCGGTGTGTCTGGATTCAACCCCTGTCTAGCATGATTCGCGTCGTACTGCTGTGTGGAGATAAGAACCTCCCGTTGCGCATCCGGATGCACTGTATCGACGTTACACCCAAGTCCGTCTGACGTGGACTGCAGTAAGCAGGTATCCGACGGCGCTAGCCGTCGTTTCTTGTGGCGCTTCGGCGACCGTTGTTTGCGCGTGTGCGCCTCCGTATCCGAGTGCGGCAGTGACTCCCGGTGCTCAGGGACGAAAGCAGCTGTCGGGACAACCGCAGGATCAACTTCCATACCTCCTACCGGTCCTTTCCGCTCGGTTAAGGGCGTCGTCGGCGCCGGAGCGGCAGAGGTGTGCGTCGTTTCGTCACTGGAGGCGGTCTGTGCTGCAGTCGGTTGCCGTAAACTGTCAGGATTCTGTAGCTGGTCATTCTTCGGGATGGTATCCGTTCGAAATGCGTCCGCATACGTTAGTGGCAACGGCGTCAACGTGGACGGAGGCACGGGTTCGCCGTTTGGAACTTGCACTATCCTCCGCTGCATACATTCGTAACGTACGTGGCCCTCTTTCCCGCAGCCTGAGCATGTTTTGGGTTGTCCATCGTAGATGAATATAGCTCTGGACCCGCCGATGAACAAGTACGAGGGTACATGTTGTGTCAGTCCTATTCTGATTTGACGCACCCCATTGAGAACGGGGTAAGTCGTGACGTTGGACCATTTTTCCTCAACGTGGCTAAGCACTCTTCCATATGGGCGTAAGGCGTCAACGACCAAGTCAGACGGAACCTCGAATCCGTATGTTTCGTAAGCCCAGTCCTGTATGATCAATAGTTACTTCTCCAACATGTGCATCAGAGTGACGAAATTTGAGTCCATGTTTAGTATCTCGGATGATTCTGTCACAAACTGCATCGTTAAACAGCTTGACGTAAACGACACTGCTCACTATGGAGAGGTGGATTCCGATAAGTTCGTTGTAGTCAAGTTTAACTTCGTCTCGTAGGAACCTTTCTATTTCGTAGGCTTTTGGTCTCTAATATTCATTCGAAAAACTAATCTTGAGAGTCGACTTTCGGTATGCATGTGCCATTCTATATCGAGTCGTCTAAAAGCACGAGTACGCTGAAGAGGTAAACAACTGCGCGAGCGCGAACTTCTCCGGCAGGGACGTAAACAGACGTCCGTGCCGTAGCACCGCCGAAGGCAGACTATCCACCCAGCTACCGGGGGCGCACTAATTACTGCCAACGCGTGAAATCTTCAGCGATGTTAACGACGTGTCTTCTCGAGTGAGATTCGTACGAAGAAATGTCACTGTGCCAAACCTGGCTTCGTGCAGTGACCGTGGAGTTCGGAATTTCGACGTTTCGTATGTTTCTACGATTAGTATCATCCAAGAAATGCACCAAACTTCCTGAAGAACAAACATAAGAAAAAACTATAACAGTTAATAGAAGAATTGACATAATAATGAAATATAAGAATATGACAATTTAAAAAGACTGTAAAGCTTGCAAATACGACACACACATACACTCCTGGAAATTGAAATAAGAACACCGTGAATTCATTGTCCCAGGAAGGGGAAACTTTATTGACACATTCCTGGGGTCAGATACATCACATGATCACACTGACAGAACCACAGGCACATAGACACAGGCAACAGAGCATGCACAATGTCGGCACTAGTACAGTGTATATCCATCTTTCGCAGCAATGCAGGCTGCTATTCTCCCATGGAGACGATCGTAGAGATGCTGGATGTAGTCCTGTGGAACGGCTTGCCATGCCATTTCCACCTGGCGCCTCAGTTGGACCAGCGTTCGTGCTGGACGTGCAGACCGCGTGAGACGACGCTTCATCCACTCCCAAACATGCTCAATGGGGGACATATCCGGAGATCTTGCTGGCCAGGGTAGTTGACTTACACCTTCTAGAGCACGTTGGGTGGCACGGGATACATGCAGACGTGCATTGTCCTGTTGGAACAGCAAGTTCCCTTGCCGGTCTAGGGATGGTAGAACGATGGGTTCGATGACGGTTTGGATGTACCGTGCACTATTCAGTGTCCCCTCGACGATCACCAGAGGTGTACGGCCAGTGTAGGAGATCGCTCCCCACACCATGATGCCGGGTGTTGCCCTGTGTGCCTCGGTCGTATGCAGTCCTGATTGTGGCGCTCACCTGCACGGCGCCAAACACGCATACGACCATCATTGGCACCAAGGCAGAAGTGACTCTCATCGCTGAAGACGACACGTCTCCATTCGTCCCTCCATTCACGCCTGTCGCGACACCACTGGAGGCGGGCTGCACGATGTTGGGGCGTGAGCGGAAGACGGCCTAACGGTGTGCGGGACCGTAGCTCAGCTTCATGGAGACGGTTGCGAATGGTCCTCGCCGATACCCCAGGAGCAACAGTGTCCCTAATTTGCTGGGAAGTGGCGGTGCGGTCCCCTACGGCACTGTGTAGGATCCTACGGTCTTGGCGTGCATCCGTGCGTCGCTGCGGTCCGGTCCCAGGTCGACGGGCACGTACACCTTCCGCCGACCACTGGCGACAACATCGATGTACTGTGGAGACCTCACGCCCCACGTGTTGAGCAATTCGGTGGTACGTCCACCAGGCCTCCCGCATGCCCACTATACGCCCTCGCTCAAAGTCCGTCAACTGCACATACGGTTCACGTCCACGCTGTCGCGGCATGCTACCAGTGTTAAAGACTGCGATGGAGCTCCGTATGCCACGGCAAACTGGCTGACACTGACGGCGGCGGTGCACAAATGCTGCGCAGCTAGCGCCATTCGACGGCCAACACCGCGGTTCCTGGTGTGTCCGCTGTGCCGTGCGTGTGATCATTCCTTGTACAGCCCTCTCGCAGTGTCCGGAGCAAGTATGGTGGGTCTGACACACCGGTGTCAATGTGTTCTTTTTTCCATTTCCAGGAGTGTACATAATAAATGTATGACGCCTATTGTGAAACCCAGTAGTAATTTTACGATTAATATAACGCCCTTATATCCCCTAACTTGATTTTAAAAAAAAACGTTTATGTAGTAACCTTCTACGGACATTGGTAGATAAACGGGTAAAATAAGGAATAAAATAATTAAAAAGAATATTCGGGATTCGAAGACGCGGCTCGAAACTGAGAGCCCGCTACGCTAACGACTGTGCCACTGTTTCGACGGAGAGTAGCACTCGCCAAAAGACATGTAAATTAAGTCGAAAACTTTGGCCGTCGCTTTCTCAGACACGCTTGAGTATCTGTGGATAATCTGACTCCTCTTCCACTAAGCGAAGTTTCTGGGAAACTGGGCTATGGCACTTGCCGCGTTCTCCACGTAAGACGCCATTGGAAAGGGTTGAATTCAGTTGTTTCAAAGGTGCGTTTACACGTGTGCACCTTTGCATAGTCGCCACGCGCCTGTGTTTCCTTCATACACAACAGACGCCTGCGTGTGGGTGCAAGGCGCTTTTTCGACGTGTGCGCATGCGTGATTCCATTGTTGCAGCCATCACGAGGTCCGCATTGCTAACAGCAGATTACCGGTCTGTTTTGAGACCAAGACGTAATTGTAAAAAGGAGCCCACGTACAGGGATATTTAACCCTCGCATTACCAAAAGGGGGGAGGGAGAGGAAGGTATTTTATGCCCACATTTTGAAAATATTGTAATCTAGATCATTTCTTTACATTTTAAAATCTAAAAAAATATTTATTGTTTCTAAAGAATTCTTCAACGAATTTCCATATATGTTTTAAATTTTCTACTTAAACATAAACCAAAAATTTAAGTCTCAGCGGTACATGGCACTTCCCCACTGAAGGTCGTATTCAATATTTCCAGGTTCAGGACCTTAGCTACACATCAGTATCTCTTCAAAAAGTATGTCGAGAGAAAAAGTCAACAACAATGAACGAAATTTGCCTTTTTTAATATTTTTTGTGTAGGCCACAAAGTTGGTACTACACGTGGTTGCTAAGAGTGTGCTAAAAGACATTTTCAGGTTCTGGACCGTGATTCCACATCAGTACCTCCTTAAAAGTATGTTGTTAATGTACTGCAACAACATTGATGATTTTTTTTTAAATTATGGTGGGCACAAATTATCACCCGCCCTTGGCAATGCTCGTTTTGGTAAATGCGTTGGCATTGGTAGGGTTTTATACTTTTTCCGTAATCCATGTGTGAGCAAGATGACTTACTTAGACTTAGTCCTTCAAATGCTATGTAGCATACTGAGCAACAAGTTTCCTCCAGCGTGTGTGTGCGTGTGTGTGTGTGTGTTCGTGTTTGTCAAAAGTGTATAACTAGATCTCTGGTTCCTTTTTTATTTACTTTCAGTCCCCAAACTATAGCGAAGAGTGGTTGGATGTCGCAAGATTTGGGGGAGGGGGGCAGGAGGCTTTGGAGGAAAAACGCATGATTTTGCAGTATTCATACTACAGTGGAAGAAGCTATTTGTACTTGGTAGGCAAAATGTAAATGTCCCGGAAAATATTTCATACATCGTAAGATAGGCAACCCAACTTACATTATCTGCCCTTGTTGCGGCTGATGTAAGTTGGGTTGCCTATTTTAGGTGCATGAAATATTTTCCAGACCAGTTACATTTTGCCAACGCTGTATATCAAAAACGATTTCAATGTTCTTTTATTTGCTCTCGTCGATGCGAACTATTTATAAACCAAAGCAGCTCGTAAAGGAACCAAGACGGTTTCAGGACATCAGAGGCTCCAAACTCTGACCTCTCATTTAAAATGTATTCGTCGTAAGTACGAACGAAGGCCTTTTCTATTGCTCAGGTTTGCTGTTGCCAAATTGTTCTTACTTGTGAGGAAATGTAGAAGTCATTTCGTTCTACTCTGTCTTCACAGGCTGTGTGGTTAACCAAACACAAACAAGGAAATGCTTACGACAATATTTCTTAAATTTTATATTTTTCTCGCTAGATTACTAGGCCAAAGTGCTAGCGCAAAGGCAAATCTGAAAGTGTGCGAAAGAAGTAAATCTTTTGATAGGAAGCCGTAGTAAAACAAAACACCATACGAAAAGAAGCGTGGAAAATTAGTATTGAGACTAAAATCTTATAAATTAATTTTGCTTGCTTCTTTATTTTATTTTTTAGGAAAATAGCAGTTAAACATATGCATATATTATTAGTAATGAGGTATAAATTTTCAGATGAAAAACACTGATATAAGCCTGAAATGTACCAGGTCTCTCTTATAATCTCATCAGTATGTTTTAGATCCATTGAAAATTTCGCACGCACAAGACTAAAAGCAGAAAATAACTATTTAAACTAAAATACATTTTAATTACCACGTTTTTTAAAACGGACTAAAAAGTGCAAAATAATTTCTCCTGGTCCCATACAGAGTTCTAACCCCATACAAATAGACCTGAAAATTTTGATTGTAAATTTTTAATAAGTACGACAATACTTGTATAGTATAAAATGAAAAACGTGTGGCACATCCTATATACAATTGATACAAGAATAGTTTACTTTCATACTATTACAGCACTTACTAATTAATGCATGAATATTTCACCTGCTCACTATTATCTGATGCACTCAACCCAAGTTTTTCGTTTTAAATCTTACAGGTGTCTTCATAGCTGTTAAAAATTCACACTTATAAATTTTCAGGTCTATTTGTATGGTGTCAGGAATCGGGGCTTGGAGAAATTATTTTTTATTTTTAGTCGTATTTAGTGGGGAACTCTGTCGAATGCCTTCCGGAAGTCAAAGCAAACGGCAGTAACCTTTGTCTACAGTACTCTGGGTCTCTTGGACGAATAGAACGAGCTGAGTTTCGCAAGTTCTCTGTTTCTTGAATGCATGTTGACTTCTACAGAGAAGAATTTCGTTCTGCAAAAACATCATAAAGCGTGAGCGTAAAACATGTTCTGTATTTCTACAACGGACTGGCGTCAGCGATATAGAGCCACAATTATGTGTATCTGTCCGACGACCGTTCTTAAGGACGGGACTGACACGTGTTTTTTTCCAGTCGCTAGGAACTCTTCGATCCTTCAGAGACTTTCGATGCACTAGCGATAGAAAGCGAGCGATGTATTTCTAACAGTCTCTGCAGAAACTCACAGGGAGCTCGTTGTTTCACAAATGTTATGGCAACGTGTAAAATTCTCGGCCTGACAGTGAAAAACCATCTTTAAAATATAATATGCATTTTTGGGTCAATGTACTTTGTCTAGTCTGTACCCGGTTAGTATCCTGAAGTACCATGGGGTGCAATTGCAAAAGTTCTGTAACATTTCAGTCTACAGCGTTCATAACTTCTACACTGAATTAAAACCTTTTGCAGCCACTCATTTACTTGAATACAGGAACGGGGAGAATTTATAAGGTGCGAAGTGTGAAGTGCAGGGTGAATGACTCTGCCTCTTGCACTTCAAACCACCAGTTTTCTCATGTCCTGACCACTTTTGTAAGCAACTACACTGACCTGATCAAAGATGATTTATTCTGTCTGAATCGAGATAACGGCTCGCGAATTCTTTCACCCAGTTGGGCCTGAAGACTTCCGTAGTAACCGTTAAATATAATTTTAGCCATAAACCTTCCAGCAGATGAAATCGACTTCAACTTTTCTAGCAAAACATCACCGATGTCTAACCATTGCTTTGCTATGGTTACCCCATTTGCTTTAGGTCAGAATTCAACAAAGTTCGTCACCCGTCTTGAACAAAGTTTCCTCATAGGTAATTTCTTCATGCAAATTGTAATGAATGAGAATGAGATTTTCACTCTGCAGCGGAGAGTGCGCTGATATGAAACTTCCTGGCAGATTAAAAGTGTGTGCCGGACTGAGTGCTCTACCATCTGAGCTACCCAAGCACGAATCACGGCCCGCAGGAAGTTTTGTGCCGTCTTCTTTACTGACACAGGTCTATGATGTCAGGTGTTTAATACACCTCTAATTTCCTGGCGCCCAATAGAATATTTTGCAATTTTTCTACATTTTTTATCCATGGTTAAAATTTTGTGATGTTATTCATGTGAACCACCTTCAACTGAAACGTATCAACGACTAGATTTAGTTTACTATTTCGTAAGTATAAAAGATGAAAAGAAGACTCCTTATAGACCTTAGCAAACTTTTGATGGATTTTAATTCACAATCAGCTGTCCCAAATCAATATTTTTGTGACATGTTGTTCACGCTACGCAGCTCAACTATTTCAAGAGCCGCATATGAAGTCAATGTCTGACTCACGTTATTATGCAACAAAATTAAATTAAAATTTTATTTAATAATTAGGTTATCTCTTTCCTAGTTATGTAGATATCTCCAGCAGCTAATCATCTTTCGTCTTCTCTATATATTTATACCATTATCGAATATGCTTTCCTTTATGTAAATGTCCCGCAGTAAATGTGAGTAAGAGTAACGATCAGAAAAGGTGCAGTTTACGTTACGAGGAAAAATATATATGTCAATAAGTGACAGACCAACACGAGACAATTAGCTTCTAAAACAGGGGACAGCAAAAGTGAGTGTTGCCAGGTACTCGCGCATGCTGTTTACTAGCTGTCTCCTGTGTTGTGTTTTATGGACACAATCTGCAATTATTGCCCTGTACCCTCCTGGATGCCATCCATTGGGTTCTGTGTGACATGTTTTAATGCTCAGTAAAGGCTCCTCATTAAAAGCCTAATGTCACGATTTGTCCTTGACTTTTATCAAAGATCCAGCAAATAAGTTGATTCATTGCTGTGGCTAACGTAAATGCCGTCACTTCCAGAGCATAATCGTGATTGCTGTTCAAAGTACGGAGCACGTTGTATAATTATTGTCATTATATAAGAGCCACCACTACGGGACGACTTCGCCTCATTCGGTACAGTTAAAGCACTCCAAATATTTAGATTTGTAATGCTGCATGCAGCCCGCCATTTATCCGATAGTGGTCCGCCCGTCTCCATCTGTGCTTTTTTAAAAATCATCTTTCACTCCCTCTCGTAAACGAAAACCCAGGTAGAACTTAATTCCTCTGAGCTATGCAACTTTAGCTGGAATTGGGGCAGCGCGAGCCCATTGCGGAATAATAACTTGTTTCACGACACGTTAGGTTTGAATTTGTCGTATCAATAAGAGGTGCACGCGGGCCTTCCGGGAACGACATTGTTTAGACGTCAGTGGTTCAGTTTTGCGGTTTTCTACGACAAATATAAAGCCAAGTATCAAAGCAATTGTGAAATCAATCGATTGTCTCGTTACCTATCAAAAATGTGTAAATAATGTCTCAATAAAAATGCTTTATTGCGTTTGTATTTATCAAATAAAATGAATCCTTATGAAACAAGTGATATATAGGGCGATTCAGCTGCTCATACTGATGTCGTTCTATGCCACCCACAATTGTATACATGGCCTTCGTGAGTTTCATATTCTATCGCTCGCTACGCACAAACTAATAGTCCTACAGAAAAAAATGAACAGGACCTTTTGAAGGATATTTAATGTAGTTAATTTTTGCACTGGGACACGTTTTCGCTGGAGGCCACGGTTTTCGAGTTATTCAAGAAAAATTTACAAAATCGAGCTTCAAACGCACCTCCTCACTGCATCTAAATCTACATGGATACTCCGCGAGCCAGCGTACGGTACGTGGCGAAGAGTACCCTGTACCGATACTTGTCATTTCCTTTCCTGTTCTACTCGTAAATAGAGCTAGAGAAAAACAACTATATACACTACTGGCCATTAAAATTGCTACACCAAGAAGAAATGCAGATGATAAAAGGGTGTTCATTGGACAAATATATTATACTAGAACTGACATGTGATTACATTTTCACGCAATTTGGGTGCATAGATCCTGAGAAATCAGTACCCAGAACAACCACCTCTGGCCGTAATAACGGCTTTGATACGCCTTGGCATTGAGTCAAACAGAGCTTGGATGGCGTGTACAGGTACAACTGCCCATGCAGCTTCACGAGACAGTTGCTCCGCCACCATTGACCAGACGTTTTCAATTCGTGAGAGATCTAGAGAATATGCTGGACAGGGCAACAGACGAACATTTTCTGTATCCAGAAAGTACCGTACAGGACCTGCAACATGCGGTCGTGCATTATCCTGCTGAAATGTAGGGATTCGCAGGGATCGGATGAAGGGTAGAGCCGCGGGTCGTAACACATCTGAAATGTAACGTCCACTGTTCAAAGTGCCATCAGTGCGAACAAGAGGTGACCAATGGCACCCCATACCACCACGCCGGGTGTTACGCCAGTATGGCGATGACGAATACACGCTTCCAATGTGCGTTCACCGCGATGTCGCCAAACACGCATTCCACCATCATGATGCTGTAAACAGAACCTGGATTCATCCGAAAAAATGACGTTTTGCCATTCGTGCACCCTGGTTCGTCGTTGAGTACACCATCGCAGGCGCTCCTGTCTGTGATGCAGCGACAACGGTAACCGCAGTCATGGTCTCCGAGCTGATAGTCCATGCTGTTGCAAACGTCGTCGAACTGTTCGTGCAGATGGTTGTTGTCTTGCAAACGTCCCCATCTGTTGACTCAGGGATCGAGACGTGGATGCACGATCCGTTACAGCCATGCAGATAAGATGCCTGTTATCTCGACTGCTTCTGATACGAGGCCGTTGGGATCCAACATGGCGTTCCGTTTTACTCTCCTGAATCCACCGATTCCATATTCTGCTAACAGTCATTGGACCTCTACCAACGCGAGAAATCTAGTAGCACGTTTCTGACCCACTTCGATGACTTCCTTCAATCCGACCTGGTACGGATCCCAAACACTCGAGCAGTACTCAACAGTACGTCGCGCCAATGTCCTACATGCGATCTCCTTAAAAGGTAAACCACTCTTCCCTAAAATTCTCCCAATAAACCGAAGTCAACCATTCGCCTTCCCTATCACAATTCTCACATGCTCGTTCCACCTCATATCGCTTTACAATGTTACCCCCATATATTTAAACGATTTGACTGGGTCAAGCAGGACAACCGTAATACTGTGTCCGAACATTACAGGTTTGATATTCCTATTCATACGCTTTAACTTATATTTTCCACATTTATGGCTAGCTGCTATTTATCACACCGACTGGAAATTTTGTCTAAGTCGTCTTGTATCTTCCTACACTGACTCAACTTTAACACCTTACCATGCACCACAGCATCATCAGCAAACAACTGCAGATTGTTACTCACCCTGTCCGCCATTCATTCCTCACCAGTCACGATTTCTCTTATGTTGTTCGTGACAATCCTATTACTCTACAAAAATGTGTCTAGTACGCCTGTCGGTCGCATCATGTCGCTCTTTCCAGTTATGAGCTCACAGTGATAGCGTAGAGGTGACTAGAAATTAGCATCTTCCTCCAAGTATGGGGGCCTGGAGAAAGATTTCGCCTGAAGCTATGCAATCCACACAACATAAGTGTCATGCGTTTCGTTCTGCACGACAATTCTCGACCGCACTCTGCAGTGGCAAATGCTGATGCTCCTGCAGCATTTTCGAGGGGAAGTGTTAGATCACTCACAATACAGCCTGTAATTTTCTACCCCTGAGGTTCATCTCTGCTCAGATGAACCGCTGGCTATGAAGACAATATTTTGACACAGACAACGAGCTGCAGTCCAGAGTAGAAAATTGCCGGAAAGCACTGGCGGCTGTCTTCTATAACGAGAGAATTGAAAAGTTGGTACAACGCTACGACAGATGTCTAAGTCTGAGCGGCGACTGTGTAGAGAAGTAGCTGGAAGGTGTAGGTAACCGTTGCAAATGAAACAGTTTTGATTTTCACTGTAGTTTCCATTTCGCGACCTATCGTTCCTTATTTTCCGAATAGCCCTAGTAATTGTTTATTTTATGCTGTTAAAATTCACAAAACTGTTGGGTAAAATTTACTCAAACGTCAGTTTTACAATTCGTATGTTCTAGACTAAGCTGGAAGCGTAGTAAGGCCAATCAATGAAGACCAAAAGAGGTGGAAGGTGGGAAATAATTCGAGCAGTCGCAAATTTTTGTGCAATGATAGGAGGGAGTGCCATGAACAACATACTATTAATCCTAACCAGTGGAGGCTGAGTGTGGTAGTTGTGTATTTGAAGGCCACGTTTGTACTTTTTTCTGGAATAACTTGGAAACCGTGACCTCTAGCGAAAACGCAGCCCAGTACAAAATTTAAAGGCTTAAGGGTCGTCAGGCACTTTTTCTCTGGTGTTGCGTGAGGTATATGCAGTTTCCCTTTTGCAGTGGGTAACTGGACTCAAACCAAACAAATATTACTCATCACGTCTTTCACGCGACGCCTACTGTCGACAGAAAGCGTTGGGTTGTTTCACGTTACAAAAATGGTTCTGTGCACTACGGGACTTAACTGCTGAGGTCATCAGTCCCCTAGAACTTAGAACTACTTAAACCTAACTAACCGCCGGCCGCGGTGGCCGTGCGGTTCTAGGCGCTCCAGTCCGGAGCCGCGCTGCTGCTACGGTCGCAGGTTCGAATCCTGCCTCGGGAATGGGTGTGTGTGATGTCCTTAGGTTAGTTAGGTTTAAGTAGTTCTAAGTTCTAGGGGATGATGACCACAGCAGTTGAGTCCCATAGTGCTCAGAGCCATTTGAACCATTTGAACCTAACTAACCTAAGGACATCACACACATACTTGCCCGAGGGAGGATTCGAACCAGCGACCGTAGCGGTCGCGCGGTTCCAGACTGTAGCGCCTAGAACCGCTCGGCCACTCCGGCCGGCTCTTCCCGTTACAAACAAAATTATTTTTAAATCGGAATTTCACGTGCCCGTTCGATAGGGCCGTGCCAAATTAGTATATTGTGATATCTGTGTTTATCACTGTGTGTTAACAGGGACACTAAGACACGATGAATAATCAGTACTCCAGCAGTAACAGCACCCCTCTGGACTGCACTGCAGCAGCGCTACCTAGTTGCTGCTGGAGTGCCAATTATTCCTCGTGTTTTACTTGTTCCTGTTAATATATACCGATGAAACGACTATCGCACTAGACTAATGTGGGACCGCTCTATTGAATAGGCACGTAAAATTCCGCTTTAAAAACCATTACATTTGTAACAGGAAACAAACCGACGCTTTACGTCGACTGGGTGTCGCATGAAAAATGTGATGAGTGGAGTTATTTCGGACTGACTCTAGTTACACAGTGCAAACACGAAATAGCACATATTTGCCAAAACACCAGAGAAAATACGCCTAACGACTCTTGGGAGACTCATCCTACATTTACCGATTTACCAGGTGGCCCTTGCACACTGTCCTCCTTTGACGTTAAATAATCCCGGATATCACAGACGCCGAAAGGCTTGCCTAAGCAGAACAGTAAAGGATACTCCACACCAACAGAGGGGAGACCATGCAAAACGTAAGATCAGCACTTGAAAACAAACACTTCACAGCTGTATCTGGTCCTATAGCTCGTCGCTAGAAAACTTGCTGGGATCGATTCCTGGGCTCGAGAAAGGTGCCTGTGAAGAAAAATTATTGTACCTGACCAAATCAATACGTGCAAGGGCCAAAGCACATTAATTACCTGTTTCGAGGCATATCAACTAATGACAGCTGATTTATTAACAACACATAATGCACCAATTCGTGCTTCACGATTGGCAGTATTACATAAATGCTATCGTATCTTTGACTGCAATGAAGAATATTGAATATAACTAATACCATAAATGATGTTCCTTTAGACCTATAGATCTTTATAACTGCATTACTCATAATACAAACCTTCAAATGCATGTCTGTCTTGTTGGATGAATTGATGTTAGCGCCTCTCGGTATTATCATGAACATCTCTTAACATTTCCCCAGATACTGAAGTGTAAGCGTGACGTATCCGTTCTTTTAATACATCTGGATTTTCCGGTTCCGTTTCGTAAATCTTGGATTTGATATAACTCCATAAGAAAAAAATCCAAGGGTGTTAAATCAGGCGATCTCTCTGGCTATCAAATGCAGCCACCACGACCTTCCAACTTTCGGAGTACACATTGATGATATATACCTAACCCCTCTATAACAACGGGGTGGTGCACCATCATGCTGAAACCACTGCCTCACAGCTAACAGAAGCGGAATATCTTCTAGGAGACGGCCAAGTTTCAGCTCATTCTGTAGGAATTGCAAGTACAGCCGACCAGTTAGCCTGAGGGCCAAAGAAACTGGTTCAGTAATGTGGTCTCCTAAAATACCGCACCGTACGTTAATATCCCAGTGTGCTTGCATGTCATGTGGCCGTAACCAGTGAGGATTTGCAGGAGCCCAGTAATATAGATTGCGTCTATTGTCAGTGGCGTCATTGGTGACATAGCATTCATCAGCGCATAAAATCTGCCTGATGAAATCCGGATTTAAGGCTGCGTTATTTACGAGAGGTCTGCGGAACGATACTCGATTTTGGAAATCATTTCCAAATAGCTGTTGATGTAGGTACAGCTTAAAGGGGTGCCATGTCCTATGGGATCCACAGTATTTACATCAGGCGAATATGATCGCCGAGACATCAACCTAAGTTCACTATAACGATCCTTAAACCACTATAGCACGGTTTTGACCCCGAGACATGGACAATTATACTGTTAAAAGATGACATCGCCGTCGAGGAGGATATCTACATCTACATCTACATACATACTCCGCAATCCTCCATACGGTGCGTGGCGGAGGGTACCTCGTACCACAACTTGCATCTTCTCTCCCTGTTCCTCTCCTAAACAGAACGAGGGAAAAATGCCTGCCTATATGCCTCTGTACGAGCCCTAATCTCTCTTATCTTATCTTTGTGGTCTTTCCGCGAAATGTAAGTTGGCGGCAGTAAAATTGCACTGCAGTCAGCCTCAAATGCTGGTTCTCTAAATTTTCTCAGTAGCGATTCACGAAAAGAACCCCTCCTTTCCTCTAGAGACTCCCATCCGAGTTCCTGAAGCATTTCCGTAACCCTCGCGTGATGATCAAACCTTCCAGTAACAAATCTAACAGCCCGCCTCTGAATTGCTTCTATGTCCTCCCTCAATCCGACCTGACAGGGACCCCAAACGCTCTAGCAGTACTCAAGAATAGGTCGTATTAGTGTTTTATAAGCAGTCTCCTTTACAGATGAACCACATTTTCCCAAAATTCTACCAATGAACCGAAGATGACTATCCGTCTTCCCCACAACTGCCATTACATGCTTGTCACACTTCATATCGCTCTGCAATGTTACGCCCAAATATTTAATAGAAGAGACTGCGTCAAGCGCTACACTACTAATGGAGTATTCAAACATTACGGGATTCTTTTTCCTGTTCATCTGCATTAGTTTACATTTATCTATATTTAGAGTTAGCTGCCATTCTTTACACCAATCACAAATCCTGTCCAAGTCATCTTGTATCCTCCTACAGTCACTCAACGACGACACCTTCCCATACACCACAGCATCATCAGCAAACAGCCGCACATTGCTATCCACCCTATCCAAAAGATCATTTACGTAGATAGAAAACAACAGCTGACCTACCACACTTCCCTGGGACGCTCCAGATGATACCCTCACCTCCGATGAACACTCACCATCGAGCACAACGTACTGGGTTCTATTACTTAAGACTGATATCAAGCATCAAGGGATGCAGATGGTTCGAATCTGACAACGTGCCTTCGATTACTACCACAGGTCCCATGCAAGCGCACGAGTATGTCTCCTGTTGCATAATACTGCTCCCACCAGCCTACGACCGTGGCGCGTTGCACGTTTCGAGCCGCTGTTCACTTTGATGACGGCGTTTGTGGAGACGACCGACTACCTAGTGTAGCAAAAATGTGGTTCACCTGAAGAGCCGACACGTTTCCATTGATCGATGGTCGAATCCCTGTGGTCCCGTACCCACTGCGATCGTGACTGACGACGTCGCTGGATCCACATGCGAATACGTAGGGGTGGTCTGCTGCGAAGCTCCATGTTCGACAACATACGACAAACAACAATCTACAATGAACAGTGTGCTCCGAAACACGTTTGCCTGCACCAGCACTGTGGTCTATCTCTCTCGGCAGAGATGCCACGGATCACCATCTCTCCTACTTTAGAGAGCAGACAAGCATCTGAACCCCATGTCCTGTGAAGAATCATGTACGTCCAACCATTTAGCGCTTAGTGGTAGTTTCACTGTCCTTCTCCCTCCATCCGTATATGCTCAGGACAGTAGCACCTGAACAATCGACCAGCTTCACCGTTTCCGAGATACTGCTTCACAGGCTCTGTGTAATTATAATCTGCCCTTCGTCAGAGTCGCTTATCTCAATGGATTTCCTCTTTTGCAGCCCATATCTTCGCTAGGGTGATCCCCCGTCCGTGTCTGCTCCGCTCACATACTTCTGGTACCGCGTCACGTGCTCACAACACTACCAAGTGGCATCCAACGTCGAGGTGTGCAGTGGTCATAAAGTTCTGGCTCATCAGTGTAAACGCAATAACACGACAGCACTTTCGTTACACTACATTTTCCGCACGCCTTATTTTCATGTAAGCTAAGCTTACCGTGTTTGAAATGTGCTCCAAAATACTCAGTAACGTTCCAGGCAATATCGGGTGCGTTGCGGATTGGTCTTTTCACGCCACGTTGTATGTGGAAAGCTCCCTCGGTTCTTAAACGCATCTCTGTACGTGTAAAAACATGCACAGAAGGTAGACGTCGCGTTGGAAAACGTGAATACAGTCTTCGGGCCTCAGGTGCATCGCAGTGATTCTCCCTATAGATCAGTGTAATATCGGTGTGGTTTTCGCTGGAGTACACTGCAGTTGTTACCTGTTTGACTGTAAGACCTGACTCGAACTACAGATGGACATCGACCCGACGCTATCAGAGGGCAACCAAGAGGAAAACACAGGCAGATGGAGGTTCGCTTGTACTTGCGCACTCCCTTTGGACAACAGTGGCGGGGCAATCCTTCTTGCACTAATGTATGTGGGAAACATAAGACTATAGACGACGGCTTGCGTGGGTCACGTGATTTATATATAAGGGCTTGCTGAAAAGTACTGTCTCTGAATTTTTCACGTGACGG
Organism: Schistocerca gregaria; assembly: GCF_023897955.1. NCBI lineage: Eukaryota > Metazoa > Arthropoda > Insecta > Orthoptera > Acrididae > Schistocerca > Schistocerca gregaria. The sequence goes on along the minus strand of NC_064931.1, from coordinate 200,710,169 downwards.
GTTTTAAAGCTTTTTAAATAAAACGAACGTTATTATCAGTCTACAACTTTATTTTTCATCTCGACATATTTATTTCTCAACATAGTCATCCTGATGACGTACAAATTTCTCCCAACGAGAGGCCAATTTGTTGAAACCATCGCTGTAGAATGTTTGACTTTGTTGATGGAACCACAAACTCACATCTGCTTGCCCCACGTCATCATTATCAAAGTGAAGCTCCCGAAGGTGTTCTTTAAGTTTTTGAAACAGATGAAAATCGGATGGGGCCAAGTCGGGACTGTATGGAGGACGATCGATGACAGTGAACCAAGGCGTCGGACTGTTGCAGATGTCGCAGCGCTCATCTGTGGTCTGCCAATGTTCTGCTAAAGGAGAAGGTGCTCCATAAGTGGACGAACTCTTTGAAATCGTGCTTTCACTTTCTGAGGGTCTCGCAGTTCGTTACAGAATTTGTGATAGTGCCTTTAGGGATGAATTCCAAATGTAGCACACCCGGAACATCCTAAAACACTATGAGCATGAAGCTGCATGGCCTTGAACGTTTTTGGCGTCGGTTATTCTTTGTGGCGCAACTCCTTTGATGCTCTCTTGTGTTCGGGATCAAAATAGTGAATCCAGCTTTCATTGCCTACCGCAACGTTGTTATGGAGCTCATCACCCACATGCTCAAAACGCAAAAGAAGTTGTTGACATGTCCAGTCACCTAAGCTTTATGTCAGGAATGAGCCTTAGAGGCACCTACCGTGCACAAAGTTTTCTGTATCGCAGTTCTGCAATAATGGCCTGAAGACGCTCTCGTGATATGCCACTCTTACCTGAGAGCTGTGTCTGCGTTATCCGACGATTTTCTCTGATGTGTTCATCAATGTGATTCTGGTGAGTCTCGCTGGTTTGCCGTATGCGGTAGTCCACTCCCAGGGCGGTCACATACGCTGAGATTAGCACCACCGTTTCCTTTATTACGAGCACGAAAAACCGAATGTCACTCATTACAAATTTCGATACAATTATCACCATACACAGCTTCATTCTTCTATGGATATAAATGGGAAGCACGTTTCCTGCGGTTAGTAGCTCGATTAGAGCACGCTGCTTTTCAGGTACCGACATTTAACACGCTGTAAGTTGTACCATGAGAAAAGGATTGAATCATCAACGAAAGGATAATGATCTACGAGTCGGGGCGTGGAATGTCAGAAGCTTGAACGTGGTAGGGAAACTAGAAAATCTGAAAAGGGAAATGCAAAGGCTCAATCTAGATATAGTAGGGGTCAGTGAAGTGAAGTGGAAGGAAGAGAAGGATTTCTGGTCAGATGAGTATAAGGTAATATCAACAGCAGCAGAAAATGGCAAAACAGGTGTAGGATTCGTTATGAATAGGAAGGTAGAGCAGAGGGTGTGTTACTGTGAACAGTTCAGCGACCGGGTTGTTCTAATTAGAATCGACAGCAGACCAACACCGACAACGATAGTTCAGGTATACATGCCGACGTCGCAAGCTGAAGATGAACAGATAGAGAAAGTGTATGAGCATATTGAAAGGGTAATGCAGTATGTAAAGGGGGACGAAAATCTAATAGTCATGGGCGACGGGAATGCAGTTGTAGGGGAAGGAGTAGAAGACAAGGTTACAGGAGAGTATTGGCTTGGGAGAAGGAATTAAAGAGGAGAACGACTAATTGAGTTCTGTAACAAGTTTCAGCTAGTAATAGCGAATACCCTGTTCAAGAATCACAAGAGGAGGAGGTGTACTCGGAAAAGGCCGGGGGTTACGGGAAGATTTCGATTAGATTACATCATGGTCACACAGAGATTCCAAAATCAGATACTGGATTGTAAGGCGTACGCAGGAGCAGATATAGACTCAGATCACAACATAGTAGTGATGAAGAGTAGGCTGAAGTTCAAGTCATTAGTCAGGAAGAATCAATACGCAAAGAAGTGGGATACGGAAGTTCTAAGGAATGACGAGATAAGTTTGAAGTTCTCTAACGCTATAGATACAGCATTAGGGAATAGCGCAGTAGGCAGCACAGTTGAAGAGGAATAGATATCTCTAAAAAGGGCCATCACAGAAGTTGGGAAGGAAAACATAGGTATAAAGAAGGCAGCTGCGAAGAAACCATGGTTAACAGAAGAAATACTTCAGTTGATTGATGAAAGGAGGAAGTACAAACATGTTCCGGGAAAATCAGGAATACAGAAATACAAGTCGCTGAGGAATGAAATAAATAGGAAGTGCAGGGAAGCTAAGACGAAATGGCTGCAGGAAAAATGTGAAGACACCGAAAAATGTACAAATACAACACTGTGTCGTCTGTTCACTATAACAATGCATTCATAATTTCTGTTTAAAAATATTCGCTAGGTTCTACACTGGATATTAAACTTCAAAACATTGTTGCATGTTAACAATTTCTCAGTGTGACAAATTGTACTAGTAGCGCGAAATGAAAAGTTTTATGGCAAAGACTAAGTTAAAAAACAGATTATATCTCAGTAAACGGTTTTACATGTGAAGTGTGGCGCAACCCATTACTCTTCATAGTACTCAGAGTTTGAACTTGAATACAATTATCATGCGGTATACGTCGGTAAAGAATACTGGAATTTTTCTCAAGGTTAGCGTCTATGTTATTTTTCGCTGAGCCAGCGAGCGCACGTGGCTGCCTGCGGAGCGAGTCATTGTCTGTCTCTTTGTTGGCGCGCGCCGTTATTGGGATTAGGAGACCTAACTTCTACAAATTCACCTTGTCGAGAGGGCCCTGCCCTGTAGGAATCCCGCCAGTTCTGATGCAATTCAGGTCTGTCGTTATGATTATATCGTCTGTCGTCATGTCGGTAGATTCCATAGTTTCTTTCTTGTCGGTCACGTGGTGGAGAATTTCTCCCTAAATCGTAACTGCGGGCTGGACCGTTGCGTCTAAAGTTATTCTGTCTACCCTGATAATATTTATTTTGGTTCCCATATTGTCTGTTTCTCTGATTGTCTCTGTGATAGTCATTACCGCGGCGAGGTGATCTTTCCCTGTAATTATTACTACTCTGCCAACGGTTGTCATACGGGTAGTGTCTGTTTTGGTCACGATTTGTGTTGTGAGAGTAGCCTTGTTGTGTCCAGGTGTTATTTCTGTCATTGCGGAATTGTGACGGATGTGACCTGTTGTAATTGTTGTGCTTCTGTTTTCGCGTTCCGCGATTGTCAGTGTCAATTTCTAATTCTTGTAAGAGTCCCCGAAAAGCTTCAATGTCGTCTTTGCAACGTCCTGCCAAAATAATATGCTGTAAATGTTCAGGTAATTTTATTAAGCAAATGCGGATGAGTTCTGAGGGGCTGTATGGGTTTGACAGGTACTGATTCTTGTGTAACATGTCTTCAAAATATTTCACAAGACTGGAAAATTCAGATTGTTCGAAATGTTTCATCATTATGATGCTATGTTTTACTCGGTCTTGTATAGCTTGAGACCAATATGCTAAGAGGAAGGCATGATAAAATTCTCCTTGACTGTGACAATCGTGAATGACCAATCGCATTCTTACAGCTGGTTCATTCTCTAAGTAGCCACAAATAAATTCTAATCTCTGTTCTGATGAACAGTTGAAAGGAAAACAATGAGAGAATTGATGAAGCCACGCTTGTGGATGAATGTCGTTGCAATAATTCTTAAATGCTTTGAATTTACGTGTAGTAATGAACAGCTTATAGTCAAAATCATCATATCGGCGAGTCGCATGTCGGTCATTGTTACGTCGTTTCGGCGGTTCCATCTCAAAGTTCGGTGTACCTTGCCAATTTCTTTCATAATTTCCGAAGTGCCCTGTGTTATTATTTTGTGGCTGTTCCGTATTTCTATGTCCCTCTTCCCGTATTGGAGCGCGAGTGTCCTCTGAAATACTTAATTCTTGTATTACCTGTGTCAGCTGATCTTGTACATGCCGGGTTTCTCTTTGGTGTTGAGTATTAATTTGATTCTGATTTTGTTTGAATTTCCTAATTTGTTCGCACTCTTCTGTGTCATTAAAAACTACCGGTTTTGTATCATTCAGATTATCATCTACCTTCGTAGATAAATTATTTAGCTGATCCGAAAGTTCAACTATTTCTCTGATAATGAACTAATTTCCTCCATGTGTCTTTCTGTTTTCCTGAGTTTTCCTGAGTTTTTGCAAGTTGCGTAACCGAATCGGTATATGCAACTGAGTCAATTTTAGCTTGCAAGGTCTCATGATTTTCATGAACAATAGTTTGCAGTTCTTTTATGGCTGCTTCGTGATTCTGTAATGCATTTTCATGCCGCGAAAAAATAGGTTGTAAATGCTCACAAATCTGTGTTTTTACGTCATTACAGACTTTTTTACATTTCGATTCAATGTTATGTAACTCAGTAGTTAAATCTTCACGTGTTTGTTCAATTGTGGTGTCTAACTTTTGAAGCTTTTGCTGTGTTTGTCTCTGATTTTGTTCCATTGTGTCTAACTTTTGAAGCTTTTGCTGTGTTTGTCTCTGATTTTGTTCCATTGTGTCTAAGTTTTGAAAATTTTCTTCCATTGTGTCTAACTTCTGAAGCTTTTGTCCCATTTGTTGCATTAATTGTAATAACAATGCACTGGTGTCTGAAACATGTTCCTCAGTGCTATTCGGCAATGCATTTGAACCGGCAATATTCGCAGTTTGAAAAGCAGAAAATGTGTCTTCACTTATTTGAGAAAATGGTGAGGACGCAAAACCTGAATCTACAGTATTTGCAAGATTGTGTTCTGTCATTTCGGATTCCTGAGGCAAGCTGTTGCCGACCTATCGATCGATAATGCTTCCCTGTTCACTAATTGTTTCACTGTCTACACCATTGTTTGCAGCCCGCTCCATTTCCCTATGTACAGTTACCAAATTACTACTTTGAACATTAGTTAATTCCTTACTCGGTGTCGCCAACACACTGCTTTCGTCTTCACTGTCATTTCTCAGTTTACTTTGGAGCCTAGTATTACGTTTTTCACACGCCATTATTGTCACAATATTTCACACGATAACACAGAAAAGCACAATTTGAAGAGCAAAAATAAGAGAACACATTAACGTAGCACTGAAAATAATATCTCGTTAATTGCAAGCGCAGCTGCGAAATATTTGCTGCAAATCTACATGCATGCCACAACTGTTTTACTGTACAACAATGAAAAACTACAACTACAAAGGAAATTCTCTCTATAATTACGCGCTGGCAGTATACAAAAGCTACACTAATTACACAAACTACAAGAAAAAATCAGAAGATTCCAGTGAGGTATCCTTGGCTAAGGGTCGACATATGAAACGTCCCCTTAGAAAAATTATACAAGACTGTGCTTAAACTGACACAAAATATTTTTAGTGCAACGCAATCTGACTTTCAAAAATCCCTACAAAAAATGGCCCTGACTAACATTAACCTATGCGTTTCACAAATCGCTTACCTCACAAAAATATTGGTTACTCGAACTACTGCAATAAAGCGAGCGCCACTACTGCCAGCTAAATAAAAGATTCAAACTATGGAAGGCACTAACTACTGTTAGGGATAGTTAGCAAATGAAATATTTTAATAGAGAACAAACAATGTATTTACCTTAATATCATCAAAAGTCATAATACATATAGCAGTTCATGACATCCACTCTTACAAATTTCAAAACTCCGCCATTTCTCTCCCCACATCCACCACTGCTGGCGTCTCACCTCCAACTCTCCAACGCTACGCGCTTATCCAGCTGCCCAACACTACAATGGCAGACAACAATGCAAACGAGCCACAGACTGCACATAGAACAGCTAGTGATTTTCATACAGAGCGCTATGTGGCGTTGCCAATATAGAAACCTAAAGAGCCTACTTACAATACTTCAATCGATTTTGAGAACAGAATAAAATATTCGGATACATTACTTTTCACAACACAGTTTTTTTTGGGGGGGGGGGGGGGCGGTACTGGCAAGTCTCTACATCCCTAATTTAGATGGTTATGAAGCCTCCCTTCGTAATTTACTCTCAAACAGTCCTTTAAAAAATGTTCATTTCCAGTAATGTAAAATGCGGTGAACAGAAATAGTTTCAGCTTTAAAAGGAAAATTGATAATTTTATTTTAAAAAGGAATACGAAAAGCAAAATTTTATACGTAACTCATACTTTTATAAAAATAAATGATTAATTTAATTTTCTACTCACCTCACATAGAGGCGTGGATAGAAACAGCGGTGTCTTATTGGTTTTTGGCTGAATAGGGGTATTTCAGTCGGATCTGGATCCAAGACAGTAACAAACAAAATTTATCTGGTGCATAAAAGTTTTTTTCAGTTCATAAACAGGAAATATTGGATGAACTGTGGTCTTTTACTCTGTTTTCGAAATAAAAATTGTTTGACTTTTAATGATTTTATTTTAACATTAAATTTATGAACTTTGTTTGTCTGTTAATGTATTAAGTCACTAACATCATGATGTCTTCGAATTCGTACCCCCAGAACTGAATATCTTTCGAACAAAATGTCCTTGACTAAAACTAACTCCTCATCTTTGAAAACGATATGTTTAATCGGCCTTATGTTTAAAGAAAACATTATTTTTGCCTTCTTAATAACAAGCAAACGACCTAAATTACTGATTACTTTTTCCATACATTTCATCACAGCATGGTCTCCTTGGCTGGAACAGTCTCAGATGGTTCTTCATATCCGTCAAATTCCTGCTTTTCTTCTCAAGAAACACTGACGATTACTGTTTCTACTCATTCTAGAAATTGTGAAAACACAAACCTACATTTTCAATTGGCCGAAGCACAAGTCTGATTAAGATGTACTCTGAAGCTGAACTTTTGGTTAATTAAACGGAAATACAAATGTGATTACCAGGTATGTAAATTAAACAACACGATTTAGGTTGGTACTTACAAATAAAGTAAAAAAAAGTTCAGCACCACATCTGTGGTTTTCATAGAGTGAACAAAACATAAACTGACAGTGTTGACAACTTTAAAGATCATAATTTCACTGTTAAACTGGTTCCCACCAAACAAGACAAACAAATCTTCGAGTAACATTACAGTTTATCTTCTGACACGATAGTATAGAAATTTATGGAAGTTTGTTTCTATTGACTTCATTGTTTCTGTTCACTCCATTTGATGCCAACTGAATGTAAGTGCCTGTGTTGTCATGACTGCCACCACTTTCTCGTGTCACTTAGTTCCACATATTAAGAATTAGATATTATTAAATTGATTCACTTGTAACGCGTAAATGGTAAGTTTTTATTAATATCTACACATAATGTTGTGTTTTTATGCATAAAAATCTTTTTGTTGATTTCTCAAGTGTTATAACACATTTGCCTACAACTAACTTTACCTGTGTTTCTCCAGCGGTTTTTTACATCTATATGTGCATGTGTGCGCTTGTGTGTCATGGGGGTGACGGAGGTGTGATTGTTATATGTGTGTATTTTTATGTGGTACGTTTTGGAATTAATTCAACATATTCTTTACGAAATATGCATAAGCTGTTGTGCCTGCCATTAGGTCGGACAACTTTAGTCGATCAGTTTATTTTCGTTGATTTAAAAACGTCTAGATGCGTGTCGAAATATGAAAAGAAACGAATAAAAGTTGTATGTATCGTTATACAAACTTCTCGAACAACTAGCGTATCCGTTCGCGTCTGATTGGACTCATTTTCTAATCCGTGCGATGCTCAAAGAGCGTGTACTATTGGAATTATACACGTTCTTGATTACAGCTGTGTTTGTTTACATTCTGGTTCAAATAGTTCAAATGGCTTTAAGCACTATGGGACTTAACATCTGAGGTCATCAGTCCCCTAGAACTTAGAACTACTTAAACCTAACTAACCTAAGGACATCACACACATCCATGTCCGAGGCAGAATTCGAACCTGCGACCATACCGGTCGCGCGGTTCCAGACTCAAGCGCCTAGAACCGCTCGGCTTCAACGGCCGGCTTACATTCTGGGAAACGTCCTGTATCATTGTTTATGTCTCAATGGGTGAATTTGTTAGACTGCTCACTCGATACAGGAAATCATTTCAGCTAAAATGGTTGTACGAAGTGCATACTGTTGTAATAAGAATCCACTATGGCTATGTTTTTATATTTTGTTTATTGCTAACGTTTTCGAACGACGGCTCATTCTCAAGTGGTACCTAGATACAACCAAAGTTACAGGATCTTAAACGTTATTTTTTAAAATATGATCTACATTTGCAGATCAATAGCACAAGCGGTTCTGAGGTACCAGGTAACGACCCATGCAGAAACACCGGTGTTAGTACATGGCGTAGTCTCCACGGGCTGCAATGCAGACAGTGACTCTGGCATCCAGTCTATCCACAGATGGCGAATACTGTCCTGGGATATACGATACCACGCCTGCTCGAACTGTTCAAATAATTTTGTAACAGTTATTGTTTGACGAGTAGTACGAGTCACATTTCGTCCCATCATATTCCACACGTGCTCGATTGAAGACCTTGCTGGCCAGGGAAGTTGCTACATGCCTTGCAGGCACGTTGAGTTTCACGGGCAATGTGTGGGCGAGCGTTATCCTGGTGGAACAACGCATCACTTTCCTGATGCAGGAACGGCAAAAGAACGAGTCCAACAATATTCTGCACGTAGTGAGCGCTGGTTAGCGTCCTCTCCGGAAACACCGAAGGTAAACGAGAGTTGTAGCTTATCGCAAGCCAGAACATAAAGCCTGGGTTGGGGCCAGTGTGTCTTGGATGAATCTTCGACCATAAATATAAGAGACTGGGCCTGACGTCATTTTCGTGGCTCCAACATCTCTGGGCTGAAGTCACGTGAATGTGGGCAAAACATGGTTGTTTCGTGTTGCGCTTATGGCTGTACTCAGCGTTTTGTCGGGGGAAATGGCATTACGTTTAAGTGACTTTTATATGTTTTTTACACTTGAAATAGAGCACCACGCAAATTAAACTGTTGAAAGTGATGCCTGTAAAGTCAGACTCATATTACATTTTGCAAAGTATCTGTGATAATTCGGTTACAGAAGTAAGTATAACTGTTTCTCATTCCTAATCATAGGTTCCCTAAGGATGAAATCCGAAGGCAGCTTTGGATACAGGCCCTCAAAAGGAAAACTTTAAGCCATGTGCACATACGCTCCTTTGCTCGAAGCACTTCGAGGAGAAGTGTTTTGATAGGTTAGTTATTATTTACAATATATATTTATAATTTATATTTACAGTGTCTGTCATTTTTAAACCTGATGATTTTATAGGGCTAAGACTGGAGGGAATTGGCTAAGTATTGATGCTATCCCGACACTTTTTGATTTTCCGGAGCATATGAAATCGAAGAGGCCTAAGCTCCGTAAATCACACACTAGAAGGCGTTCGTTAGATGATGCCTCGTCTTCTGAAATCTGTGCTTCCAATGCCTGTAAGTCTGAATGTTGTTAGAATGTGTGTGATAACTGCGAGTTAGTAAAATATTGTATTAGAATAGAACTGTAGCACGTTACGTTAAGTGCCGTTTCGGACATGTTTCGCCCACAAATTATACCTCAAAACATGCATTTTTGTTTTGTTTACAGTGATGTTATGCGATGTGGAAACGAACACCCCGAAAAATAAAAGTTTCAGGTATATTGCATACTGTAAACAAATACAGGTCAAATGTAGTTCTGGCATAATTTTTCACGAATAAAAAAGTAATTTTTGTTGGAAGCGTTTGGCAGTCAATTGAGAAATGTGGGGAAAATACGATACAAACATAGGATGACAGACCGCTGATTTGAAATCCCGCCACGTTTTACGAAGAGTCACGTGGTTTATGTTGGAGCCACACCAGCCCTATAGCTTCTGCACAGCAAGGCCAGTCTACTAGTATCTATGGTCGAAGGGATGAATGCACTCTACGAGACAGCACTCACCAGTCTGCACAAAGGACCATCGCTTGCGTACACACAAAATGTGCTTTCATTGCTGAAGACCACTGCATGCCATTCTATCTTCGAAGTGATACTCTGACGGCACCTATCGAGCCGAGCACGTCGATGCTGTGGGGTGGGTGGGAGACGGGCTGGAAGTGGGCGAACTCGTAGTGCCTCTGCTAATAAACGGCTTACAACATTTCGTGTTGACATGACTGGGCTCATAAGCCTGCTTATCTGTGCTATGGTAGCTGCACGATCTGCCACTGCCCTTACGATACGTTGATCCTGACGGCCGTCTTCGCTGCGTGGCCGTCCAGGACCCCGTCTATGGGTGTGAACATGTTCCTGAGACGATGGATACCAGTATCGTTGCACAACTTGCGCAGTACGTCCAACTTGTGTGCCAATTCTCCGAAAGGACCATCCCTCCAATCGGAAGGCCAAAATTTCATCACTTTCAAATTCGCTCAGTTGCTGTAAGAAGCGCGAGTTCGTTTCCATGATATGATTCCCTGCTTGCTTCACAGGTTTGCACCACATTGAGCCTTCACGCTCTAAACATCCCCTATTAAAGGGTAGACACAGACGGTGCTCTAATAGTTATGCCACTACACTATCTGCTGGCGGGCGACTTTGAAATTATTATCAGTACATCTACTATCTACTATCCCCCAAGTGGTATATGCTGTCATCGGATCAGAATCGACGTCGTCTTTCCAGGTGTACGATTTCTTTTTTCCAGCTTTATATTTGAAAAGTAACATTTAAGATCGTATAACCTTGGTTTCATCTAGCTACCGTTTGAGAATAAACCATCGCTCTAAACTGGTAGCAGTAAATAAAATATAAAGATGCAGTTCTGGTGAATGAGAGGGAACAATGTGCTTCACAGTGGCACATAGTGTAGTAATGACTACGAATTTTTCACCCCAGTAGCACTTTTTCAACTTTGCCTTAATTTCGTAGTTCATTTTCTCCAACTATGAGACAAAATCATTAATAACGGATGCTGTAAAGAAATGGGACTAGATTTCGTTTAACAGTCAGAGTAATTTTCACCTTGCCCTCGTATTGTAGGCTCACCTTTTCAATTAAAAACAGCCCTAATCTTGCTGAAGATGGGCGTCTATAAATCTTGTTTGACAATCAATGAATTTTTCACCATTTGTCACAAGAAAATTAGTGTCTTTCCTTCAAATGTGCTAGGGAACTTAACTATTTCTTCAGATCAGAAGAAAATGGCTCGATAACATTTAACTCTGAAAGAATGACTATCGCGGGGGTCCCCTATATGCACAACAATCAATATTCACCACACTAACTTTCATAACACTTCTAGTAGTTTATTAACCACCAGCAGACGAAATACCTGCTGAACCAAAGTTATCGTTTCAGTATCGGTATTTCTGAAGAAGGAAGCCCTTTTGACTCCAGAATACGTGCGTCTTTCTTAAGTTGGTCAAATTATATAACGATGTCCTGCAGCTGCACGTAAGCGCACGTATCACCGTTCTGTGAATAGACTCTTCCGGAGAGACCGCGGGACATCTTCATAATGAACTGCGCTACTAAGGGTAACGAAGTCTCCTTCTTTTTTATACATGTTTCGCGAAGGTTTTTCATCATTTCTATTACTTGTGTTATTCGTGAATACTGAAGACACATTCTGGGTTTATTGTAGCAGCAGTGTTTAGGTTAGTATATAAGAGACATTAGTATTTCTGCATGTGTCCCGTCCAACATGGACGTTCTTACTTCCGCTACTCGTTCATTATATCCTCTTATATCCATTCTCGATGTGTTTTGAATTCCGCGTTATAACGATAATCTTCGTAAGAGATCGCGAGGCTTGCATTTTCTGCAACATGTGGTCACGCATCATCTGCCTATAGTGTTCGGCCTTGCCTGTATTTACATTGTGATTGGAGCCCCAAATGCGTTTATGTTTGTCTCAATATAGATTAATTGAAAATTGAGGTTCCTGATCTCGCACACGCAGCATAATCCTCTGTAGTCCTCAGATTACCTTTCCCATAGTCACGAATTGGCTTTTTTGTAGCAGGTGGAGCTCCTAATATCTACCACCGCACACTGCTGTTCCTTAACCTAACTTTCCCATGGTCACAATTTGGCTTTTTTGTAATAGGCTGAGGTGCTAATATCTACCAGCGCACACTACTGGTCCTTAAGTGTTTTATCTTTCAGCGTGTGAAGTAAGTTTGCCGCTGCACGAGTCTACAAGATGCTGAAAAGTTACACAGATTATGTTGCACAAGTTGTTATTAAGTGTTGAAGTATTTCAGGGCTATAAGAAAGATGGTTAATGCATGTACGTTATTGGCCTCAGCCAGTAGCAGTGCTAGCATCGGGTCTCAGTAAGACTGGTTGTTAATTATCGATGGAAATGAAACGGAAATGAGCGTTTGGTGTCATTGGCCGGGAGGCCCCTCACGGGGCAAGTCAGGCCGCCTTGCTGGGCGACTTGCGGGCCGGATGGGAATGAAATGATGATGAAGACAGCACAACACCCAGTCCCTGAGCGAAGAAAATCCCCGACCCAACCGGGAATCGAATCCAGGCTCGTAGGACGGCAATCTGTCACGCTGACCACTTAGCTATCGGGGCGGACTTAATTATCGATAAGCAAGTAGAAGTACGAGAGCTTCATATAATTATCACTCAGAAAGCAATCAGTTAAACAAGTAACAGCACGAAAGTTTAGGTGTTATCCCAGTACGCAGTACGTCAGGCAAACGAAGTTGGTTTCTCTACGTAGTATTGCGTGAACAAAAATTTAGAAAATTACGGGGCCAGGAGGATATCGGCTTTACTGTCCTTCCATTCGTCAAAGCTAACTTTGTCTTTCTCATTGTTAGTAGTGGCATTGTCATTTTGATGGTATAATCAACTGCTGGGAACAACTTCTGCACCACTGAACGAACGTAAGCATTTAAATTGTGCTCTTAATCCTAACCCGTTATATTCTCTTTTACGGGACATTTAAAACCACAGTATGGCTGCCTAAAGCACTACAGGAGCGCTACGTACACAGCTGTAAGAAAACTATCTGGATTGTACCCTTATCATGGTGTGCGCGGAAGTAAGTACTGCCGTAGGAAGCAGCGTATAAGAAGAAGCGTCTGAGAGCGTTACTTATTACCAATGGTCGTATGGATTTGTGATTCTTGCACCACTGCGTCAGAAAATTCGAGTGAAATACCTGACCTCTAGACAGACCAATGAAAAGAAGAGTAAAATAAAATCGCCATAAGATTCTGGTAATATAACAGGTGCAAGCAATATTACTATTCTGCTGTCATTACGTCCTACAGCAAAATTGGGTCCCGTTAACTCACGCTGTAAAACCGTTTCCTGCGAGTAGGCAGGGTGTAAAATTTCCCAACGGAGTTTTCACATTCGATTACCAGCACCGCCAAAATATTTTTGTTTCTGGAAAGCTGGAACTAGGATAACTTAGCTACTTGAAGACAACTGAGAGTGTACTTGAAAGGGAAGTACTGGCTCAATTGTTTAAAGCGAACCTAAAATCCGTGTAAAAGTACTCCAACCATATGCACTCTCCAAGTTTATGAAATACGTGATAATGTAACACAGTTGAATGACATTACATTATATTAGTCATATTCCATGTATCCCATGGCGAAAAGTCTCTAGTATGTGGAAGTAACTGAAGAAAGCACTCTACATTTCATTTTAGTGAAATACCATGCAACGACTTAACATTATGGAATATTGTTGTATTATAGTGTTAATATTAATTACAAAATGATTTAAAATTTTGATTTTAAGAGGATACTCTTCTATTGAGTAAAAGGATTTGCCCAATATAATGTTCTTTAAATCAGTCTTAAGCCCCATATCTTTACCTATAACAAGCTGAGGTATGGTGTTGAATATTTGTGTAATTATTTCACTGACTCCGTTCTGTGTTGATGTTTATACAGAAATAATGGTAACAACGGCAAAGTACTTTAATGAATGTATGTATTATCAAGCAGCTTTCACAATATACATATATATTTTAATTAACACAGCAAGTTGAAAAAGTGTAAAGACTAACTGCGCCGTCCATTACCTGTCTGTTAAAGAAGCACTTTCTGTTATATTAATGCTTTATCGACTCGAATTAGAGATTCTACAAGAGCCTCGAGTGCAAACTGCCCAAATTTCTGAAAGGTCGCTTCACTGACAAGGGAACGTCACGACGTTGGGATCACGAATTTACTTCGAACTTTATACATTTTTAGAAGGCCATTAAAACAACGTATGTTCAAGTAGTAAAGCGCATTACTCTGGCAATTCCGAGAAAGCCGCAAGAGCAGTTTTACGCCTCTATTATGTAACTGGTATATCTGTGCGAAGTCACTTTACGTAAAAAGTCAGTTTGGTCACGTGGTTAGCGTTCGCGCCAAACAACAGGGTCGTGGACGGGACGACAGTGCGAATCTCGCTCACCCTAACTTTTTAATCTATATTTTTTTCATCACTGGTCACATTATTTAATTTATATGACATTTGAGAGGCGATATAATGAAAAAAACCAAGCGCATTTTCATGAAGTTCTAATGAATTTTATATGTTAGTTGACTACTTACTATTTTTAATTAAGTTTTCAAGGACGGGGGACGGGCTTGCAAGACACATGTCAAACCTCGATAAATAAATATGTGAATGACGTTATTCAGTAATATAGTAAGTCACAATGTGACAGTAATTTACAATTACTCGACGGATGTGCTCTCGACATCATACGTTGCAGGATAGTATTTGTCATACAGACATGTAAAACATAAATTGAAACGGCATCCACCACATCAAATGAATGCAGTTTTCCTACATTTATAGGGAATGTTCAGAGTTTCTAAAGAAAAACACACCTCGACATATTGAAAAGTTTCTCTTTCTTCCGATAGTTTGGATGCAAATCATATATGACCAGTGATGAAAAACATACAGACTGAACGTTGATTTTGAGTGGGAGTCGGACTGTCGCCTCAAACACTTTCGTCTGATGAACCTCAAACGTTAACCAAAAAAAAAAAAAAAAAAAAAAAAAAAAAAAAAAAAAAAAAAAAAAATTGTTCAAATGGCTCTGAGCACTATGGGACTTAACTTCTAAGGTCATCAGTCCCTTATAACTTAGAACTACTTAAACCTAACTAACCTAAGGACATCACACACATCCATGCCCGAGGCAGGATTCGAAACTGCGACCGTAGCTGTCGCCCGGCTCCAGACTGTAGCGCCCAGAACCGCTTTGCCACTCTGGCCGGCGTGAATCACTTAACCACCATGAACTCAAACTTCCGGTGCTACGAACAGATACATAAGTCACATAATACACGTGTAAGCCTTCCCTAGCGATTTTCTCGGAATTTCCAGAGTGTTGCACCTTACAACTTGCACATTAAGTTGTTTTCATGGCCTACTGAAGGTGTGAAAAGTTTGAAGTAAATCTGTGTTCCCAACGTCGTGGCCTCCCCCTGTGAGATATCATACAAAAATTACAGCAGACCCTACAGTTATAAACTAGAGAGACAAGTACACTTACTTTGAGATAGAGATACTAGCTTTTCTGAGTCTCTGCCTGTGACTGTAACAAGAGGCACTACAACGATATTTTACCCGTATCAGGTCCGCTCAATACCATCTGCTGGTTTGAAAAGTATAATTCAAGGTCTCAAGTTGTTTGGAATGTCTATAGTTGGAATAGTGATATAGTTGCTTTAGCTTCAGTTTCCTGGCAAAAGGATCGGTGAAGGCAGCTTCCAGTCACCACTGTATATTTGATAACTTTTCTATCCCATATTGCCACAAATGATCAAAACAAAGTCTCCAACATCTAGAGCTATCGAATATTCTTGTATGAAACAAACTAAGAGGAACGTAGATTGGCGATGTATCTAAGACCCATCTTTCCAAGTACATTGTGACGAAACTGCTGATGCGTCTGAGACAATATGAATTAGAGTTTTCAAGTGTCATCTTCCACAAAACGGCAGCGACGTGCTGACGCAAAGAGCGCCGCAATGCTGACTGTCTAACAGCGCCGCGAAAAAACAGTAAAACAAGGTAACACAGTACCGTGAGATGAGAAAGCAGCTACGTGACAAGGAATGTCACGCAATCCCATTGTCGGCGTTATAGGGAGGAATACACTAGTTGCTATATGAACTGGTGGCCAATAAAATTACAATACTATAAATAGTACATGCAACAAATGTCAAACTGGCTTGAAGTGTACTGCATGGGTGGATAACTGAAATGATTAGCGTTTCATCGCAGCTACGCAAAGCAGATGGCAGTAACGCCATCTACATTCTGAATATAAGAATTTTCCGCAGCAGCTGACCAAATGTACACTGACGGGAAAAAGTCGCAACGCCAAAAAATAATTAATGTAAGGAAATTACGGGAATACATTGCTCCAGATAGCATATTTAAGTGATTAACAGTGCAAGATCACAGGTAAATGTAAGTGCGAGATAAGCCATCACATACGTGAAATACCGGTACATTAATACCCGTGTAACCTCCAGAATGTTGAATACAAGCACGCAAACGTGCATGCATTGTGTTATACAGGCGCTGGGCGTCAGTTTCTGAGACGGATTTCCATGCATGTTGCACTCGGTCGGTGAGTACTGGGCGGTTAATGCTCTTTATCGATGACGCTCGAGTTGTCGTCCAATAATGTCCCATATGTGCTCAACTAGAGACAGATCTGGTGATCGAGCAGACCAAGGCAACATGTCGATACACTGTAGAGCATGTTGGGTTACAACAGCGGTATGTGGCAGAGCGTTATCCCGTTGGAAGACACTCCGCTGGGATGCTGTTCATGAATGGCAACATGACAGATCGAATAGCCAGCTTGACGTACAAATCTGGAGTGACGGTGCGTGGGATAGGCACGTGATTGTTACTGCTGTCATACGAAATTGCACGCAAGACCGTAATTCCAGGTATTGGTCGAATGTGTCTAGAAAGCAGACAGGTTGGCTGCAGCCCTCAACTGGTCTCCTTGTAACCCATACACGACCATCACTGGCACCGAAGGAAAACCAACTTTCATCAGAAAACTCAACAGACCTCCACCCTACCATCCGATGAGCTCTCGCTTGACACCCCTGTAGTCGCAAATGGTGGTGGTTTGGGGTCAGTAGAACGCACGCTAAAAAGCGTCTGGCTCAGAGATGTCCTTGAAGTAAACGATTTGTACCAGTTCGTTTTGACACTGTGGTGCCAACTGCTGCTTAAACTGCTGCTGCAGACGCAGTACTATGCGCCAGAGCCATACGCTGAACACGATGGCTTTCCTCTCGGTAGTGCCACATGGCGGTCCCGAGCTCGGTCTTCTTGCGACCGTACATTCCCGTAACCACCGCTGCCAGCAGTCATGTACTCGTACAGTGGCTACATTCCTGCAGAGTCTTTCTGCAGTACCGCAGAAGGAACGTGGCGCTACTAGCGCAATTCTTATGCGATTGGAGCGAAATCTGAATAGACATAATCTTTCAGATGTAGAAAAACGCCTACCGACTTCCGTTTATGTCTCACAACTCCTTCTGGTAGTTGTGATTTTTTTTTCCTTCGGTGTATGTGTTAGGCATTTAACAATATTTATTAAGTCTTAAAATAGACGTACGTTCCTTTGTAACTAGAAAGTATGTGTTCTGTTCCTTTTTTACTTTTTTCATACAACTGGTGATACCTGGGAGAATACATGACTCTTCTGAATACGAAGCTTGCAGAGTGGCTGGTCATCAGTGGCAAATGTGTCGAAGGCCATCGCTGCTCTGAGAAGCACTCGTGTATTTTCCTCACTGTCAATGCCTGGAGATCTGTTATTTCTATTTACCAACAAGTTATATATTTTATTGTTTTCTGATGTATGTAAGTTGGCGATCCTTATTTCTGTGAAGGTAGAGGATAACTCAGCAAAATATTTCAGATTTATTAATATTTCGGAGAACAATTTCAACGATTGATTTATTTTATTTGTACAAGCTGCGAAGAGAAAGTCTGCACAGAATATTTTCAGTAGAAAATAATGAATGGTTTTTTCGAGGAGAGTGAATATACTGCACGAGACGCAACAATTTAGATACTGTGCTTTCATACATATATACAGCCTGTGACGATCAGAGGCAGATATTTGATTTAATTGACGGCAGAGCAAGTTGAAGAGTTTAATAACTGTCGTCAAGCCTGGTTTTCCCGTACCAGCTCTTCTCTCTCGTGTTGACAGAATAACCTGCAACGAAACTTTTTAATTAATTGAGAAGTGAGTTTGGTTAAAAGCAGGGAGAGTATATATAATTAAAAGTTTTGGAATTCCTTGACAGACAGAGATGATTTCTATGTGGGATACGGAACACGGTCAGCCAGCACTTAAGTTGTTAAATAAACGAAACTCAACAGTATTGACAGTACGTTAAAACCAGAAGTGAGCTCATGTCTCACAAATATTAGTCACAATACTAAATTATAACATGACCTCGGCCAAACTGAAAGTTTTACTACGTTAATAAATAGTATTTCTGTTCTGTCCATAATCATAGGTGTAAACCGAATATGTATCTGTAATGCCAAATATCTAATAGCGATCCGAGACATGAAAATAAAATCTCAAGTCATTTCAGTACACATAAGTAAACAAGCAAAAATCATAAACACCTTACAAAAAAATTCAAATCCAGTACAGGTTTTGTTATTCACTGTTGTAACACGTTTTAGGAACACCACTTTTTCGTTAATAATGGAGAGTAAACAATCTCAAAAATTCGCTCGTTCGTTAGGAGCTATTGGGTTCCGCACTCGTGCTCGAGCTGAAAATTAATCTTTCGAAATGACGCTCTTTTTTTGGAATTTTATGATTGTTTTTCTAGCTGCATGCCACTATCTGTCTCGGAAGATTCTGTTCCTCTGTTACAAATAAACTTCTTCAAAATATTGGTAGTCAATATGTTGTTTGGTACTTTAGTGGCAGCCTCACATTTAGGACGATACAAAAACATATGCTGCGCACTCTCATTTCTTTTATAGTTCAAGTGAAATTGCTTTGCAAACAAGTATAAAATTTTAGAATGAAATTTTGACTCTGCAGCGGAGTGTGCGCAGATATGAAACTTCCTGACAGTTTAAAGCTGTATGCTAGACAGAGACTGGAACTCGGGACCGTTGCCTTTCACTAGCAAATGCTCAACCAATTTTTTTTCTCCTTGCTTCATTTTGCTCCTTATTGGTCGTTGTATTTGGTAGGTGCAGACGTTATATGACACCAATTTTCATCGTTGATCCCTTCACTCAGTTTATTATTATGATTATTATTATTATTACAGAAGGTAGCAAGTCCTCTGACCGAAGACGCTGAGCTACTGTGTCGGTGCCAATTGAGCTACTTAACACAGCTGGGGTTCCGCCACCACAACTTTACTTGCGCCGGTACCCCATCTCCTACCTTCCCGAGTTCGAGTCTCAGTCCTGCACAGTTTCCAGCTGCCAGGAAGTTTCAGCTTAGATACAGAAAACATACATAAACTTTATAAGGAATGTTACTTGCAGCTGAAATAACTTCCGCCAGATGGCTGTGAGGACGGATCGTGAGTCGTGCTTGGGTAGCTCAGTTGGTAGAGCACTTGCCCTCAAAAGGCAAAGGTCCCGACTTCGAGTCTCGGTCCGGCACACAGTTTTAATCTGCCAGGAAGTTTCAAGCATAAAATTTGACACGCGTAATGGTTTCCATTTCATTACAACTATTTGTGTATTACGCAAATGAAAGCAAAAAATGTTTTAAGCTGTACAGTGTAATAGGAACTAATATAGTTTTACTACTGCTAACTGGTAAAGTGAAATGGCCACAGTCAACGAACCTTTCTATTAGCGTTACGACGAGTTGCATGTCTTTCCGTTACTTCCGTTCATAGCATCGTAAGTCAGCTATATAGATAGGCATGTAAATTTTGTGCAGATTTTGTCGTTTCGTGTGTTCATATTACATATAGCTATGGGTACTGTACATCAACATATCATCCCAATTACCAGCTATCCACCTAGTTAAGCGTTCAAATCACAACATTATACATAATCTTTCAGCCTTCTATGCAGTGCTCATAACAGATGCAGGAATTAACGAATGAGCACGTATCAGTATGTACTGTGTGTTAAATAACATCTTAAGCGAATGTTATATTTTGAATGTCAGTAATCGTTATGCGTTATTTCTAAACGCTCTCGTAACGATCTTCATGAACTCGCATCAATGTAGTTGCTTCACATGAAGCAGTAGTTAATTACCTGCCATTTAAAAGCGACTACGCGCAGTTGCCCCTGAGCTCATAACGCCTGCGTGTTATGCCGCCCGACAAACATCAGCGCGAGAAAGGCTCCGTAAACCCCGCAAACTCAGGAGTAATCCCAATGCAGACAGCTGCTATGCTGGAGAAGAAGCGCTCGTGTCAGCTAGCAGCCGGAATAGTTGGACATATCGCGATTCTTCGGTATCGTCAGCGCTGCAAATGGCCATCAGTGTGAGAATGGAGCAGCGGATGAGCAAGATGAGCGACGGAACGCTGCCCGACACACCACACCAGACACTCCTCTTCCTACGTCGTACAGGAACTGTGCTTTTCACGTGTCGCTGTGTCAAGTATGTACCGTCAGTACCTCCATTCAAGGAGAGACGTCGCTGTCAAAGTTAACTGCAGTCGAAACCAAACTGTTGATGACAAGGCTCTTCGTTGATCGTTAATAGACGGTCCACATTGTAGCAAATCACTCAGTGGAGGGGCTACACCGCCACATCACAGGTAGAACAACCATTCGTCTTGTTTTATTGTGTGCAAATTAAAAGGTGTGGTGCAAGAAAGAATTAAGTAACGCGTACAATAATCTCGAAGTAACATCTGACTTAATTTTTAGCTGATTTAGTCAGAGAGTATCCCTGTTTACAGTGGGCGAACAACAACAATAATTACAAAAAAAATGGCTCTGAGTACTATGGGACTTATCTTCTGAGGTCATCAGTCCCCTAGAACTTAGAACTACTTAAACCTAACCAACGTAAGGACATCAACACACCCATGCCCGAGGCAGGAATCGAACCTGCGACAGTAGTGACTGTAGCGCCTAGAACCGCTCAGCCACCCGGGCCGGCAACAATAATTACAGTAATCTATATATTTAACTATTGTCTCAGATGACCATTTCGATGAAATTCACAAGGAAACGTCACTGCCTGGAATATTCTGTTTAGGATCAGACTTCCTGTGATTTGTCGCATCCATTCCTACATACAATGCCGGAAAAACAAAATTGCAAAACCAGGAAGAAGTTTTGCGACATAAACGAAAGTTAGTATACATGTTTCTACATCTGAACGATGACATCTATTCAGACTTGGTGCCAGTCGCGTAAAAGTAGCCCTAGTAGCGCCGCTATGAGGACGCAAATCAGGTTTGCTTTAAAAACACGCTCTAACGGTCGTGAGCGTCCGTTACCTTTGAGATTGGACGTGGTGAAATGATGTTATTCAGGAATGCCTTTAAGACGACAAAGACCCCATTATCAGCACCTCACCGAGTTTGAACGAGTTCGTGTAATAGGGCTATGAGACGCTGGATTTTCTGCGACATTGCAGAAAGACTAGGCAGGAATGTAACCACTGTACATGATTGCTGGCAGCGGTGGTCACGGTAATGTACTGTCACAAGAAGATCGGGCTCCGGACGGCCACGTGGCACTACCGCGAGGAAAACCATCTTATTCGGCATATGGCTCTGACGCATCGTACTGCGTCTGCAGAAACAATTTAGGCAGCAGTTGGTACCACTCTGACATAAAAAACAGTTACAAATCGGTCACTTCAAGGACAGCTCAGAGCCAGACGCTGTGTAACGTGCATTCCACTGACTGCAAACCACCGCCATTTGCGTCTACAGTGGTGTCAAGAGAGAGCTCATTGGAGGGCGGGGTGGAGGTCTATTGTCTTTCCTGGTGAAAACTGGTTTTGCTACGGTGCCAGTGATGGCCGAGAGTTGGTTGGGAGGAGACAAATTGAGTGCCTGACCAAGCTGTTTACGTGCTAAACGCAGTAGACCTACACCTGGGTTATGGTCTGGGGTGCAATTTTTTATGACAGCAGTAGCACTCTCGTGGTTATCCTACACACCGTTACTGCGAATTTGTACGTCTCTCTGGTGATTCAGCCTGTTGTGCTGCCATTCGTGAACAGAATTCGGGGTGGTTTTTTCCAACAGGATAACGCTCGCCCACATACCGTTGTTGTAACCCAACATGCTCTACAGGGTGTACACATGAAGCCTTGGCCTGCTTGATCATCTAGTGGAGCATATATGGGACGTCATCGAACGACAACTCCTGCGTCATCCACAAACAGCATTACCTATCCTTGTATTGAGCGACCAAGTGCAACAGGCATGGAACTCCATCCCACAAACTGACATCCGGGACCTGTACAACACAATGCATGCACGTTTGTATTCTTGGATTCAAGATTCTGGCGGCTACACCGGTTATTAATGTACCAGCATTTCACATTTGCCATGGCTTATGTCGCGCTTACATTAACCTATGATCTTGTAAATGATCACTTAAATGTATTACCTAGACAAATGTATTCCCGAAATTTCGTTACTCCACATTCATTATTTTTTTGCGTAACTACTGTAACCTACATCCATTTGAATGTGCTCTCTGTATTCGAACCTTGCTGTCCCTCCACTGTGATTAACCCACACACTTCCCTCCAATACCAAACCGACGATCCCATCATATGTGAGGAAGCTTCCTGTCAGCCGATGCCTTATTTCAGTCATGTTGTTTCATAATTTTCTTTTTTCCCAATGTGTTCCACTGCATCCTATTTAGTTACTCGGTCTACCCCTCTGTCAGGATTTTTCTGTAGCAGTATATTTCAAAATTTTCTATTGCCTTCTTGTCTAAACTGTTCACTTCCGTACAAGGCTGCACTCTAGCCAAATATGTTGGGAAAAGTCTTCCTAACATTTACATTTATATTAGATGTTAATAAAATACTCTTTTTTCCGAAATGCTTTTCGTGCTATTGCCAGTCTTCATTTTATGTCATTTACGCTTCTGACATTGTTACCTATTTTGCTGATTCTTATTCATTTTTAAAAGCACCCGAAGCGACATAGATGACGCCGAGACGAGTAATTTGATATATAACACGTGGGACCCTAATGTAGGGAATACCCCAAAAGTAGACAACAAATGTTGAACTTGTGACGTCACCAGATGACGCACGTACAGCGGTTGGGTTTGTCGATCATACCCTCGCCGTTAGGGAACAGTGCTACACATCGCTCCGCTAGGATACTCAGTTTTAGAACATATTTTGTAAATATGATATGTTGTAAACGAGTTGTTCTCGCTGTAAGCAAGCAAACGCTGCTCTTATTTTGTGTTTCTTTCCTTTTGCCCCTCATTTATTTGTTTACAGACTTTATGTAGTAAAGAACACGTAGATCATTTACTGGTCGCTGTGCAGCTGGGAAGTTTATACTCATTTACTTGTTACACAGTATACACTCCTGGAAATTGAAATAAGAACACTGTGAATTCATCGTCCCAGGAAGGGGAAACTTTATTGACACATTCCTGGGGTCAGATACATCACATGATCACACTGACAGAACCACAGGCACATAGACACAGGCAACAGAGCATGCACAATGTCGGCACTAGTACAGTGTATATCCACCTTTTGCAGCAATGCAGGCTGCTATTCTCCCATGGAGACGATCGTAGAGATGCTGGATGTAGTCCTGTGGAACGGCTTGCCATGCCATTGCCACCTGGCGCCACAGTTTAACCAGCGTTCGTGCTGGACGTGCAGACCGCGTGAGACGACGCTTCATCCAGTCCCAAACATGCTCAATGGGGGACAGATCCGGAGATCTGGCTGGCCAGGGTAGTTGACTTACACCTTCTAGAGCACGTTGGGTGGCACGGGATACATGCGGACATGCATTGTCCTGTTGGAACAGCAAGTTCCCTTGCCGGTATAGGAATGGTAGAACGATGGGTTCGATGACGGTTTGGATGTACCGTGCACTATTCAGTGTCCCCTCGACGATCACCAGAGGTGTACGGCCAGTGTAGGAGATCGCTCCCCACACCATGATGCTGGGTGTTGGCCCTGTGTGCCTCGGTCGTATGCAGTCCTGATTGTGGCGCTCACCTGCACGGCGCCAAACACGCATACGACCATCATTGGCACCAAGGCAGAAGCGACTCTCATCGCTGAAGACGACACGTCTCCATTCGTCCCTCCAGTCACGCCTGTCGCAACACCACTGGAGGCGGGCTGCACGATGTTGGGGCGTCAGCGGAAGACGGCCTAACGGTGTGCGGGACCGTAGCCCAGCTTCATGAAGACGGTTGCGAATGGTCCTCGCCGATACCCCAGGAGCAACAGTGTCCCTAATTTGCTGGGAAGTGGCGGTGCGGTCCCCTACGGCACTGCGTAGGATCCTACGGTCTTGGCGTGCATCCGTGCGTCGCTGCGGTACGGTCCCAGGTCGACGGGCACGTGCACCTTCCGCCGACCACTGGCGACAACATCGATGAACTGTGGAGACCTCACGCCCCACGTGTTGAGCAATTCGGCGGTACGTCCACCCGGCCTCCCGCATGCCCACTATACGCCCTCGCTCAAAGTCCGTCAACTGCACATACGGTTCACGTCCACGCTGTCGCGGCATGCTACCAGTGTTAAAGACTGCGATGGAGCTCCGTATGCCACGGCAAACTGGCTGACACTGACGGCGGCGGTGCACAAATGCTGCGCAGCTACCGCCATTCGACGGCCAACACCGCGGTTCCTGGTGTGTCCGCTGTGCCGTGAGTGTGATCATTGCTTGTACAGCCCTCTCGCAGTGTCCGGAGCAAGTATGGTGGGTCTGACACACCGGTGTCAATGTGTTCTTTTTTCCATTTCCAGGAGTGTAGTAGGTTTCTGTAGAAATGTAATTCACAGTTAACCATCGCAGTCCGCGAGACCGGTAAATAACTAATGAATATTACCTCAACGGAAACATATAACTGTCTAACAGAACACAAAAAAATACCACCTGCCAGACGTAAGACTCAAACCTGAGGCCCACGCCCTAAAGTCGCGCACGAGGGCCAAGACCACATCGAGGTGAATACTTTCCTTTGGGTGGGATGATCAGGTGCGAGGTACGTCTCTGGTGACGTCACGTGTTCAGTATTTGTCATCCAGGTTTCGGGATTTCCAGACATTTGCGCCCCGTGTGCCATATGTTAAATAACTTGTGCCCACATCTCGTCGTGCGGTGGCGTTCTCGCTTCCCACGCCCGGGTTCCCGGGTTCGATTCCCGGCGGGGTCAGGGATTTTCTCTGCCTCTTGATGGCTGGGTTTTGTGTGCTGTCCTTAGGTTAGTTAGGTTTAAGTAGTTCTAAGTTACAGGGGACTGATGACCATAAATGTTAAGTCCCATAGTGCTCAGAACCATTTGAAACAAATAACTTGTCTCAGCATCATCTACGTCGCTTTGGAGTTTTTTTAAACGTCAAGAAGAATTACCCCGTACAGCAAAACACATGTATTACTATTAGCGTCTTATTTCCTTATCAGTTCTCTCAGCGTCACCTGATTTAATTCGACTACATTTCATTACCCTTGTTTTACTTTTGTTGATGCTCGTCTTATAACCTCTTTCGGAGATACCACCCATTCCGTTCAACTGCTGTTACAAGTCCTTTTCCTTTTCTGGAAGAGCTACAATGTCATCAACAAGTAAAAGAAATACCGAACACAAAAGATACAATTTTGTGTAGGAGACACATGTACGTCATTAATTTCAGAAATGAGAACGTAGTTCAAATAGAAACAATGTACAATGTATTTTGTATTATTTATATCGTATATATCATTTGCCTACCATATTTTTCAACTTGAAATGTGTGAGAAAAAAACTGCGTTATGCGAGAGTCAACCTCGAAGACTTTGACACGTGGCTGGAGTACATTACTGTTTAATCACCAGAACAGTCGCTTATGTAAAGGGGCTTTTGGTTTATCATAAGCTAATGAAATGAATAACCGAGACTCTATCTTGAGCACCTACCTGAAAAGATATATGAATATGGTATCTGTTCTTTCGGTCATGTCCGAAAGAACAGATAGCATCTTCATATAGTTGAGGCTAACAGGCCATTGATATTCTTCTTCTGTGCTGGATGCACAAGCATTGCCCGAACTCTTACGGGACTCGGTAAGATTGTCTGCCGCGAGTAATGAGTGGAATGGGCAGGTGCACTACGAATGTAGTATTCAAATAGTTCAAATGGCTCTGACCACTGTGGGACTTAACTTCTGAGGTCGTCAGTCCCCTAGAACTTAGAACTACTTAAACCTAACTAACCTAAGGACATCACACACATCCATACCCGAGGCAGGATTCCAACCTGCGACCGTAGTGGTCGCGCGGTTCCAGATTGTAGCGCCTAGAACCGCTCGGCCACCCCGGCTGGCACGAATGTAGAGTGGGGACATGAAGTTGGGAATGTGGGTCTCACGGGGAGCGTGCAAGGGATAAATCTCTGTCATACCTCTCTGCGCTACCTCATAGATTAAAGACGAGTGACACTGTTGACGGCGATCCGTTCTCAGGCGTTAACATTTTCAGTGGTCCATAGTGATAATGGAAATGAGACGAATACGTAGTGGCGCCGTTTGTCATCTTCTTCCTTCATTTACTTTCCTCAGCAGCACTCTGTTACTTGACAAAGCATCCGGCACCCTAGCCATAGGAAGAACTGGTTTGGTTACTTGACTAGCTACAGCTTTTAGTCCAGAGAAATGTACGTTGTTAAAAACGGAAGATCAGGGTTTAAGGCCCTGTCGAACGATAGGTCGTTATATATGGATCAAAAGCTCTGAATATGGAAAGATATCGGTCAGAATTTGCCTTAGACGATTTGAGAAAACTATAGAAGCACTGAACTGGTATGGCTTGGAACTCAGTGTCTTAGCCTCGCACAGCCTCGCTCCGTTAGTGGGTCAAATGGCTCTGAGCACTATGAGACTTAACGTCTGAGGTCATCAGTTCCGTAAACTTAGAACTACTTAAACCTAACTAACCTAAGGATATCACACATATCCGTGCCCGATGCAGGATTCGAACCTGCGACCGTAACAGCCACGTGGTTCCGGACTGAAGCTCCCAGAACCGAAGCATCCTCTGTTCCTTCGGTGGCTGAGATGGGTAGAGCGTCTGCCATGTAAGCAGGAGATCCTGAGTTCGAGTCCCAGCCGGGGCACGCATTTTCAACTGTCCCCGTTGATGTATATCGACGCCTGTTGAAAGCTTTGGGTCTTGATTTAATTATCATTTCATACCTGAAAAAATTCTCTTCGATCAGTTTTTTGTGGTGATCATACAGATTTAAAGTTCGCAGAATGACTTCCTGTGAAAAACGTTTTTCTAAGACTCAGTAACTATACGTACAGAGCGTAGTTATATCCTGAGCTTGGTAGCCATGATTAGTGGAGCTATATACATAATATTCATAAAATACGTTCCTTATAAAGCCGGACATGGACACACTGACTTTCGCCACAACTGTAGGATGACGACATAAAACATTTCAGTTAAAACACTAACTGAACAAAAATTGCAACACCAAAACGTAGAGTAATGAAATTTCGGGAATACATTTGTCCAGGTAACATATTTAACTGTTTAACATTGCAAGATTACGCTAGATAAGCCATTGCAAATGTGAAATGCTGCTACATTAATAACCAATGTAACTGTCAGAATGTGGAAAGCGAGAATGGAAACATACATGCATTGTGCTGTACAGGTGGAAGATGTCAGTCTGTGAGATGGAGTTCCTGGCTTGTTGCATGTGATGATCAATACAGTGACGGTTAATGCCGATTGTGGAAGACATTGGAGATGTCGTCGAATAATATCTCACATGTTCTCGGTTGGAAACAGATCTGGTGATCGAGTAGGCCAAGGCAGCAAGCCGACACTTTGTAAAGCAAGTTGGATTACAACAGTGGTTTGTGGGCGAGCGTTAAAATGTTTAGAAACACCCCTGTAATGCTGATGATGAATGACATACAAATTTGCAGTCAGGTTGTATGGATTAACCACGAGAGTGCACCCCAGACCATGTAGGGCCAGTACTTCTAGCACGCACACAGATTGGTTGCGTGTCTTAACTGGTCTCCTCCTAACCAAATACGGCCATCACTGGTACTGAGGCAGAACCAGCTTTCATCAGAAAAGACAACAGACATCCACCCTGTCCTCCAATGAGCTCTCGCTTGACGCCACTGAAGTTGCAAATGGCGATGGTTTGAGGACAGGGGAATGCATGCTGCAGGGCTCCTGTCTCGGAGCTGACCTTGAAGTAATCCATTTGTACCAGTTCATCCTGTCACTGCTGCAGCTCAAATTACGGCTGTAGATGTAGCACGATGTGCCAGAGGCCTACGCCGAACACGATGTTCTTCCCTCTCGCTAGTGCCAAATAGCCGTCCGCAGCCCGGTCTTCTTGCGACCGTGCATTCCCACGAATACCGTTGCTAACAGTCATGTACAGTTGCTACATTCCTGCCAAGTCTGCAGTATCGCAGAAGGAACATTCAGTTTTTCGTAGCCTATTACTCGAACACGTTCAAACTCAGTGAGGTGCTGATAATGGGTCTTTGTCGCCTTAAAGGCATTCCTGGATAACATCATTTCACCACGTCCAATCTCAAAGGTTACTGACCTCACGACCGGTACAGCGTGTGTTTAAAGCAAACCTGATTTGCATCCTCACAGTGGCGCTAATAGCGCGACTGGTGCGAAATCTGAACAGATATCATCTTTCAGATGTACAGTACAAACACACCTACCGATCTTGATTTATGTTGCACAGCTTCTTCTTAGTGCTGATTTTTTTCGACAGTGTAACACAGAATGGAGCTTTAGGAATCCCTCAACAATAGGACTTTGCCAACCGAGGCACTGGATTTTTTTAGCACGGCGAACAACGGAGGAAGCCACTGAGTCTATGCATCAAGCTTGCCGACAGAACACATTTCCGGCATATGGTGCAGGTACCGTTTTGTGGATGATTATTGCATGTAATGAAATATAATGTCCCTCGTACGTCTATCGTCATTCCGTTTCACCGAACAATACGAGAATCCACTGGCCCATCGTGGGGATCCGTTTACTGGCTTACAACACCCCACATCCGACATTCAGTAAAACAGTGCACTGCCACATCACGCCCTAATTGTGTCAGAATGAGCACTGCACGGACATAAATGTGCCAGTGTCGCGACTTACTTTGCCTCACTTCAGTCTTTCCGACCACAACTAAGACACCATCGAGAGGGGATAGGAGTGCGTTGGATCCAACTGTGAACAATCTCCGTGAGTTGTGTGTTGCACTTAAGCGGACATAGGTGCGGACAGCTGCCCGATGCGTTTCATGTCAACGCCACGACGCGTCGCCACTGTCTACAGGACGCAGATGGGTGCTACACCTTGGAAGTAAGGTACCGGTATCTCTAATTTCATTGTTCATGGCTATAAAGTGAAAAACGTATTAAACATAACGTCATGAGTAAATATTCATTCCATTCGGAACTGATACCCTCATCGACATAAGTAAGTCGTGTCACCTACATGCCGGCCGTTGTGGCCGAGCAGTTCTAGGCACTTCAGTCCGGAACCGCGCACACGCTACGGTCGCAGGTTCAAATCCTGCCTCGGGCATGAATGTGTGTGATGTCCTTAGGTTAATTAGATTTAAGAAGTTCTAAGTCTAGGGGACTGATGACTTCAGATGTTAAGTCCCATAGTGCTTAAAGCCACTTGTACCATTTTTGTCCACCTACACTCTTTGTATTCCTTATGATATGGAAACAAACAACCTCTGAATGTCATCTTGAGGAATTCTTTCGCATGCCTGAAACGCATGCTGTGTCAGTTCATGAAGATCGTTGATTGAAGGCTCGTGAAAAAGTATGCATCGCATCCTTGACATTCTCTGTTGGTGACACGTCAAGGGAGCTATAGGTAAGTCAAGAATCGACACGATCCTCAAGCGGTTTGTAGGATGAACTGCAGCTTTGGATATTACACCATCCTGCTGGAATATGCCATTTGTTACCCTGGTCATTAAGCGTATGATAACAGGGTTTCCAATTCTTGCCACAAACTGGCGAATATTCAGCGTCCCTTCAATAGTCAGCAAATCAGTCCTGTTGCAAATCTAGTAGGCCCCTGCACCATCATTCCAAGAGTTATGGAGGTATGAGTCGAGAATCGCTGCTTTCACCATGTCGTCTATGGACACGTTGGCGTCAGTCTTACCACCATAAACAGAATTGAGACTTCGCTGAACACCATTCCACGTCCCTGTCGACTCTGGTGTCAGCGGTAAATGATATAAGGCAGCTCGACATCTCAACCCAGCTTCCAGTAATCTGTTCCCGGCAGTTTGTGGTGACATTCCACTTATAACCTCTGCCCGGCTTTATGCAACACTGTTTGCCCCGGCCGCTGGCACCTCAGTCGGGTGCGCACAGCAGTAGCGTCCGCACATCGGCCGGCAGTACTGCTGAGTCGACGGAAGCCTCGCATGGGAGCCGTTACGTCACGGACGGTCGATGGCCCCCAGGCGCCGCATCTGTCGTGGCCCTCGATGGACGGCGGCGAACAGCATTTTCTTTTCCTAAAGGTGTGAGCCCCTCCACGCTCGCACAAGCATGGTGACCAACTCAAAAGGTCTACTGTCACCTCTGCATTGTTAGTAATTACATCGAGGAGATCGCAGGGGCGAGGAACAGCCATGTTATCCGTACGTCTGGGTAGGGTTACCCATTAATACGGGCGCATCTGGGTGATAGAAGTGGTCGAAAAAGCTCAAGAGAGTCACGCTTGAAAGAAGAGCGGTTTTAAGGGCAGAGGGGAAAAAAGTGCCAAGGGGAAAAAAGCCTCTGCGACAGTGTCAGGTTGGGTAGTAAGGGCAGTAGCGGTCTCTTGCTATCTGCGACAGATCGTGCAAGGTAGGGTTATGTTAGCGGTTGTGTATCATGCATCAGTACCATAGAAGCAATGCCAGATTGTCAAGGAATGCTCAGTCCTGTCGAGGAGGTGAGCGCTGCTGATGCTGGCCCGACGATGTCTTCTGGGCCAGCTGCTGCTCCTGTAACACAGCCATGTCGTTTTAGGTTTGTCAGTTCGATGGTCCTCAAAGGGACTGGCAGTGTGATATGTGTTGGGAGTCTGTTTGTGTTTCGTGTGTGCCTTCCCTGCGATTGCCAGTTCTCATGGCAGAGGCTCAGCTAGCAAGCTAGTCAGTGGCTGAAGTGCAGGGGCTCGCCTCATTGCGTCGTTTGCGTAGTTACTAAGTTACCATAGATGGCTAGTCCGTAAGGAGTGTCTTTGGGCGCTTATGTTTCCATCTATGGTTGTGATCGTAATTGTCCAAGTGTAGGATGTGAGGATTGTTTGAGTGACTTGATTTCTTGTACAGTCGTGTGGCGAGTTTTTTGAATACCTCCTGGAGAGTCTCCAGTCGGTATTCTCGGTGAAGGTCCGCTGTCCGTGTGTATCGGGGAGCATTGCTTACGATACGTAATACCTTGTTCTGTATTTTCTGGAGGCGGTCCAGGTGTGTGGATGCTGCGTATCCATAGACAGGAGCTGTGTGTGTCATCAGCGGTCTAATCAGTGTCATGTATACTGTCCTAGATACCCTCCTATTCAGTCTACTGTTCCTGTTGAGCATAGGATAGAGTTGTTTGAGCCTCGCGTTTGCTCTTTTGGTCATGTATTGTATGTGGTCCCCCCATGTGTGCTTCCGGTCTAGCCAAACACGGAGGTATCTGACTTTCTCAGCGAAACGTATTGGGCTTGCGTGTAGTGTTATTGGTCTACAGTTTTGGTGTTTGCGCAGTAATTTCGGCCTGCGAGTGAACAGAACTGCCTCTCACTTGTCGACGTTTACTTTAAAACGCCACTTCTCCAACCAAGGCTCGACAGTTCTGAGTGCTGTCTGTAGTCTGTTATTAATGTTTGATGGTTTCCAGTCTTGCGCAAGTATGGCCGTGTCATCCGTGTAGATGGCAACCGTCGTGTTTTGTGTCGTTGGAATATCATTAATGTAGAGATTAAACAAGAGGAGCCCTAGGATGCTTCCTTGGGGTACCCCTGCTTGGATAACATGTTGTGTCCATTGTATACCCTGAATGTCAGTGCTGAAACTTCTGTTGGTAAGGTATGAGTGTGCGAGACATTCGAGTCCGTCGGGGAACTCAGCGTCCGTGAGTTTGCGGATGAGGCCATTGTGCCAGAGACGATCGAAAGCTTTCTCGACGTCAAGGAACACTGACCCAGTTGCTTTGTTCGTGATGTAACCGTGTGTTATGTATTCTACGACTCTCAGTAGTTGTTGTGTTGTCGAGCGATGGTTCCTGAATCCGAATTGCTCCGGGCGCAGGGTGTCATTGTCAATGCAAAACCGAGTGAATCGTTTTATAATCACCTTCTCAACGACCTTGCTGAGCGCGCTCAGCAGGCTGATGGGTAGGTAATTTTGTGGGAGGGAGTGGTCGTTCTCTGGCTTCCTGAACATCAGGACTTTGGCCGCCTTCCAACAGGCAGGGAAGTGTTGGTGTTTGAGGATGGCATTCGTAATGAAGGTAAGATATTCTATGGCTTTGACCGTGAGCTCCTGGAGAACGCGGTTCTGAATGCCATCGTGACCAGGGGCTTTCCTAGGTGTGGAGTGCATAATAGCCCATGTGATTTCGTTTGTTGTGTGCGTCTAATTTCGGTGCGCGCTGGCTGGGCTACAAGCTGTGTAACCACCTGGTCAGTTTCAAGTGTGAACGACGGGTCGGAAGGAGCCAGGTTGAGTGTGAAAGACGCTGCTAGTGTGGTGGCCATGAACTCCGCCTTCTCTCCGCGAAGTAGATGGGGCCGTCCGGTCCCTGTATCGTTGGGGTGTAGTGTTTTTCCCTGGTGAAATGTCGGGCTAGCTGCCACACCCCAGGACGTGTGGTATCCATCCCAGCGAGTTTTTGATCCCACTGTGTGTTCTTAAATGTACGTATTTTTTCCCGTATGATTCCCTGGAGCCTGTTAACGTGCCGTTTATACAATGGGTGCCGGGTCCTCTGCCAATTTCTCCTGAGACGGTTTCTCAATGAGATAGTGTTCAGTATTTCCTGAGGCAGCGCCGCTGAGTGATGTTGTAGTGGTCGAATTGGTATGGCGTCAGGCATTGCGTCTTGGACACCAGTGGTAAGAGCTACAACAGCCGCATCGATTTGTTCTGTTTGTGTAATCTCGTGAGTTTCAGGAATACGTCTATCAAGCGTTTCCTTGAACAGCGTCCAATTCGCGCGCTTGTAGTTCAGTATCCTGCGTGGTTCGTTGTTCTGCAGTGTTTCTTCCGTGTCCAGCATTACAGGGGTGTGGTTTGAGGGCAGATCGTTTACAACCTCAAGGTTGAGGGTTACTGTTATGCCCTTGATGAGGCCCAAGTCTAGCACGTCTGCTCTATGATTCCTTTGGTAAGGAATATAAGTCGGCTCAACCGGTGCAAGTGTGATGTAGTTTCTATGTAGAGCATGTTCGTATAGTTTTTTGCCGTTGGCGTTCCGTACACGTGAGTTCCAGTCGGGGTGTTTGGCGTTTAGATCGCCAGCGGCGATTACTCGCGGAGCTATGTTGAGTAGTGAGCTGATATCTCGTGTGCTGATGTTCCTAGGTGTGTTGTAGACCGATATCAGCACTGTGTAAGCTCCGTTGAACTTGACCCTGACGGCCGTAGCCTCTAGTTTTTCAAGTACAGGGATCTCGATGTTCGTGTGCTCTATGTTTCTGTGAACTATGATGGCTGTTCCGCCACCACCGCTGCCGTATATTCGGTCGATACGATAGACGCAATGACCGGTGAAGTTTAACTTGTGCGGTTTGAGTTTAGTTTCGCTTATGAGAGCGATGGGGATATCCGTCCTCTCCATTAGCGCCGCCAGTTCGGCTCTTTTGTTTTCGATCCCGTCTGCGTTCCAGAACAGGATCTGTGATAGTGTTTGGTTGTTAGTGTGAGGGGGCGGTGGTGGTGTGTTAGCAATTGTAAGTAGTGTAGAGCGTTGTTTTTGCGTTTAGTATGTGAGCCATATGCTGGCCCGGTTGGGGTGACATTAGCTGTGAGGTGAGTGTAGTGATGATCGGGACCGCTCTTACGAGGTAGCCGACGATCGGGTTTTGGGGGAATTTTGTTTCCAACATTCTCCCAATGTTGGTGAAGATACTGTTTGTGTCGGCCTGTGAGTTTGGTGCTGTGTTGGCAGCCGCTGGTGTCCGTCTTGGTGCTGGGGATGGGCTGGCTTGGGTGTTGCTTGTTTGTGTGACTGCTATTGGCACCTGTGTTGCATTTGTGGTCAGTGGGTGTGTCGTGGGTGTACTGGTCTGTCTGTCCGGGTTGTGTTCCCTTGTGTTGGTGTTCTGTTGCTGGTGTGGTTGTTCTGATGAGCCCGTGTTATTCCTAGGATTTTTGTTTCTTCTCCTCCTCCTATACTGCGGTCTCGGGTGCGAACAGCATCTTCTGCAAGCCGATTTCCGACCTTCTCTTTGCGACGAGCGCCCAGGAAACTACTCCCCTCCATCCCAACCTGTAGTACTCGTTGTAGTGGAGAGTTCGACCCGCGGTCTCCAGTTAAGGGATAGACGGCAGCAGCATCAGTGGAGGAATTGTGTGAACAGTAACACTGGCTCCCACTCACAACGTAGGATGGCGAACAGCTTCTTGGCCCTGCTGGTCAAGCCACCAGTAGGCCAACAGAATGATGGTGGTATCTGCATTCCATCAGTGTTGGTCGCAAGATTGGCTCTGCAGCTCACAGTAACAGAGTCTCGCTAGCGAGACTTGCGACACCATAGATGATTGTAGACGATTAGGCTCAGAGTGGGTCGACAGATACAGCCTCCCCCGTACCACGGGACAACTGCAACTGAGAGTGAGATTAAGAAAGGCGCTGACTTTATTCTGGCGCTTTCTGTTCGCTCTGCTGCGGGGGAGACGCGTGGGGGGGGGGGGGGGGGGGGGAGGGGTGGCGTAGCAGTGACATCTGCTCTCCTAGTGGCTTCAGACTTCCTTACCTTTGGCTTTCATACGCTCTTTTCTGCTGCATCAGTGGCTGAATAATTATTGTTGCTATATACAGGGCGGCCCATTGATCGTGACCGGGCCAAATATCTCACGAAATAAGCGTCAAACGAAAACACTACAAAGAATGAAACTTGTCTAGCTTGAAGAGGGAAACCAGATGGCGCTATCGTTGGCCCGCTAGATGGCGCTGCCATAGGTCAAACGGATATCAACTGCGTTTGTTTAAATGTACCTACATTCTGTATTTTAATTTAATTGTTAGCCATATGTTTGTGACTATTACAGCGCCATCTATCACAAAGCGAAAAAAGTGGTCCAACTAGAACATTCATATTTCTTTACTTACTACACGAATATGTAATAAAAATTGGGGGTTCCTATTTTAAAAACCGCAGTTGATATCCGTTTGACCAAGGCAGCGCCATCTAGCGGGCCAACCATAGCGCCATCTGGTTTCCCCCTTCAAGCTAGACGAGTTTCGTTCTTTGTAGTTTTTTCGTTTGATGCTTATTTCGTTAGACATTTGGCCCGGTCACTATCAGTGGACCACCCTGTATAACTGGGCTTTCTTGTGACACACTGTTCTGTTACCAGTTGACGATATCTGTCTATTACCGTAATGGCAATGTGCTTCCCCTACGAAATGGGTCTGTCGGCCGGTCCCACTTTTCGCAATCGCTTTCGTGTTCACCCCTCGACCTGTTCAAAATTTCCTCCTACCTTGCAGTTTTCGTTTTACTTATGTTGTCGCCAGTAATGAACCTTATCAATTTTTTTGTGTTAGCCTGCGATACCATTCCGGGATGCAACGTACATTGCTCCCACATCCCTCTTGCCAATGATTCGATCTTTTTCAGAGCCTAGGAGATGACGACAAGCTGCACGTGTACATCCTCTCGGCATGCGTGTTGCGATCTCTTTCTGAAAATAACAGTACTGTTAGATACACCAAAAATTATGCTGTCACACCGTTCATTGGTGAATTGGTTTTGTTCTGTACAGAAAATACTGTAAATAAGCTGACATATATATGAAATTTTTATCGACATATCCCATAGGCTTAGAAATGCTGGAGTACCG
Source organism: Schistocerca gregaria (assembly GCF_023897955.1). Lineage (NCBI taxonomy): Eukaryota > Metazoa > Arthropoda > Insecta > Orthoptera > Acrididae > Schistocerca > Schistocerca gregaria. The sequence goes on along the minus strand of NC_064931.1, from coordinate 200,673,906 downwards.
GTTTGGTGGCGTTCGATCACGTGTTCATTATGTAACGCCTTTCATTTTCATCAGTGAAGTAATGTTCTTTTATTTTGACATCTTTACGGCTAACGTTTCCAGTTCGTTATTTTTTTCATGGAAATATGTTTACCAAAAAAATTCCTTTAACTACAGTTATTTGACACTGTTTTATGCTGTGCTTTATGGTGAAGCAGTGACGTTTCCTAAATTCATTAATTCTTAAAAATCGTAAATACATTTCACAGCATAACGTAGCGTAATACACTGACGTGTCTAAAGTTATGGGATAGCGATATGCACATATCGAGGTGGCGGTAGTATCGCGTACACAAAATACAAAAGGACAATGCATATGCGGAGCTGTTATTTGTACTGAGTAGATTCATGTGTAAAGGTTTTCAACTTGGTTATTGCCACAGGTCCCGAATCAACAGATTTTTAATGTGGTATGGTAGTTGGAGCTAGATGCATGAAACATTCCATTTCAGAAATCGTTAGGGAATTCAATATTCCGACATCCAGTGTGTCAACAGTGTGCCGAGAATACCAAATTTGAGGCATTATCTCTCACCACAGACAAAGCAGTGCAGATGCCCTTCACCTGACGACCGACAGCAGCGGTGTTTGCGTAGACTCGTCTGTGCTAACAGACAAGCAACACTGCGTGAAAAAGCCGCAGAAATCAATGTAGGGTGTACGACGAACCTGTCCGTTAGGTCAGTGCCGCGTTAAGGGGCCATGGCAGCAGGCAACTTAGTCGAGTGTCTTTGCTAACAGCACGACATCACCTGCAGCACCTCCCATGATCTCGTGACCATATCTGTTGTACCCTAGACGACTGGAAAGCCGTGGTCTGGTCAGATGAGTGCCGATTTCAGTTGGCAAGAGCTGATGGTAGGGTCCAAGTGTTGCGCACGTCCCATGGAGCCATGGCCCCAGTTGGTTGCGATTGGTTTGAAGAACATTCTGTCAAATTCGAGCGAATGATTTGGCCTCCCAGGTCGCTCGACATGAATCCCATCGAACATTTATGGGACATAATCGAAACGTCTGTTCGTGCACAACAGCCTGCACCGGCAACACTTTCGCGGTTATGGATGGCTGTAGAGGCAGTATGGGTCAATATTTCTGCAGAGGACTTCCAACGACTTGTTAAGACCTTGCCACGTCTAGTTGTTGCACTGCGATGGTCGAAAAGAGGTCCGACACGACATTATGAGGTATTCCAAGACTTTTCTCACCTCAGTGTATTAAGTGTATAACAAGGAAACTGCACAAGAAGTTACTTTCGCCATGAAAACGTAATCACCTTTTTGTGCCTCGGATTATGATCAAATTTTGTTGAATGTTTTTGAACTGTCCTTAGTGATTCAGCTTCCTATACCAGAGGAAAAGTAGTGTTCGTGCTACAGTCAAAAGGAGACGAGAGCACTTTCAGTATATGTACCTCCCCTGATGATCCCCCCCCCTCACCCCCATGAACCATGGACCTTGCCGTTGGTGGGGAGGCTTGCGTGCCTCAGCGATACAGATGCCCGTATCGTAGGTGCAACCATAACGGAGGGGTATCTGTTGAGAGGCTGGACAAACGTGTGGTTCCTGAAGAGGGGCAGCAGCCTTTTCAGTAGTTGCAGGGGCAACAGTCTCGGTGATTGACTGATCTGGCCTTGTAACACTAACCAAAACCGCCTTGCTGTGCTGGTACTAGGAACGGCTTAAAGCAAGGGGAAACTACAGCCGTAATTTTTCCCGAGGGCATGCAGTTTTATTGTATGGTTAAATAACGATGGCGTCCTCTTGGGTAAAATATTCCGGAGGTAAAATAGTCCCCCATTCGGATCTCCAGGCGGGGACTACTCAAGAGGACGTCGTTACCAGGAGAAAGAAAACTGGCGTTCTACGGATCGCAGCGTGGAATGTCAGATCCCTTAATCGGGCAGGTAGGTTAGAAAACTTAAAAAGGGAAATGGATAGGTTAAAGTTAGATATAGTGCGAATTAGTGAAGTTCGGTGGCAGGAGGAACAAGACTTTTGGTCTGGTTAATACGGGGTTACAAATACAAAATCAAATAGGGGTAATGCAGGAGTAGGTTTAATAATGAATAAAAAAATAGGAGTGCTGGTAAGCTACTACAAACAGCATAGTGAACGCATTATTGTGGCCAAGATAGACGCGAAGCCCACACCTACTACAATAGTACAAGTTTACATGCCAACTAGCTCTGCAGATGATGAAGAAATTGATGAAATGTATGATGAGATAAAAGAAATTATTCAGGTAGTGAAGGGAGACGAAAATTTAATAGTCATGGGTGACTGGAATTCGAGAGTAGGAAAAGGGAGATAAGGAAACATAGTAGGTGAATATGGATTGGGAGAAAGAACTGAAAGAGGAAGCCGTCTGGTAGAATTTTGCACAGAGCATAACGTAATCATAGCTAACACTTGGTTCAAGAATCATAAAAGAAGGTTGTACACATGGAAGAATCCTGGAAATACTAGAAGGTATCATATAGATTATATACAGGTAAGAAAGAGATTTAGGAACCAGGTTTTAAATTGTAAGACATTTTCAGGGGCACATGTGGACTCTCACCACAATCTATTGGTTATGAGCGGTAGATTAAAACTGAAAAAACTGCAAAAAGGTGGGAGGTTAAGGAGATGGGATCTGGACAAACTGATTAAACCAGAGGTTGTACAGAGTTTCAGGGAGAGCATAACGGAACAATTGCCACAAATCGGGGAAATAAATACAGTAGAAGAAGAATGGGTAGCTCTGAGGGATGCAGTAGTGAAGGCAGCAGAGGATCAAGTAGGTAAAAAGACGAGGACTAGTAGAAATCCTTGAGTAACAGAAGAAATATTGAATTTAATTGATGAAAGGAAAAAATATAAAAATGCAGTAAATGAAGCAGGCAAAAATGAATACAAACGTCTCAAAAATGAGATCGACAGTAACTGCAAAATGGCTAAGCAGGAATGGCTAGAGGACAATTGTAAGGATGTAGAGGCTTATCTCACTAGGGGTGAGATAGATACTGCCTACAGGAAAATTAAAGAGACCTTTGGAGAAAAGAGAGCCACTTGTATGAATATCAAGAGCTCAGATGGAAACCCAGTTCTAAGCAAAGAAGGGAAGGCGGAAAGGTGGAAGGAGTATATAGAGGGTCTATACAAGGGAGACGTACTTGAGGACAATATTCTGGAAATGAAAGAGAATGTAGATGAAGACTGCGTGAAGAGTTTGACAGAGCACTGAGGACCTGAGTCGAAGCAAGGCACCGGGAGTAGATAACATTCCATTAGAGCTACTGACGGCTTTGGGAGAGCCAGTCCTGACAAAACTCTACCATATGGAGAGCAAGATGTATGAGACAGGCGAAATACCCTCAGACTTCCAGAAGAATATAATAATTCCAATCCCAAAGAAAGCAGGTGTTGACAGATGTGAAAATTACCGAACAATCAGTTTAATAAGCCACAACTGCAAAATACTAACGCGAATTCTTTACAGACGAATGGAAAAACTTCTAGAAGCCAACCTTGGGGAAGATCAGTTTGGATTCCGTAGAAATATTGGAACACGTGAGGCAATACTGACCTTACGACTTATCTTAGAAGAAAGATTAAGGAAAGGCAAACCTACATTTCTAGCATTTGTAGACTTAGAGAAGGCTTTTGAAAATGTTGACTAGAATATTCTCTTTCAAATTCTAAAGCTGGCAGGGGTAAAATACAGGGAGCGAAAGGATATTTACAATTTGTACAGAATCCAGATGGCAGTTATAAGAGTCGAGGGACATGAAAGGGAAGCAGTGGTTGTGAAGGGAGTGAGACAGGGTTGTAGCCTCTCCCTGATGTATTCAATATGTATATTCAGCAAGCAGTAAAGGAAACAAAAGAAAATTCGGAGTAGGTATTAAAATCCATGGAGAAGAAATAAAAACTTTTAGGTTCGCCGATGACATTGTAATTCTGTCAGAGACAGCAAAGGACTTGGAAGAGCAGTTGAATGGAATGGACAGTGTTTTGAAAGGAGGATATAAGATGAACATCAACAAAGCAAAACAAGGGTAATGGAATATAGTCGAATAAAGTCGGGTGATGCTGAGGGAACTAGATTAGGAAATGAGACACTTAAAGTAGTAAAGGAGTTTTGCTATTTGGGGAGCAAAATAACTGATGATGGTCGAAGTAGAGAGGATATAAAATGTAGACTGGCAGTAGCAAGAAAAAGCATTTCTGAAGAGGAGAAATTTGTTAACATTGAGTATAGATTTAAGTGCCAGGAAGTCGTTTCTGAAAGTATTTGTATGGAGTGTAGCCATGTATGGAAGTGAAACATGGACGATAAATAGTTTGGACAAGAAGAGAATAGAAGCTTTCGAAATGTGGTGCTACAGAAGAATGCTGAAGATTAGATGGGTAGATCACTTAACTAATGATGAAGTATTGAATAGAATCGGGGAGAAGAGGAGTATGTGGCACGACTTGACAAGAAGAAGGGACCGGTTGGTAGGACATGTTCTGAGGCATCAAGGGATCACAAATTTAGTATTGGAGGGCAGCGTGGAGAGTAAAAATCATAGAGGGAGACCAAGAGATGAATACAATAAGCAGATTCAGAAGGACGTAGGTTACAGCAAGTACTGGGAGATGAAGAAACTTGCACAGGATAGAGTAGCATGGACAGCTGCATCAAACCAGCTTCAGGACTGAAGACCACAACAACAACTGATGATTTACTATTCTGTGTACTCTGAATGTGTTTTTCAATAAACAATATATATTTTATGTGTTTATATATCAGAATTTTATTTCATAAGAAGCACACCCGAGGTTAATTTCAGGAACGAGTTACGTCTTGCTTTCTTTAAAACAAAATTTCAACATGAACATCGAACACGCGGTCTTATTCCTAAGTCACAACATGTTTGAGGCGTGATGTGTGAACCTTGACATGATCGTACAATGAGTGGGTTACGTTCAGTACCATCACCTGAGAACTGCATATTCTCCGTCCTTTCCGTTGTATCTCGTCTTCTCTACTGATAGCACACGCAGTGGAGAGAGCGCCCAGCTCAGCTTGGCTCACACTATACAGGGTGGTCGGAAATTCCCGTTACAAACTTTTAGGATTTACAGACGGGAGTGTACGTAATATTTTGAATAGGAACCCATGTCCGGAAACGTCATCCAACGAGACTACAGAGCGCCAAAGTTATAGGCGCGGGCGTCTATGAATGTACGTATACACAGGTGATTCTGTGATGATTTTACAGACTTTCTAGGATGATGGAGAACGACAAATGTATTAATTTGAAGTAAGGATCCCTGTACCGGAAACGAACGAGTCGAAAGTTATAAACGAAAACCGTTCTGATACCACTTACAGTTGAATACATGTACTGGTTCGCGTGTTGCGAAGAGTGTAGGATTGGTAACTTGTAGTGGCGGTAGTGTGTACAAAAACGAGAAAAAAATGTCCAATAAACGTGGGCTAAAGTGCGTACCTTAACAGCTATGAACACTTGCTCATGAGAGGAGATGTGTTTCACAGTAGTGAAGATTAACGAATGGTCATAGCTCTTCAGGTATTCAATTCAGATCCCACGTTTAGTGGACATTTTTTCTCATTTTTGTCCACACTACCATCACTGAAAGTTACCAACCCTACACTCTTCGCAACGCAAGAACCGGTACATCTATTCAACAGTCAGAGGTATCAGAGCGGTTTTCGTTTATAACTTTCAACTCGTCCGTTTCCGGTACAGGGATCCTTACTTCAAATTAATACATTTATCGTTCTCCATCGTCCTACAAAGTTTTTAACATCATCACAGAATCACCCTGTATGTACGTACATTTACAGACGCCCACGCCCACGCCTATAACTTTGACGCTCTGTAGTCTCGATGGATGACGTTTCTGGATACGGGTTCCTACTTAAAATACGATGTACTCACTCCTCTCTACAAGTCCTAGAAGTCCGTAACGGGAATTTCCGACCAGCCTGTATGTGGACGACTCGACCCGCATCGGCTGTACTGTTACGCTCTATGAAAAAAAATACGCACCACGAACGAATTATCCGAATGGGTCAGAAATCGGTAAATGTGTTGTACATGTACAGAGAAACACATGATTACAATTTCAGAAAAAATGGATGATTTATTCAAGTGAAAGAGCTTCACAAATAGAGCAAGTCAATAACTCATTGATGCACCTCTGGTTCTAATGCAAGCAGTTATTCAGCTTGGCATTGATTGACAGAGTTAGTAGATGTCCTCCAGGGGATATCATGCCAAATCCTGTCCAGCTGGCGCATTATAGCTTCAAACTCCCGAGATGGTTGGACGGCCTTGTCCATAATGCTCTAAACGTTATCAGTTCGGGAGAGATTTGGCGAACTTGTTGGCTAAGGTAGGGTTTGGCAAACAAGAAGACAAGCAGCAGAAGTCCTCGCCGTCTCTATGTGGATATTATCTTGCTGAAATGCAATCCTAGGATGGGTTGCCACGAAGGGGAACAAACGGGGCCGTAGAATATCGTCGACGTCCCACTGTGCTACAAGTGTGCCGGGAATGACAACCAAAGGGGCGCTGCTAAGAGAAGGAACGGCACCCCAGACGATCACTCGGGCCTTTTGGCGGGCGACAGTCAGGCTGGTATACTACCACCGTCCGGGACGTCTGCAGACAGGTCTTCACTGGTCATGGGGGCTCAGCTCGAAGCAGGACTCATCAATGAAGATATTTCTACTCCTGATATTTACAGAAAAGGTGAAACATCTGAAAAACCAACGTGAAATTCGAGTAGTTTCCCGCTAGGTGGTGTTATGGCGCACAGGATTATTCGCCGGGCCATATTTTAAACGGGTAACAACCTTCAGTCAGTGATTAGTTGCTTTGGAGAAGCCTAAGGTTTCGGCAGTTCCTATATGTCGTTATGTGTATACTGAACCTTTCCAAACTTCATGTGCACCACTTTCATTACTCGTTGGCGAAAACTCATTTCCCTGATCCAAAGTTACTTTATATGGATACGGATGGTTTCATCTCTTCAGTGAAGGGTTGCAATCTTCATGAAGCAATAAGGTACCACCCCGACGCATTTGATAGGTCTGGATATATGGCCGACAATCCTTATGGTACATAGTCAGCTAAGAAGGAGATTGTCTGTCTAATTAAAGAAGATATGTATAGATCGAGAGTGTGGAGTTTACGGGTCTTATATCGGAAATGTTTACGTACCATACAGAAACAGCTGCCACCCAAATTCCAGGATGGGAAACGTGCGACTTCAATTTCTCTCATGATTGATGATTACGAGGACTGCCTGCTTGGTGATTTTGGTGCTACGCCACCTCCCGCGCCGCATACTGTTCGCCAAGGATGCATTCGATTTCAAGTGGTACACACTGAACTGCAACGGAAAATCAGCCTCTCACGTTATGACGACAAACGGTTCATTTATGAGGACGGGACTGAAACATTCCCATAGTCACACTATTCACTTCTACATCTACATTTATACTCCGCAAGACATGCAACGGTGAGTGGCGGAGGGCACTTTACGTGCCACTGTCATTACCTCCCTTTCCTGTTCCAGTCGCGTATGGTTCGCGGGAAGAACGACTGTCTGAAAGCCTCCGTGCGTGCTCGAATCTCTCTAATTTTACATTCGTAATCTCCTCCGGGAGGTATAAGTAGAGGAAAGCAATATATTCGATACCTCATCCAGAAACGCACCCTCTCGAAACCTGGACAGCAAGCTACACCGCTATGCAGAGCGCCTCTCTTGCAGAGTCTGCCACTTGAGTTTGCCAAACATCTCCGTAACGCTATCACGTTTACCAAATAACCCTGTGACGAAACGCGCCGCTCTTCTTTCGATCTTCTCTATCTCCTCCGTCAACCCGACCTGGTACGGAAAAATGGCTCTGAGCACTATGGGACTTAACATCTTAGGTCATCAGTCCCCTAGAACTTAGAACTACTTAAACCTAACTAACCTAAGGACAACACACACATCCATGCCCGAGGCAGGATTCCAACCTGCGACCGTAGCGGCCGCGCGGTTCCAGACTGAAGCGCCTAGAACCGCTTGGCCACACCAGCCGGCAGCTGGTACGGATCCCACACTGATGAGCAATACTCAAGTATGGGTCGAACGAGTGCTTTGTAAGCCACCACCTTTGTTGATCGACTACATTTTCTAAGGACTCTCCCAATAAATCTGAACCTGGTACTCGCGTTACCAACAATTAATTTTATATGGTCATTCCACTTCAAATCGTAACGCACGCATACTCCCAGATATTTTACAGAAGTAATTGCTACCAGTGTTTGTTCCGCTATCATATAATCATACAATAAAGGATCCTTCTTTCTATGCATTCGCAATACATTACATTTGTCTATTTTAAGGGTCAGTTGCCACTCTCTGCACCAAGTGCCTATCCGCTGCAGATCTTCCTACATTTCGCTACAATTTTTTAATGCTGCAACTTCTCTGTATACTACAGCATCATCCGCGAAAAGCCGCATGGAACTTCCGACACTGTCTACTAGGTCATTTATATATATTGCGAAAAGCAATCACTTGGGTGACAGAGAGTGATTCAACAATAGTTCTCTTACCGTTCGTATTAGTGTTGTATTGCGAAACCGTCGAATGGTGTTTACATGCCAGTGGCACGTTAGATGGGTACACCGTATTCAGCGAATATTTATTATTTGCACGATATACGAGAGAGAATTGTCAGAGCATGTCCTTCGATAAGTGCCGATGTGATCAAGAATACCACTCACTCCATGATAAGAGGATTGCAGCACTGCATTGATACCAATGGTCATCATTTCGAACACGTTGGACGTTCATGACACCTTTGTGACTTTCGTTGACCTTCAAAGACCCTACTGTTATACACCATTGAATTCGTCTCGATAGTCGCTATCAGAAAATAAGTATCATACTATAGTATCCCATTTAAAAAGGCAAATTTGACTTTCATATTTCTAAAGCGACCCCACCTAGCAACAAAAAACCAGCATCATATTATGGTCCCCGTTGTCCCATGCAACTTTGTCCCACAAACTTTTCTGCTGCTACTATCATGCTTTCGGAGCTATTCTTGGTGGCAATAGTTAGTGACTCGCCATATATATATATATATATATATATATATATATATATATATGTGTGTGTGTGTGTGTGTGTGTGTGTGTGTGTGTGTGTGTGTGTGTGTGTGTGTTTGCGTGTGCGTGTGTTGGGTGTGCGTGTGTGTGTGTATTGTATATAGTTTTCTTCACTTTATGCTAGTGGTCTCAGTGTTAATGTGTGTGTGTGTGTGGTCTTCAGTCCTGAGACTGGTTTGATGCAGCTCTCCATGCTACTCTATCCTGTGCAAGCTTCTTCATCTCCCAGTACTTACTGCAACCCGCATCCTTTTCAATCTGCTTAGTGTATTCATCTCTTGGTCTCCCTCTATGATTTTTACCCTCCACGCTGCCCTCCAATGCTAAATATGTGATCCCTTCATGCCTCAAAACATGTCCTACCAACCAATCCCTTCTTTTAGTCAAGTTGTGCCACAAACTCCTCTTCTCCCCAATTCTATTCAATACCTCCTCATTAGTCATGTGATCTACCCATCTAATCTTCAGCATTCTTCTGTAGCACCACATTTCGAAAGCTTCTATTCTCTTTTTGTCCAAACTATTTATCATCCATGTTTCACTTCCATACGTGGCTACACTCCATACAAATACTTTCAGAAATGATTTCCTCACACTTAAATCTATACTCAATGTTAACAAATTTCTCCTCTTCAGAAATGCTTTTTTTTGCTACTGCCAGTCTACATTTTATATCCTCTCTACTTCGACCATCATCAGCTATTTTGCTCCCCAAATAGCAAAACTCCTTTACTACTTTAAGTGTCTCATTTCCTAATCTAATTCCCTCAGCGTCACCCGATTTAACTTGACTACATTCCATTATCCTCGTTTTGCTTCTGTTGATGTTCATCTTATATCCTCCTTTCAAGACACTATCCATTCCGTTCAACTGCTCTTCCAAGTCCTTTGCTGTCTCTGACAGAATTACAATGTCATCGGCGAACCTCAAAGTTTTTCTTTCTTCTCCGTGGATTTTAATACCTACTCCGAATTTTTCTTTTGTTTCCTTTACTGCTTGCTCAATATAGAGATTGAATAACATCGGGGAGAGACTACAACCCTGTCTCACTCCCTTCCCAACCACTGCTTCCCTTTCATGCCCCTCGACTCTTATAACTGCCATCTGGTTTCTGTACAAATTGTAAATAGCCTTTCACTCCCTGTATTGTACCCCTGCCACCTTCAGAATTTGAAAGAGAATATTCCAGTTAACATTGTCAAAAGCTTTCTCTAAGTCTACAATTGCTATAAACGTAGGTTTGCCTTTTCTTAATCTTTCTTCTAAGATAAGTCGTAAGGTTAGTATTGCGTCACGTGTTCCAACATTTCTGCGAAATCCAAACTGATCTTCCCCAAGGTCCGCTTCTACCAGTTTTTCCATCCGTCTGTAAAGAATTCGCGTCAGTATTTTGCAGCTGTGACTTATTAAACTGATAGTTCGGTAATTTTCACATCTGTCAACACCTGCTTTCTTTGGGATTGGGATTATTATATTCTTCTGGAAGTCTGAGGGTATTTCGCCTGTCTCATACATCTTGCTCACCAGATGGTGGAGTTTTGTCAGGACTGGCTCTCCCAAGGCCGTCAGTAGCTCTAATGGAATGTTATCTACTCCCGGTGCCTTGTTTCGACTCAGGTCTTTCAGTGCTCTGTCAAACTCTTCACGCAGTCTTCATCTACATTCTCTTTCATTTCCAGAATATTGTCCTCAAGTACGTCTCCCTTGTATAGACCCTCTATATACTCCTTCCACCTTTCCTCCTTCCCTTCTTTGCTTAAAACTGGGTTTCCATCTGAACTCTTGATATTCATACAAGTGGCTCTCTTTTCTCCAAAGGTCTCTTTAATTTTCCTGTAGGCAGTGTCTATCTTACCCCTAGTGAGATAAGCCTCTACATCCTTACATTTGTCCTCTAGCCATCCCTGCTTAGCCATTTTGCACTTCCTGTCGATGTCATTTTTGAGACGTTTGTATTCCTTTTTGCCTGCTTCATTTAATGCATTCTTATATTTTCTCCTTTCATCAATTCAATTCGATATTTCTTCTGTTAACCAAGGATTTCTATTAGCCCTCGTCTTTTTACATACTTGATCTTCTGCTGCCTTCATTACTTCATCCCTCAGAGCTACCCATTCTTCTTCTACTGTATTTATTTCCCCGATTTGTGACAATTGTTCCGTTATGCTCTCCCTGAAACTCTGTACATCCTCTGGTTTAATCAGTTTGTCCAGATCCCATCTCCTTAAACTCCCACCTTTTTGTAGTTTTTTCAGTTTTAATCCACCGCTCATAACCAATAGATTGTGGTCAGAGTCCACATGTGCCCCTGGAAATGTCTTAAAATTTAAAACCTGGTTCCTAAATTTCAGTCTTACCATTATATAATCTATCTGATACCTTTTAGTATCTCCAGGATTCTTCCATGTATACAACCTTCTTTTATGATTCTTGAACCAAGTATTAGCTATGATTAAGTTATGCCCTGTGCAAAAGTGTTAATAGTGTTACATATTTTCTACATCGTATGTAGGAAACACATCTATTGTCAAAGAACACAATGGTAACCGTACTTCTAATGACAAGTTGTCTGTTGGTTTCTGTTTCGGGTTCTTCAGCTGACATTAGATTTTTCTAAGGTTTCCCCAAAACGAGTGGCTGACATTGTCAACTCTTCACGCTCCATTGCTGGTGGCAGACTGGAGGGTGAAGCTGTAACAATGCCAGCCACTCGCGTTGGCGAAGCGTCAAAAAGATTATCAAACTAATGTCGACTGATGTTCACGAGACAGAAGCCAAAAGTCAATTTGTAGACAAGTGGCCAAGAAAGTTTTAACAGTTTGCTATCTCTAATATTGCATTAACTGCAGTAAAGAATCTAAAAAGTATGTAAAAACAGTTATATCAAAGAATAATAACTGTACATTTATAAACAAAAAAACTGTCCTGGGAGGTTTACTATACAGACTATATTTTAGTTTTAATGTAAGAATGTTTCTAGTCAATATTATTGAATGGTATTAGTGCTAAGTATCGACCAATGAGAAATGACTCTCTCTATCTCCAGTCAATATTATTAAAGTGTCTCTGTACAAAAGAGAAAATTGTATGTATATTCCTAGTGAATAAACCAGAAATTCTTTTGTTATTTACAAAAAAAATCTAGTCACATTGGCAGTTCCACTGCATAATAAAAATATAGTACTCTACTCACTTACTGAGCTACAACAGCTGTGCATCTTCATCTACTTGAAATGAAAGTTTTAAACAATCATTTATTTTCTTTTTTTAATCTCAGATAACTTAGTAAAATACATGAGCATGTATATGTATGCGTGTATTTATTTTGCAACATTGAGAAGGCATGATACTTTATATATACAGCATACAGAATCACAAGAAATATCGAATCTAGTATGCAAAACTTCCTCCGAATTGTTTTCATGAGTGAGCTTTTTAAGAGCATGCCATGTCGTTGCTGTGGTCTTCAGTCCGAACACTGGTTTGCTGCAGCTCTCCATGCTAATCTCTCCTGTGCAAACCCTCATCTCCGAGTAACTTCTGCAGCCTACATCCTTCTGAATCTCCTTACTCTGGTTATCTCTTGGTCTCCTTTCTCGATTTTTACCACCCACACTTCCCTCTGGTACTAAACTGGTGATCCCTTGATGTCTCAGAATGTGTCCTACTAACCGGTCCCTTCTTCTAGTCAGGTTGTGCCACAAATTTCTTTTCTCCCCAATTCTATTTAGTACCTCCTCATTAGTTGCGTGATCTATCCATCTAATTTTCAGAATTCTCTTGTAACATGCAAAGGCTTCTGTTCTCTTCCTGTCTAAACTGTTTATAGTCTATGTTTAATTTCCGTAGATAGCTACACTCCATAGAAATACTTTCAGAAAAAACTTCCTGACATTTCAATCTATACCCGTTGTTAACAAATTTCTCTTATTTACTAATGTTTTTTACCATTGCCAGTCTATTTTATATCCTATCTGATTCGATCATCGTCAATTATTTTGCTACCCAACTAGCAAAACTCATCTACTACTTTGAATGTCTCATTTCCTAACCTAATTCTCTCAGCACCACCTGACTTAATTCGGCTACATTCCGATATACCCATTTTGCTCTTTTTGATGTCCCTCTGATATCCTCTTTTCAAAATACTGCCCATTCCGTTCAACTGCTCTTCCAACTCCTTTACTGTCTCTGACAGAATTACAATGTCATCGGTAAACCTTAAAGTCATTATTTCTTCTCCTCGAACTTTCATTCCTACTCCAAATTTTTCTTTGGTTTGCTTTACTGATTGTTCAATGTACAAATTGAATAACATCGGGCATAAGCTACAACCCTGTCCCAGTCCCTTCTCACCACTGTCTCCCTTTCATGCTTCTCGCATTCCATATATACCAGAAAAATCAATAGTCATGCCCTCACCACCCGAGATGGTTATTCACAGCACATTGCATGTCCGAGCTAGCAGACATCAAATTTCTGAACATTGATTCCTGAAAATGAGTTCACACTCACTATTCCTGTTGTTGTGAATTTTGATTCTTGTTTGGTACTGCCCAACACGCGCTGTATGGCAGTCCAGTAACACACCATTTTAGCACTGCAGTGAGATCAGGTATGAAAAATTTTGACATAACTTGTATGGTGGCTATAATTTCGCACCTTACAAGCACTCATCCACATACTTTGCCGTGATCTAGAAACAAAATTAGGTATCATGTGATAGGTGGTGCATCGTATGTATGAATATATAAAGGAGACAGACATTGTCACGTACTTCTTGTGACGGAGTGACGGAGTGGCGTTATTACAATAACGGAGTAATGAATGATTGCCTATACTAGTAGAGGTTGGAAGTCCAGTGGAAATGAAACGGCTGGTGGAAATGAAGCTCTGGGTGCAAGGCCCACACAGGTGTGTTGGTCCTGCCTAAACACAGCAAATAGCAAGACGGACATCGTAGCACCTAAGCACTAGAGAACAATAGATTCGTGACCGGCCGGTTTCGTAGCCAAACGATGAAACGATGAAAATCTTGGACGCAGGTGAGAGGAACGAAGAACCAGCACCTCGGAAACCACACAGGCTGGGTTATTTCCAAGTATTTTTACTCAGAAGCGTACCATTGTACGAGTATAGGTTTTTCCTCGCAAACTTGCCGCGCTGGACGACAAAAGACTACAATATGGTTGGTCGACGTTTGGAAGAATCTGTAGACAGGGAGAATATTCCGTGGTTTCGGAAATATGATTCGTTTTCGGAATTACGATGGTGGGCAGCCAAGCCTTGCTGGGAAGCCAGCGCTGGAGAGACAGGCTCTTTCGTTGTGAGCGCCCGTGTGTGACGGTCACTTGGTATCAGCTTTGTTGATACAGACGGACTTGTTGCCTTAGCTCTCAGGAGAGTTTATAGTTAGAACAGTTAGGCACTGTACTGTTGCGAACCTATATGAGTCTGGACTTCAACTCCGGGTTAGAAGTCGTCTTTGAGTACGCAGCGTTCAGGCTGTTTAGGTTTTTTTATTGGTAATGCCGCCGCCACGTAGCGCTCTGTATGAAAATCACTGGCTGTGCCGTGTGCAGTCTGTGGCTGGTTTGCATTGTTGTCTGCCATTGTAGTGTTGGGCAGCGGCAGCTGGATGCTAACAGCGCGTAGCGTTGCGCAGTTGGAGGTGAGATGCCAGCAGTGATGGACGTGGAGAGAGAGATGCGGAGTTTTGAAATTTGTAAGAATTGGTGTCACGAACTGATATACACTCTTGGAAATTGAAATAAGAACACCGTGAATTCATTGTCCCAGGAAGGGGAAACTTTATTGACACATTCCTGGGGTCAGATACATCACATGATCACACTGACAGAACCACAGGCACATAGACACAGGCAACAGAGCATGCACAATGTCGGCACTAGTACAGTGTATATCCACCTTTCGCAGCAATGCACGCTGCTATTCTCCCATGGAGACGATCGTAGAGATGCTGGATGTAGTCCTGTGGAACGGCTTGCCATGCCATTTCCACCTGGCGCCTCAGTTGGACCAGCGTTCGTGCTGGACGTGCACACCGCGTGAGATGACGCTTCATCCAGTCACAAACATGCTCAATGGGGGACAGATCTGGAGATCTTGCTGGCCAGGGTAGTTGACTTACACCTTCTAGAGCACGTTGGGTGGCACGGGATACATGCGGACGTGCATTGTCCTGTTGGAACATCAAGTTCCCTTGCCGGTCTAGGAATGGTAGAACGATGGGTTCGATGACGGTTTGGATGTACCGTGCACTGTTCAGTGTCCCCTCGACGATCACCAGAGGTGTACGGCCAGTGTAGGAGATCGCTCCCCACATCATGATGCCGGGTGTTGGCCCTGTGCGCCTCGGTCGTATGCAGTCCTGATTGTGGCGCTCACCTGCACGGCGCCAAACACGCATGCAACCATCATTGGCACCAAGGCAGAAGCGACTCTCATCGCTGAAGATGACACGTCTCCATTCGTCCCTCCATTCACACCTGTCGCGACACCACTGGAGGCGGGCTGCACGATGTTGGGGCGTGAGCGGAAGACGGCTTAACGGTGTGCGGGACCTTAGCCCAGCTTCATGGAGACGGTTGCGAATGGTCCTCAGCGATACCCCAGGAGCAACAGTGTCCCTAATTTGCTGGGAAGTGGCGGTGCGGTCCCCTACGGCACTGCGTAGGATCCTACGGTCTTGGCATGCATCCGTGCATCGCTGCGGTCCGGTCCCAGGTCGACGGGCACGTGCACCTTCCGCCGACCACTGGCGACAACATCGATGTACTGTGGAGACCTCGCGCCCGACGTGTTGAGCAATTCGGCGGTACGTCCACCCGGCCTCCCGCATGCCCACTATACGCCCTCGCTCAAAGTCTGTCAACTGCACATACGGTTCACGTCCACGCTGTCGCGGCATGCTACCAGTGTTAAAGACTGCGATGGAGCTCCGTATGCCACAGCAAACTGGCTGACACAGACGGCGGCGGTGCACAAATGCTGCGCAGCTAGCGCCATTCGACGGCCAACGCCGCGGTTCCTGGTGTGTCCGCTGTGCCGTGCGTGTGATCATTGCTTGTACAGCCCTCTCGCAGTGTCCGGAGCAAGTATGGTGGGTCTGACACTCCGGTGTCAATGTGTTCTTTTTTCCATTTCCAGGAGTGTATATATTATGACTAGTAAGGTAAATACATTGTTTGTTCTCTATTAAAATCTTTCATTTGCTAACTATGCCTATCAGTAGTTAGTGCCTTCAGTAGTTTGAATCTTTTATTTAGCTGGCAGTATTGGCGCTCGCTGTATTGCAGTAGCTTGAGTAACGAAGATTTTTGTGAGGTAAGTGATTTGTGAAACGTATAGGTTAATGTCAGTCAGGGCCATTCTTTCGTAGGGATTTTTGGAAGTCAGATTGCGTTGCACTAAAAATATTTTGTGTCAGTTTAAGCACAGTCTTGTATAATTTTTCTAAGGTGACGTTTCATATGTCGGCCCTTAGCCGAGGATACCTCACTGGAATCTTCTGATTTTTTCTTGTAGTCTGTGTAGTTAGTGTAGCCTTTGTTTATTGCTAGCGCGTAATTGTAGAGAGAATTTCCTCTGTAGTTGTAGTTTTTCATTGTTGTACAGTAAAACACTTGTGGCATGCATGTAGATTTGCACCAAGTATTTCGCAGCTACACTTGCAATTAACTAGATATTATTTTCAGTGCTACGTTAATGTGTTCTCTTATTTTGCTCTTCAAATTGTTGTTTCCTGTGTTGTCGTGTGAAATATTGTGACAATAATGGCGTGTGAAAAACGTAACACTAGGCTCCAAAGTTAACTGAGAAATAATAGTGACGACTAGCGTAGCTTACCAGCACCACTGTGTAGTGAATTAACAGACATTCTAAGTAGTAATTTGGTAACTATGCATAGGGAAATGGAGCGGGCGTCAAATAATGGTGTAGACAGTGAAACATGTAGTGAACAGGGAAGCATTATCGATCGATCGGTCGGCAACAGCTCGCCTCAGGAATCGGGAATGACAGGACACAACCTTGCAAATACAGCAGATTCAGGTTTTGGGTTCTCACCGTTTTCTAAAATAAGTCAAGACACATTTTCTTCTTGCCGAAAAGCACTGAGGAACATGTTTCAAACACCAGTGCACTGTTATTACAGTTAATGCAACAAATGGGACAAAGGCTACAAAAGTTAGACACAACGCTTGAACAAAATCAGAAACAAATGGGACAAAATCTTCAAAAGTTAGACACATTGGAACAAAATCAGAGACAAACACAGCAGAAGCTTCAAAAGTTAGACACAATGGAACAAAAGCTTCAAAAATTAGACTCAGTGGAACATACGCTTGAACAAACACGTGAAGATTTAACTACTGAATTACATAAAATCGAATCGAATTGTGAAAAAGCCTGTAATGACGTAAAAACACAAATTTGTAATCTTTTCCAACCTATTTTTTCGCGGCATGAAAATGCATTACAGAATCACGAAGCAGCCATAAAAGAACTGCAAACTATTGTTCAAGAAAATCATGAGACCTTGCAAGCTAAAATTGACTCAGTTGCATCTACCGATTCGGTTACGCAACTTGCAAAAACTCAAGAAAACTTAAATGACACAGAAGAGTGCGAACAAATTAGGAAATTCAAACAAAATCTGAATCAAATTGATACGCAACACCAAAGAGAAATCCGGGAAGTACAAGATCAGCTGACACAGGTAATACAAGAATTACGTATTTCAGAGGACACTCGCACTCCAATACGGGAAGAAGGACATAAAAATACGGAACTGCCACAAAATAATAACACAGGGCACTTCGGAGATTATGAAAGAAAATGGCAAAGTACACCGAATTATGAGATGGAACCGCCGAAACGACGTAACAATGACCGACATGCGACTCGCCGATATGATGATTTTGACTATAAGCTGTTCATTACTACACGTAAATTCAAAACATTTAAAAATTCTGGCAACGACATTCATCCACAAGCGTGGCTTCATCAATTCTCTCATTGTTTCCCCCCCCAACTGGTCATTAGAGCACAGATTAGAATTTATGTGTGGCTACTTAGAGAATGAACCAGCTGTAAGAATGTGATCAGTCATTCACGATTGTCACAGTGAAGGAGAATTTTATCATGCCTTCCTCTCAGCATATTGGTCTCAAGCTACACAAGACCGAGTAAAACATAGCATCATGATGATGAAACACTTTGAACAATCTGAATTTTCCAGTCTTGTCAAATATTTTTAAGACATGTTGCATAAGAATCAATATCTTTCAAACCCATACAGCCCTTCAGAACTCATCCGCATTTGCTTAATGAAATTGCCGGAACATTTAAGGAATATTATTTTGGCAGGGCGTTGCAAAGACGACATTGAAGTTTTTCAGGGACTCTTACAAGAATTAGAAATTGACACTGACAATCGCGGAACGCGAAAACAGGAACACATTACATGTCACATCAGTCGCAATTCCGCGATAAAAGAAATAATAACTGGAGACGACAAGGCTATTCTCACAACACAAATCGTGACCAAAACAGAAACCACCCATATGACAACCATTGGCAGAGTAGTAATAATTACAGAGAAAGATGGTATCTCCGTAATAATGAATATGACAGAGAAAACCATGGAAACAGACAATATGGGAACCAAAATAAATATTATCAGGGGAGACAGAATAACTTTAGATGCAACGGTCTAGCGCGCAGTTACGATTCAGGGAGAAATTCTCCACCACATGACCGACAAACACGAAACTATATAAACTACCGACAAAACGACAGACCTGAATTCCATCAGAACTGGCGAGCTTCAAACAGGGCAGGGCCTTCTCGTCAAGGTGAATTTGTAGAAGTTAGGTCTCCTAATCCCAATAACGGCGCGCGCCAACAAAGAGACAGACAATGACTCGCACCGCAGGCAGCCACGTGCGCCGGCTGGCTCAGGGAAAAATAACAGACGCCAACCTTGAGAAAAATTCCAGTATTCCTTACCGACGTATACCACATTATAATTGCGTTGAAGTTGAAATTCAGCGTACAAGAAAGGGTAAATGATTGCACCACATTTCACATGTAAAACCGTTTATTAAGAGATAATCTGCTTTATAACTTAGTCTTTGCCATAAAATTTTTCACTGCACGTTACTAGTACAATTTGTCAGACTTAGAATCTGTTAACATGCAACCATGTTTTAAGTTAAATTTTCCAGTCAAGAACCAAGAGAACTTATTTAAATAGAAATTACGAATGCATTGTTATAGTGAACAGACGTCACAGTGTTATTGTGTGTGTACATTCTTGCTTGTTAGTTGCACAATTACGTAACGACTATAAGGCTTACATACTTAGAGCATTTACCAGTACTGCTAATGAGATTTTAATGCAACATTTTGGTTTACTTGAAAATACATTCTTTATTTGAAATACTTGCTGTGAGATTAAAGATGACTTAGCATTTGGTGTCTTTGATAGCTAGCTACACGAGTATATCACGACGGTACTAATGTGTGACACAATTTACATTGTGCTTCTGCGGTGTATCTGTTTTATATCTGCACAGTTTTTCTGAATTCTTCTGGAAAGGAAAACGTATTTTAGTAGTAACTTTGTGGTATAGCTACAATGAGACAGCCTTTTCTGTAGCACAACAATACGTTACAATACAGAACTTACTTCCTCACGGCAATAAGCGTAGTAACTACGATATCTATACGCAAAGCATTTCTCTTTCGTTTATCATGAGGTAAGTACATTGACTTCTGCAGAACTTAGCTTTCAGAGGACAATAACTACGACACTTCCACAGAGATTGTCTTACAGCAAGACGCACATTTAGCGCTACAGGACATGCATTTAAGTGATTAAGTTTGTACCTAAATCATTTATTTTTCAACATATTTGAATCACAAAGAAAGTTTTCCGTGATACATTTCATTCAATTGCTGTAATCTGTAACACCTGAGGATATAATTACATTAATCCTCAGGGGGTACACGGTTACTTTGTGTATCATGTGTGTGGCAAGCACAAGGAGCCCTAGCTAATATGGTATTTGCTTATACAACTTTACACATTGGTACCATATTTTTCTAACACAGAATTACACAGCTATGTGATCATTTAACTGAGAGAGACAAATATTTGTTTTACTACATCAGTGACAGATGTTTACGCAATTACACAGTTGGATAATTTCACACTTATGAAATTGTATTTTGTCTGTACTTTGTGAACAGTTCATATTTTTTCGGAACCGTTGTGCTACTACTGTATGAGAGCTTTGGATGATGTATTTGGTATGAGATCATGAGTTTTAAAGTACGTTTGAGGTAGATGACACTTTTGACATGAGCAGAGAATTTTTTTTAGGTTTTGAAATTATTGGAGGAAGCTACGACGATTTTGAGATTTGGCTGAGGTTTTATGATGTTATGATGATGATGTGTATTACGCTGTTGCGGTATGTTTATGATCAATAAGCTGATGCTATATGAGTTATTTGATTATTCTATGCATCTGTTATGGTGAAATATTGAAGACGTATCAACGAATAAGGTAAGGAATAATAAGTAGTGGTTAGGGACTCTGGTTTGTGAAAAAGGTTGTTGGAAACCAAGAATCGTACTTTAAGAGTTATGAAATGTATGTAAATGCGTGAATGTATTACAATGCCGACGAAAATGTTTTGGAAACTGTTATATTTATAGGATTTTATTTTCTACACATTAGTAACGCAAATTCTCAACCTGTGAAAATATTTTTATATGATACTGCCACCGTAGTGGAAACTGGTGTCGTAAATATTTCGTTAAGAAAGTTAAGTGACCACGTGCACGTAATGCGTCGTGGGCACCCAGCTGCGCGACAGCCACCTAGAAACAAGCCATTAGTGTGTGCCTTTCAGAGGCACAAGGAAAAAAAAAAAAAAAAAGGAGGCCAGTATCCTCGCTATTGACATTCCTTTGTAGAAAGCATCGCAAAAACGACACGCTCATTACTTGGAAAAGATACTTATCTACGTCTGCACACCTGATAATGGCAAGCGTCTTTCTACGAGAGTTGAGAGAATTTGTACTAACTTATGAAATGTCACATGACTATTGAATGATATTTTTATGCTTTGCCTTTCATAGTTGCTTATTTCATTTGATATCTGGTTTCCAGCTTGTAGCAGCATTGGTTTTATAAAATAAAATTAAATGCATTTGCTAATGTGAACACTTTCTGTCAACAGATCTATTAAATAATTATTTTATGATCCACATTCTTCGAAAAAGGAGCTCTTGGAATGGAAAAAGCAATAAGAAGCGAATAATAACAGTAACTGTATATATAATTTTCTTTTCAAGTACTTAGTAATTTGTTGTAGCATTAGTTTTTGTGGTGCACCACTTTAATTACATAGACATTGAGATGTGATTATAACTTTCCCTTATCTGCATTGTTGTCTTTACTGTACTATTTTTTCTGCTTGTGGGTTTGTCATGTTTAGGTATAAGTTATTACATTTATTGCTGCTTGCTTTGGTTACTTGCATTTTTTTGTCCTTGTTGTTTGTGTTAATTGTTTTGTGCTGCTGCATTGCGTCGTCCCTTAGTTTAGCATCTGAGCTCAGTAGGTTTAAGTTAGCTTAAGAGGGGGTAGACTATATAAGAAACTAACTATGATGAATTGGAAGAAAAGCATTGAGAAGCTATAAAAAAATTGTTTGGCCAAAAAAGTAGTGTACAGTGGAGAAAAACTATTTTTGAAAGAGGATGTGAACAGAAAACAGAAAGCATTGTTGGATAGGATTTTTTTGGGCTGGAGCAAATGGTGAAACAAGAGGGACGATCTATGGAATGAAGTTTTGGGTTGGACTGCAGTACCAAATGTTACCCTGAAAACAAACCCTGTCCTTTCCTTTTGTGTTATCCCACTATGTGTTTGTGTACCCTTGTGTATTTATTTTCTTCCTGTCTCTGTGTAATGTTTCATAGAATTTTTTCTCTTCTAATACTAAGCTACATTCACTATGATGAGGAATACTGTTATCCTCAAATATAATTTGCATTAATAACATGTTATTTACTTCGTAAACATGTTTACACATTATTTATTCTGTTTTGTTCTAATGCTCATGTGCGAAATTGATGTTTCAAAAGTTATTCTGATCTTTTATGTATGTACTTATGTCGTAATTTTTGTAACACTGATGTATTTGTTATTTCGATTCTTTTATAAAGCCTGTATTACTGCAAATGTTATCTGTACTATTATGTTCTTTAATGATATATTTTGTACCTTTGTTATTGTATTCTCATGTTATAAAATTGTAATTGAGACCAGTTCATCAAATTAAGTAACTTGTAAATTACATTTTACTGCACACGTTTCTGTTGGTCATAGTATATGGACAATATGTGAGAAGTAGGGACTGATAGTGTTTGCACATGTGTTAATAATTCAGCATTGCTGGTTCTAAGGACAGTTCCAAAAACCTTGTCAGTACACAAGTGGTGGTTTATCGACTTGCTATATTCTCTTCAAGACTCTTCGATGGTGATTGTGCACCTGCACAGTCGCAACAGTTGGCTGCTGGCCGTCTCTACATGAACTACAGTGGGTCTGCATCTTTGATGGCCCACCAATACCATTATTTCTACAAGGACTGCAGTGGGTCTGCACCTCTGGTGGCCCACCAATACCATAATCTCTACTACAACTACAGTGGGTCTGCTTTGTGATGACCTACCTACCAATATTCTTCAAACCTTCACCTGACTCTGCTGTGGGTTTGCTCTGTTGTGGCCCATTACCTGTCTGCATGTCAAGAGTCAGCACTGTCTTTCCATTGTAAGGACAACACTACTTCTTCAAGAGTGCATGGAAATCCACTACTTCCGTGTGCATTTTCTTTTACTGCTCAGACTTTGAGAAAAAAAAATCTGCAATTTTACTGTGATGAATGATCAGAACTGTCTTCATGGACTGTGAGAAAATTTTAGCTTTTGACCATCATTGTATCAATAAGTGTGTTCATTCGATATCTTTCTTACTGTAATTATGAAAAAAATTCAAATCTGTATTGTGGGGAGCATGGGGACTATGTAAGTAGGCTGTTTAGGTTTTTTTATTGGTAACGCCGCCGCCACGTAGCGCTCTGTATGAAAATCACTGGCTGTGCCGTGTGCAGTCTGTGGCTGGTTTGCATTGTTGTCTGCCATTGTAGTGTTGGGCAGCGCGTAGCGTTGCGCAGTTGGAGGTGAGCCGCCAGCAGTGGTGGACGTGGGGGGAGAGATGGCGGAGTTTTGAAATTTGTAAGAATTGGTGTCACGAACTGATATATATATTATGACTATTAAGGTAAATACATTGTTTGTTCTCTATTAAAATCTTTCATTTGCTAACTATGCCTATCAGTAGTTAGTGCCTTCAGTAGTTTGAATCTTTTATTTAGCTGGCAGTAGTGGCGCTCGCTGTATTGCAGTAGCTTGAGTAACGAAGATTTTTGTGAGGTAAGTGATTTGTGAAACGTATAGGTTAATGTCAGTCAGGGCCATTCTTTCGTAGGGATTTTTGGAAGTCAGATTGCGTTGCGCTAAAAATATTTTGTGTCAGTTTAAGCACAGTCTTGTATAATTTTTCTAAGGGGACGTTTCACTGTACTTAAATTGACACGTCATATAAATTCCGTCCATGTGGCTGGGAATTCACGTTTCTCGTCTGTAGAACACAGAGAGGAGGAGATAGTATTAGAGTATATGAGTCAGAGGACCTCCTTCTGCCGTCCTAGTGTTATTTGTGGCTGGAGTTCTTCCATCGTCGCAGACGAGTACGAGAACCATCACTTCGCGCACCAGACGCAGTCATACGGTGATATCGCAAATTGCTTCGGTTTTTAAGGGCTATAAAAGCTAAAGAGCTGTGCTCACGTTAGTTTATTTCCACTGAGGTTCCACACCACAAAAATAGATCATCTTCGAAAGTAGTGTCTTCTAGTGTTTGGTACATAGATGATGTCAGTCTTTTCGCGTTATGGATATTAGACCGCGCAGCCATAATAAGCGGCAGAGTTAGGCAATTGATTAGTAATTTTACTTAGGAAGTGTTAACTTTGTAATATAAAGGTTTTTGTTTTCATCTGCAATAAATATATATGCAGGAACAAAGTTTATCATTTAGTAGGATCAGTTGCCTTGATCATTCATTTAGATTGTAATTTATAGAATTAAGAGATCCTAAGATCTGCTTCAAGGGATAGTCAGACAGGGCCAAATGTTCATTTTAGCGTGTATTATTCTCCGTTGCGCACATTCATTTTACACCTGCCTGGAGTAGCATCTTAGAAACTGACACCACTCATAGGATGCACGCCGCTTGAAAGGGGATTTTCAAACACTACCACTGTGTTGAACTCTTCTCTAGAAGACGCGCCCACAACGATATTCTTATAGCCATTCACATTTAGATTCTACGTTACTGAGAATGGCATCACTTTAACACGCGAGGTATGCCATCATAACCGCCTGATGAGTAGTGCTAACGTCTTGATTACAGGGACTTTCAGTCCCGGTAGAAGAGTTTTTTATGCCCTGCTGCTGCTGCTGCTGCTGTTGCTGCTGTGATATATCGCTGGTGCACTGCTGTGGCGCGCACTCGACGTCTGACAAAGAATCAGGTGATGGAAACTCGACGTTTCATAAATCAGGTATGTTCTGTGGTAACTCAGTTGGCTCCAATAAATCTGTTAAGTTGACTGCATCATCATCAGGACTTCACTGCGCTCTTGAAGAAATACTAATAACAATAAATGAAAACCACATAATAATAATAATAATATTAATAATAAGAATAATAATGAAATTTACTCCATAAACAAAAATTCCAAGACAAGGGCATAGGATACATAAAACTGATACTGAAGCTTTGAAAATGAAGAAACAAGAATTTCAGGAAAGCCTAAATATAGATTCAGAAGACTGAGAGGAGATTAAAATAAAATTAATTAAAACGGCTCTTGAAATAGCGCCACCCAAAACACACAAATAGCTCAGATGGCGGAACGAATAGTGTGAAGATGCACTATAGCTAAGAAACCAAGACTGGTAAAAATGGTACTCCAGCGTTCGATTGGAAGGAAACCATCTTATATACCCGTATGAAGGCTAACATTTTATATTCATTAAATGTTTCTATGGTCAAATATGAACTTTTGTTATTCATACATACATTGATAGACTTATGCTTACACTTACATTTAAGGCTGTGATTTGAAAATGGACGTGATGTTTCGAAACTAGTCACAACAAATAGATGACTGTTATCGCAACTATAGCGGATACTGGAAAAATTAAAAATAATTCACACTCAAGCTGCTAATCCTACCCTCCACTATGCTGAAACTTCATAAAAAATGTTTTCTTATCAGGTCTGTAACACGAAGCCACTGCCACATGTACACTATGTGATCAAAGGTATCCGGGCACCTGACTGAAAATGACTTATAAGTTCGTGGAGCCCTCCATCGATAATGTTGGAATTCAGTATGGTGTTGTCCAACTCTTAGCCTTGATGATAGTTTCCACTTCAGCAGGCATACGTTCAGTTAGGTTTCTTGGGGAATACCAGACCATTCTTCACGGAGTGCTGTACTGAGGAGAGCTATCGATGTGGGTCGGTGAGGCCTGGCACCAAGTTGGCGTCCCAAAACATCCCAAAGATGTTCTGTAGGATTCAGGTCAGTACTCTGTGCAGGCCAGTCCATTACAGGGATGTTATTGTCGTGTAACCACTCCGCCACAGGGCGTGCATTATGAACAGGTGCTCGATCGTGTTGAAAGATGCAATCGCCATCCCCAAATTGCTTTTCAACAGTGGGAAGCAAGAAGGCCTGTGCTGTGATAGTGCCACGCAGAACACCAAGAGATGCAAGCCCCCTCCATGAGAAACACGACCACACCATAACACCACTGCCTCCGAATTTTACTGTTGTCATTCCATTCGCTGGCAGATGACGTTCACCGGGAATTCGCCATACGTACACCCTGTCATCGGATCGCCACATTGTGTACCGTGACTCGTCACTCCACACAACGTTTTACCACTGTTCAATCGTCCAATGTTTACGCTCCTTACGCCAAGCGAGGCGTCGTTTGGTATTTACCGTCTTGATGTGTGGCTTATGAGCAGCCTTTCGACAATGAAATGCAAGTTTTCTCACCTCCCGCCTAACTGTCATAGTACTTGCAGTGGATCCTGATGCAGTTTGCAATTCCTGTGTGATGTTCTGGATAGATGTCTGCCTATTACACATTACGACCCTCTTCAACTGTCGGCGGCCTCTGTCAGTCAACAGACGTGGTCGGCCCGTACGCTTTTGTGCTGTACGTGTCCCTTCACGTTTCTACTTCACTATCACTTCGGAAACAGTGGACCCAGGGATGTTTAGCAGTGTGGAAATCTCGCGTGCAGATGTATGACACAAGTGACACCCAATCACCTGACCATGTTCGAAGTCCGTGAGTTCAGCGGAGCACCCCATTCTGCCCTCTCACGATGTCTAATGACTACTGAGGTCGCTGATATGGAGTACATGGCAGTAGGTGCAGCACAATGCATCTAATATGAAAAATGTATTTTTTTCGGGATGTCCGGATATTTTTGATCACATAGTGTACAATGAATATTATAAATGGGATGAACTCTGAGGCTATGACTCTCCGTTGTTGGATGCATCACTCTTCACTTTTCTTATGTGGCTTAAAACAGATTTAATCCTTCGACAGTTTAAGATTCACCCAGTGTTACTGGACTTTGCCCTACAGGAAAGAAGGAACGTCGAGAGCTTATCTTGTTATGTTGATTGACTGAATGTGAGTCAGAGTTTTCAAGAGGGAATCTACCTAACAGCATATATCTGATAGTCTTTTTGTCTGGATACGGACATTAGATGGCTCTCTTCCGTTACGCCTTCAGCTCCATGTATCAAAGTGTTCAGCGTAACTCTCCCGTGCGAAGGTTGCCAGAAACTGTGCGTTTAGAGGTATCGGTCCCTGTGGGTCTGCTTTTGATACGTCCGCAGCTCGTGCTGTAGGGGCTAGCGTTGCTGCCTAGGGATCACGGGATCCCGCGTTCGAGTCCCGGCCGGATTTGAGATTTTCTCTGCCAAGGGAGTGGGTGTTTGTGTTGTTCTCATCATTTCATCATCATCATCATTATTTGTGAGAGTGACTAGATTGGATTGTGAAAAGAAACTGGACTGTGTAAAAATTGGGAATTTGTACGGGCGTTGATGACCGCACAGTTGTGCGCCCCACAAACCGAATATCATCACCATCATCATCATCATCATCATCATCATGCTTAGGATACACAGAGTGTCCTAGTCAACTGTTTTGCTTCCACTCATCTAGAACGTCTAAGAAATGCCGCTTTTCATCTATTTCCATTTCTAACATAAACTTTAGGATGGTATCTAAGCTATTCATGTGATGAATCAATTGGTACATTGTCTCCCTACCATGACGTCAAATAATAAAAAAATATATTATCAATGTAACGAATAAGTGAAGGAGTGAGGGGTTTAGGTGACGTTCTTCAAAAATCATCACGGTAGAAATTGGTCGCGGCAAGTGAGAGAGATAATACCATGGCCAGAAACGTGTCTTCTACAAATAACTTCGTGAATATAGATTCGGCTTCGAAAGTGACCATAGCTTACGTACTATCTTATACAACTTTTTAGTGATGTCATGGTAATGCTTCTGGCCCCGAAGTGCTGTGTTGGAAAGAGCAATTCTTGCAGCTTCTGTAGCAGTCTATAACATGTACGTAATTGATGTCAAATGACGAGCACCTCGTGAAATTCATACAGACTTTTCCAGATAAGGGTTCCCCGATCTAGAGGCTGGCGAGCGTTGACAGTGAGCTATTAAAATCCGTCAGAAAACTAAATATAGGGAATGCGATCTACTGCTCTTCTTACTCAGCAACGGCACGAGGAACACCAACTGGTTATTTCACCAGATGATACCGTGCATTCGACAATGCACCTGTTAAATCTGGAGTGACGCAGTGTGCACAGTCAGAAACACATACAGGAAGTGCTTATTTTTTCATGAAGTACCTTAACAACATACAAAACACAGTACATGATTCGTGTTTCCAATCACCATATTATATGCTGAGAATTGGGAGCATATTCGGAACACCAACAGAAACAGCAGTAAGTTTAACGAGGGCTATCCGTAAAGTAATGTCCGATCGGTCGCGAAATGGAAACAACTGTCAAAATCAAAAATATTTTATTTACAACAGTTTGCTTCACCCTCCAAATACTTCTCTACATAGTTGCCGCTCCGAATTAGACATTTGTCATAGAGTTGTACCAAATTTCCAATGCCATGTCGCAGAATTAAGGCGCCTGTGCTTTCCGCCACTTCTCTACTTTGGTCAGCAGTTCGTTTTCTGTACTAAACTATTGTCTTCACAGCCAGCGGTTCATGTGTGCAGATATGAACATCGTAGGGAGCCAAGTGCAGGTTGTATGGTGGGTGATCAAACACTTCCCATCGAAAGCCCTGCAGGGGCGTCTTCATTGCCTCTGCAGTGTGCGGCAGAGAATAGTCACGAAGAAAGACATGCAGGACAGGTACGTTATGTGGGTCCACATGATATCAGGCACAACCTCTCAGTGGCCACCCATAGCTAGCAGGAGACGCTATTGTTCTAGGCGTCTTTACGTGCTCACTGTGTGCTCAGAACTGAAAAGAGTGACGTGACGCAATCGACAGGCATACTACAGACACAGCTCGACCAAACTGTGCAAAGCCGCGTCATCGGATTTTCACTGTCATTTCCACTTCGCGACCTATCGCATCTTGCTTTCCGAATAGACTTCGTATGAACTACTACAAATATACACTCATGCTCATAAATTAAGGATAATGATGATACATCGTGAAACAACGCTTTGGTGTGCGGTCTGCGGTTTTAAATCACCTCGGGGTATGACCATGCGGCGCATTTGACCCGCGGTCGTCGCGCGGTGGCGCTGGAAGCAGTCCACATACGCAGAGGTGTGTTGGTGCACGTCAGAGTACGATGAAGCGAGTAAGTTTGCAGGCGTTTTCAGACGTGCTAATGGTGACTGTGTATTGAAAATGGCTCAAAGAACACATATTGATGACGCTATGAGGGGTAGAATACTAGGGCGACTGGAGGCTGATCAAACACAGCAGGTCGTAGCACGGGCCCTCCGTGTGCCATAATGTGTGATCTCAATATTATGGCAACATTTCCAGCAGACA
Source organism: Schistocerca gregaria (assembly GCF_023897955.1). NCBI lineage: Eukaryota > Metazoa > Arthropoda > Insecta > Orthoptera > Acrididae > Schistocerca > Schistocerca gregaria. The sequence goes on along the minus strand of NC_064931.1, from coordinate 200,644,368 downwards.
GGAAACGTGTCCAGGCGCTACAGTACGGGACGTCCACAATGTACAACACCACAGGAAGACCGATATCTCACCATCAGTGCCACAGAGTACTGCAGGTAGCCTTGCTCGGGACCTTACCACAGCCACTAGAACAGTTGTCTCCAGACACACAGACTACTGACGACTGAACAGACATGGTTTATTCGCCCGGAGACCTGCAAGGTGCATTCCACTGACCCTGGTCACAGAAGAGCCCGTAAAGCCTGGTGTCAAGAACACAGTACACGGTCATTGGAACAGTGGTCCCAGGTTATGTTCAATGACGAGTCCATGTGTAGTCTGAACAGTGATTCTCGCAGGATTTTCACCTGGCGTGAACCAGGAACCAGATACCAACCCCTTAATGTCCTTGAAAGGGACCTGTATGGAGGTCGTGGTTTGATGGTGTGGGGTGGGATTATGATTGGTGCACATACACCACTGCATGCTTTGACAGAGGAACTGTAACAGGTCAGGTGTAATGGGACGTCATTTTGCACCAGTATGTCCGCCTTTTCAGGGGTGCAGTGGGTCCCACCTTTTTCCTGATGGATGATAACGCACGGCCCCACTGAGCTGCCAACGTCGAGGAGTACCTTTAAACGGAAGATATCAGGCGAATGGAGTGGCCTGTCTGTTCTCCAGACCTAAACCCCATCGAGAACGTCTGGGATGCTCTCGGTCGACGTATCGCTGCAAGTCTTCCAACCCCTAGGACACTTCAGGAGCTCCGACAGGCAGTTGTGCAAGAATGGGAGACTATACCCCAGCAGCTGCTTGACCACCTAATCCAGAGTATACCAACTTGTGCGGCCTGTGTAAGTGTGCATGGTGATCATATCCCATATTGATGTCGGGGTACATGCACAGGAAACAGTGGCGTTTTATAGCACATCTGTTTCAGGTCGGTTTTCTCAACTTATCACCAATACCGTGGGCTTACAGATCTGTGTCGTGTGTGTTCCCTATGTGCCTATGCTATTAGCGCCAGTTTTGTGAAGTGCCACATTGTGAGGCACCACCTTCTGCAATTATCCTTAATTGATGAGCAAGAGTGTAGAATGTAGCGTATGTCCATCTGTATGCATATATGTCTACAGTTTACTCACAGGCGGGTGAACAGATTTCAGTAGGGTTTTCTGCTGAAAAAAGCTCCACAAATTCTATTGGATCTTGATAAAATTTCAAAGCGTTGCAAAGATTGGCAATTTGTCTTAAATTTTCAGAAACGCAAAATTTGCACTTCCCAAAATGTAAAAACGCAGTATCCGATTACTAAAATAATAATGAGTCACAGCTGGAATGCGTCGACTCATAAAAATACCTGAAGGTGGCAGGTGCAGTTGGCAAGAAACACAGTTTGCTTCTGGTTGTGGTCATACTGTGTACCCACTTCTCCGCGGTGGTGTCTGCAGTGGCCTGGAGACGCGGCAGCCCGTAATACATGTATGTGTTGCGTACCGGTGGATCCTAGAGGGATACAACAATAAGAAAGCAGTATCTACAGACCTCAAGAAAGAGGATGTCCCGTTACGCCTTCAGTCAGCTCACTCAAACCACTTTGTGTGATTCCCAGCGCTGGCCCACACCTATGGCAGGCTGTTGGAATGGCTGCCTTACATAGCTACTGACCCGTGGTCAATGGGATAAAAACTCTGACGCTACTCCAACCAATTTTACTCCTGCAGTGCACCCTTATATCTCTGAAGGGCAGGCAAAACTGTAACTAACCATATACGTAGACGGTTTCAATGGGCGGTGGTCACTGTGGCTAACCACATAATATTTTCTCCCTTTCCGCTCAGGTGCCAGTAGTCTCTCTGCCAACCACCTAATTGTTTCCTAAAATGCCGATAGATGGCAGTGCAGGTCGTCTGAGCGAATTTTTACCGCGTATTCAGAACAATAGTTGATAATTCTTCATTGTTAGCACTGTTCTTGGAAGCGGCGTGCAGTATTCTCTGTAGCTCTTCTTTATACGACTATTTTTGGTAAGCAATTGCATATATTTATGTGTTGAACATATATAAGTCTATGTGTAATGTAATTTTATATTCTACAAACAGGAAGAAAAGTTAGTACACGATTTAAAGAACACACGACAATAAGCGACAATAACCCATCCACATTTGCTGCACACATAAACGACACCAACCACAAAATACCTAATATAGATGGATCACTTTAAATATTACATAAGTTATAGAAAGGAAAAATCATGAATGTAACAGAAGAAATTGAAATTTACATCCATCTAAAAGCTCAGTTAGACAGAGTTTTAAATGAGTAAAAAGATCTATGAAATGGGAAATTTCTGGAAAACTTTCTAGAAGTTCTACGGCGAAGCATTACAGAACCATAGGATGTAAAATTATCGCTACAATCAATAATAAATATACTCGAACAGTCCACGGGTGTACTGCCGGACCATAGTGTCCAACGGGCCCGTTGGACACCATGGACCGGCAATACATCCGTGGAGTGTTCGAGCAAGAAATACGCAGGGAGAAGTTGAAAAATCACAATGATAAATATGGCTATAATGCGAAACATAAAGCAGTTTTACTCGTCTCTCGTAGTTCTCAGTTCTGTGTCATTAGAGTACTGTGATAGATTTCATATATAAGATCTTTGTACCAACTATTCAAAAATGACGTGCTTCCATAATAAAAGAACAAATATTTACAAGTTTTTAAAGAGATTACATACAGTCATATTTTCACCAATGATGAACGATAATTAAATATTATAGATAACAAAAGAATTGCCGGCCAAACAGCAAATTTCTGTAAAATAATTATGATCTTCCTAGTGTGAAGCACGTTAAAACATGGCCTTATATAGAAGGGCTTTGCAACAACTGCTCGAAAGTAACGTGCTCCTAAAATAGCGTAAACATCTCGGATTTATTTTGTGAGCATAACGTGGAGCCATAGGAGCAATGACATACATGACATAATTTATTACCAAAAAATCATCCATAAAGTAAGTTATAATGGGCCTAGTATATCTATAGGTATGACTTGTTGCTACATCAAAATCACAAGTGTCACTAATGTATCCAATGTATAATACTTCCATTTTAGATACTTGAAAATGGCCTAAGTCCAATGTTATACAATCGTACATGACATAAAGGGAATGGCAACTGAAGGCATCAACAAATCTTTCAAAAAATTCATCTCAGCTGCGGGACCTACCGCACTGAAAATGACGAAATAAAAAAAAAAAAAAATAGCGCAACACCAAGAAGGAGTTGTACGACATAACCGAAAGTTGGTAAGCGTCTTTCTATATGTCAAAGGTGAAGTTTTTTTCAGATTTCGCCCCAGTCCCATAAGAATGGCTCTGGAAACGTCACTATAAGGATGCAAATCAGGTTTGCTTTAAATACACGCTGTAACGGTCGTTAGCGTTAGTTGCCTTTGAGACTGGACGTGGCGAGCTGATGTTAAGCTACAAGACCTTTAGGGCGACGAAGACGTCATTATCAGCACCTCATGAGGTCGAGTAATATGGCTACGAGAAACTGGTTGTTGCTTCTGTAATACTGCAGAAAGAGTTGGCAGAATGTAGCCACTGCACGTGAAAGCTGGCAGCACAGGTCACGAGAATGCACGGTCGAAAAAAAGAGTGGGCTCCGGACAGCTACGTAGCACTCCCGTGAGGGATGACCATCGTGTTCGGCGTGGGGCTCTGGCGCATCATACTGCATTTGGAACAGCAATTTGAACAGCAGTTGGCACTACATTGACACAACTAACTGTTACAAATGATAGCTCCGAGCTAGATGCCCTCTTGCGTGCATTCCACTAGCCCCATACCACCTACATATGCGACTTCAGTGGTTCCTTGGTGCTAGTGATAGCCCTGTGTTGGTTAGGAGACGGCCAGCTGAGGGCTTGCAACCGACATGTTTGGGTGATAGACACACTGAACCAAAACAGGGAGTTATGGTCTGGGTGCGATTATATGACAGCAGGAGCACTCTCGTGGCTATCCCACACACCTTGACTACAAATCTGTACGTCAATCCGGTGACGGAACCCGTTGTGGTGCAATTCATGGGCAGCATTCTAGGGAGTGTTTTCAGACACGATAACGCTCGTCCACATACCGCTATTGTAACCCACCACATTGTACAGAGTGTCGACAGAGAGTTGCCGTGGCCTGTTCGATCACCAGATCTGTCTCCAGTCGAGCACTCATCGGACGACAACTCTACCGTCATCCACTAACAGCATTAACTGTCCCTGTACTGACCGGCCAAGAGCAATAGGCGTAGAACTGAATCCCACGAACCGACATCCAGCACCTGTACAACACAATGAATGAAAGTTTCCACGCTTGTATTCGACATTCTGGCGGCTACATCTATTAGTAATAGACCAGCATTTCACATTTGCAATGGCTTATCTCTCGTTTAAATTAACTTGTGATATCGCAATGTTAATAACTTAAATATTGTACCTGCCGCGCGGGGTAGCAGAGCGGTCTAGGGCGTCTTGTCACGGCTCACTCGTATCCCCACGTTGGAAGTTCGAGTCGTCCCTCGGGCATGGGTGTGTGTGTGTCGTCCTTAGCGTAAGTTAGTTTAAGTTAAATCAAGTAGTGCGTAAGCCTAGGGACGGATGACCTCAGCAATCTGGCCCCTTAGTCCTTACCACAAATTTCCAAAAGATTGTACCTAGACAAATCTATTCCAGAAATTTCATTACTCTACATTAATTATTTTTGGTGTTTCGATTTCTTCCGTCAACGTATTTAATACTGCACTGCACCTCGAGTGTTCAACAATTTTCGTTGCCCTTTTGCAGTTATTTTGTAAGCAGCACATGCACCAGCTGAAAGTAAAAGTAATACAAAAAAATGTGTGTGAAATCTTATCGGACTTAACTGCTAAGGTCATCAGTCCATAAGCTTACACACTACTTAACCTAAATTAACCTAAGGACGAACACACACACACACCCATGCCCGAGGGAGGACTCGAACCTCCTTCGGGACCAGCCGCACAGTTCATGACTGCAGCGCCTTCTCGTAATGCAGGCTGCTATTCTCCCATGGAGACGATCGTAGAGATGCTGGATGTAGTCCTGTGGAACGGCTTGCCATGCCATTTCCACCTGACGCCTCAGTTGGACCAGCGTTCCTGCTGGACGTGCAGACCGCGTGAGACGACGCTTCATCCAGTCCCAAACATGCTCAATGGGGGACAGATCCGGAGATCTTGCTGGCCAGGGTAGTTGACTTACACCTTCTAGAGCACGTTGGGTGGCACGGGATACATGCGGACGTGCATTGTCCTGTTGGAACAGCAAGTTCCCTTGCCGGTCTAGGAATGGTAGAACGATGGGTTCGATGACGGTTTGGATGTACAGTGCACTATTCAGTGTCCCCTCAACGATCACCAGAGGTGTACGGCCAGTGTAGGAGATCGCTCCCCACACCATGATGCCGGGTGTTGGCCCTGTGTGCCTCGGTCGTATGCAGTCCTCATTGTGGCGCTCACCTGCACGGCGACAAACACGCATACGACCATCATTGGCACCAAGGCAGAAGCGACTCTCATCGCTGAAGACGACACGTCTCCATTCGTCCCTCCATTCACGCCTGTCGCGACACTACTGGAGGCGGGCTGCACGATGTTGGGGCGTGAGCGGAAGACGGCCTAACGGTGTGCGGGACCGTAGCCCAGCTTCATGGAGACGGTTGCGAATGGTCCTCGCCGATACCCCAGGAGCAACAGTGTCCCTAATTTGCTGGGAAGTGGTGGTGCGGTCCCCTACGGCACTGCGTAGGATCCTACGGTCTTGGCGTGCATCCGTGCGTCGCTGCGGTCTGGTCCCAGGTCGACGGGCACGTGCACCTTCCGCCGACCACTGGCGACAACATCGATGTACTGTGGAGACCTCACGCCCCACGTGTTGAGCAATTCGGCGGTACGTCCACCCGGCCTCCCGCATGCCCACTATACGTCCTCGCTCAAAGTCCGTCAACTGCACATACGGTTCACGTCCACGCTGTCGCGGCATGCTACCAGTGTTAAAGACTGCGATGGAGCTCCGTATGCCACGGCAAACTGGCTGACACTGACGGCGGTGGTGCACAAATGCTGCGCAGCTAGCGACATTCGACGGCCAACACCGCAGTTCCTGGTGTGTCCGCTGTGCCGTGCGTGTGATCATTGCTTGTACAGCCCTGTCGCAGTGTCCGGAGCAAGTATGGTGGGTCTGACACACCGGTGTCAATGTGTTCTTTTTTCCATTTCCAGGAGTGTATGTGTGTGTGTGTGTGTGTTGGGGGAAGGGTGGGGGGGAGGGGAGAGGGAGAGGTGTTCGACGAATATAAGTTTGCACAGAACTCTCGAACAATGGGAATGCTTCGCAGAACGTTCTGCCGAGAATTACAACCGATTCTTGGGAAGAATCAAAATAGACACCATTTTCGATGTGGTGAGGTAGCACTGGACTCGAATTCAGAAGGAAAGGTCTTCAAATGCCGGCCAGCCACCTTGATTTAGATTTTCTTTTTTTCCAGTCAGTAGCTCCAGGTGAATGCCAGAAGTAAAAGGAATGCCGTATTTCCTTCCTCATCTCAATCCAATTCTAGCTTTCTCTTCATATTTGTTGTTCTGAGCACTGACTGGACGTCTGGCCCCTATCTTTCTACATGCCATGCGATTTCTGGAAGCTAAGCTTGAAACTGTTGGCAGACGCATATTGATCGGTGCAGTTCGTTAAACGAAACCAATTTCGAATTCTGATCAACACAATTAATTAACTGAGAGCATTTAATGAAATGCAAAAGTGGAAAAAATGTTTGTTTGTTTCTACCCCTGGATCGTTGAAGCTAACTAAACAGTATCGGAACTGCCTACCATTCGAAAGAGACGTCAACACCGATTTCGTATACTGCCTAATGCTTCGTAGTTAATACCTCGGGCAGCTGTTAATCATGACTGAAGAGAGACATGGGGTATTTCCACATATTAAAAAAAAGTAACTAATCATTTATGCACGAATGTGTATGCAGGCTCTGTGTTTCCCAGCTTCGTTTGCAACGCAAATTACCGACGTGATTTTCAAAAATACAGACTTTTGTACGTCATATTCAAATGTACTTTTTGAACGGGAAGCATTAAGACTCTGGTACATTAGTAAGCTTTGGGAGTCTGCTATTGATGATTAAAGAGAAATTTTCTCGAGACGAAGACGCCAGAAGACATCGATACCTGCGGCCAGCGACAGTACCGACGGCACCTGAGTTTCGCAGTTCCACCAGCGAGGGCGCTGTTGCTGGGCGGTGTGGTTCTTCTGTCTCCGCGACTGCAACGCATGCGCGGCAGTACTATCAGCGCACTATATAAGACGGAACGGAGAACGTCTTCGTCCGTCCTCGTTCGGCTCACCTGAAGATGGCTGGCAGTTGTCCAGCCGAAATATCGTGCGAAGAAGTTTACGACGACCGGCTGCAAGCCCGAAATCTATTTTAACAATTGATTCGCCGGGAAAATTTCAAATTTTACATCAAACGCCTTTACGGGGAGGAGATGGTCTCAAATGTAAGAAGGTTCGACAAGCTACGTGGTAAGAGAGCAGAACTTTTAAGTTCTTTAAGTTTTTTAATGAGATGTCGAGATCATGGCATAATACCTAAATTTACCAGAGTGACACATTTTATTAAGACGACCACTGCACGGAAAATAATCGAGAAGGTGAGCCTTGCTATTGTGAAGGAGAGAATTTGTCATACGAGACGAAGGTTGGATGCCATCTCAGAAGAATTGTTCCATCTACACTTGAAGATTGCAGCACTTCTTTCTCCTATTTCATGGGACTGGGTGGATGGAGTCACTTCAGCCAAGTTCGACTGGGTATACAAGGCTGCTAGTTCCCGGCAGATGTCGAAATGCGATCGCTTGGCGCCACAACAGCCGACGCCACAGGAAATAACTGTGCGACGTTCCGTGATCAATCTCACGGAGAAGATTTTAGACGATGCGACGCTGTCTGTTTCGGGCAAAGGTCTTAATTTTGCACCTACACCAAGTGCAGTACCTCTTATTAGTTTTGTAAGTGGTGTTGAACAAGCTGTACGTCGCCTTCCTTTGGACGCTGCTGAAGAAATAAGACGGGAAACTAGTCGGGTTCTTCTGAAAGCGCCACCCCAACGCAGTAATATAACCGCTCAAGAAAGGGCTGCACTACGGAACCTTCGAGAAGATCCGGAAGTAGTGGTGTTGAAGGCTGATAAAGGTAATTCTACCGTTTTGTTACCTCGTGGGTTGTATTTAGAGAAGATGTATAGTCTACTGAGTGATACCATGTACAGGAAGATTGATCACGACCCAACAGCACGTGTGCAACGTAAGACGTGTGCACTTTTAAACTCTTCGTCGTTAGCTCCAGAGACCATCAAGCGGTTAAGACCACATGGCAGCCTACCACCGAGACTGTATGGTCTTCCTAAAGTGCATAAAGAAGGTCTGCCTTCACGACCTATAGTGAGTAATATTGATGCACCCACGTATGATTTAGCCAAACATCTAGCTTCCTTGCTGAGACCATTTGTGGGCAAATGTTCACATCATATACGGAACTCTGCTGATTTTATCGATAGACTGGGGTCTCTCCACTTATATAGTTCGGATCTTCTAGTGAGTTTTGATGTAATTTCCCTTTTCACAAAAGTACCTCTTGGGGATTCCTTGTTTCTAATTGGTCAACAGTTTGAATCGGACATCACTGCTTTGTTTCGACATGCTCTTTCCTCGACTTATTTTATGTTTAACCAGGAATTTTTTTGAACAGTCTGACGGTGTCGCCATGGGCAGCCCTCTGTCCCCTCTGGTGGCTAACCTTTTCATGGAGGATTTTGAAGAGAGAGCACTTGAATCAGCGGTCTGTAAACCAACTGTTTTCTGGAGGTACGTCGATGATACTTTCATAGTCTGGCCCCACGGAGAAGAAAAGTTAATGTAGTTTTTTCATCATCTTAACTCCATCCATCAGAATATTCGATTTACCATGGAACTAGAGAAAGATGGTGTCCTTCCATTCCTGGATGTTCTGGTTAAACGGAAGAGTGACGGCTCGTTGGGACACTCTGTTTACCGTAAGCCGACTCACACTGATTTGTACCTGCATTCTTCCAGTTTCCATCACCCATCCCAAACCATGAGTGTACTTAAAACCCTTGTCACAGGGCACACACGGTGTCGGATGCAGAAAATTTGCCTAAGGAACTTGCACATTTAAGAACGGTGTTCAGGGACAATGGTTACTCGACCCGGCAAATTAACAGGGCCTTCGCAACTAGAGCCAGGAACCGGGAAGTGGATAAAGAAGAGAGTGCGCCAGCCAAGTCTTTAGCGTTTCTTCCTATCGTTGGTAATATCTCTTTTAAAATAGCAAGGATTCTAAATACTTTTCATGTGAAAGTTGTTTTTCGTCCGCCTTCTAAGATTTCAGATTTGCTGGGTTCGGTGAAGGATGATCTGTTGCTGCGGAAGGCGGGAATTTACAAAATACCGTGTCAATGTGGTATGGCCTACATAGGACAGGCAACACGTACTGTGGAAGAGCGTTGTACAGAACATCAACGTTGCACCCGTCTACTGCAACCCAGTAAATCTGCAATTGCGGAACATTGTATTTCTAACGGACATTCAATGGAGTACGACAAAACTTCGATTTTGGCCACAGCAACAACTTTTTGGGACTCCATTATTAAAGAATCCGTTGAAATACGCAGTGCTGGAAATTTATTGAACCGGGACAGTGGTTACCAACTGAATAATGCATGGAATCCCGTCATCACAGAAATTTTCTCGAGACGAAGACGCCAGAAGACATCGATACCTGCGGCCAGCGACAGTACCGACGGCACCTGAGTTTCGCAGTTCCACCAGCGAGGGCGCTGTTGCTGGGCGGTGTGGTTCTTCTGTCTTCGCGACTGCAACGCATGCGCGGCAGTACTATCAGCGCACTATACAAGACGGGGCGGAGAACGTCTTCGGCAGTCCTCGTTCGGCTCACCTGGCAGTTGTCCAGCCGAAATATCGTGCGAAGAAGTTTACGACGACCGGCTGCAAGCCCGAAATCTATTTGAACAAAGAGAATATTTTATACGCATCTACCTATCTCATTATTAGAAAGCAGCTAGCATCCTGGGTACACACCAGCATGGATGGGGACAGAAGTTCTAGTCTGGATTTCAGTTACCGCCGAATAAGTAGAAATTCAACACATTATTATTTCCTAGCAAGATGGATTTGTTTTCTGAATGTGACTGAAATTGCATTAGAGGAGCATGGACGGTTGCCTTCATCAGAAAGTGGATAGAGTAATACTAATGATAATTGATTAATTGTAAGTAATTCTTTTCAAATTCATTGTTTGAGCTCTCCTCGCAACTCCTACGTTGTTTTCAAAGAATACACTCAGAATGCAAACAGAACAGGGTAGAAGTGTGCAAGTAGTCAAATGGGCTTAGAAATTGCACCCACTTTCAATTTAAAATGTATGAGGAAAGCAATTCCAAACTTTTAAATTTTGTTTGACACCATAGCCAGATTTACAGCAAAAGAAGACTTACAAATCTAAAAGTTAAGATCAATGATTAGTTCAAGAAAGTAACAGGAGTAAATATTGTTACTACAAATAATTCTTTAGATATCAAGTGAAAGTAGTCTAACCCAAATCCTGTAATACTTACAACTTGAGAACAGTATTAACAGTCTTGTTTCTGTTTATTTTTTATTTAAATCTGTAATTCTGTAACAGTTTTAATGAGTATGATAATGTATAAAATTTGGATGGCGTCTTGAAAGGAGAATATAAGATGAAGATCAAGAGAAATAAAACAAGGACAATGAAAAAGTAATCGAATTAAATCAGGTGATATTAAGGGAATTAGATTAGGAAACGGGACACTAAAAGTAGTAGATGATTTTTGTTATTTGGGCAGCAAAATTACAGATGGTGGCCAAAGTAGAGAGAATATAAAATGTAAACTGACAATGGCAAGAGCAGCGTTTGTGAAGAAGAGAAATTTGGTAGAATCGAATAGAGACTGAAATGTTAAGAAGTCTTTTCTGAAGGTATTTGTCTGAAGTGTATCCATGTATGGAACTGAATTATGGACTGTTAATAAATATGAGTGTAATGAAGTCTATGACTGTAATATGACTGAGGAAGATGTTTTTATAAATAACGAAACCTAGGTCAAGTGCTAAATAAGCCTTTGGTTTTCAACTGGTTAGCTGGTTTTCTCGATCTCTTCAAATTTATACAGTTGCTGAATCGCAGCGATGTGTAATATTACGAAAAAAATACGTGTTTCAGGATTTTGTAAATTCAAGCACTAAGGGGGAAAAGTAGTGGTGAAAGTATTTTTACGTAAATCATTATTAAAGAACTACTAAAGCATTTTTTTAGTTATATCTATGAAAATTGGTACTTGACTTCTCGGTTTAGAAGAAAGAAATTCGCGTTTCACCATTTTTGGAAATTAAACAGCCTAAGAGAGTGAAATAGGGGATGAAAATTTTTGAAAGTATTTCATTATGGAAGCATTTTCAATGTTAAGTCTATGAAAATTTGTATTTGGCTTCTCTGTTAGAAATAAAACAAATATAAAATTGTGTTACACTGGCTTTTGGAAATTCAGCCCCTAGGGGAGTAAAATATTGGTTGAAAATTAGTAAGCATATATTTTGTTATATTAAAATAATTTTAAAGACAAATTATGAAAATTGGTATTTCAAATCTCAGGTAGATATAAAGAAATATATGTAAGGGAATAAAAGTTTCAAGTGAAATATCACCGCACGAAAGCAAAACGCACGATTAACAAAAACAATGGACTCCAGCTACCAGAAGCACTTTTTCGTCAGAAGTACATTCATTAGAAAACAACTGAAAGAAAAACAGCTCTCGGTCACTATTTTTAATGAATTAACCGGGTTTCAACACTGCTAGGAGTGTCTTCCTCAGAATTTAAATCAAAGAATGGTCTATATTCTATAACATGGTCACAGAATTATGACTAAAAACGTATGATAGAGTATAAGTACTGAATCATTGTAAAAGACTGGCAGTACTTATGTCATTTATAAAATAATAAATATGCCAAAAGGGCATTAGTCACAAAGATATTTAAGATAAAGAAAACTGTGATGGCGAGCCACTAGGGGCTGCTCGTTAGTTGAGTGGTGCAGGTTGCAAAACGTCGACTACGCACATGACCTTTACATAGTAACCAGAATCGTCCGTGCGAGGTCACTTCAGATTTTGTAACAGCAACTGCCATTGCTTGAACCGATAGCAAAAACCTGCCGTTGCCCGTGAACTTGGACATGTACACGGTTAATACCTTGGGAGTTCTGCTACTGCGTACAACGATTTGGACTGGATCGCTTTACCTTCTGTTTAAATTATCATGTTCTGTCTTCGACTGTAGAAGACCTCGGCCTGGTACAGAGAGGTTATGAACTAATTCATGTGTTGTACTGTGACTGCAATTTCGTTGTGCAAATAAATCAGATCACTCGTCAAATCAGTGTCGAGTACTTCAGTGAAGACGACGACTCTCGTTAGTGCATCGACTGGACTCAAACCCCGCCCCCTGTCTGTAACACTCAATGCTGCCATGGATCCAGAATTCTTGAAATTGTGGCAACTGCCCCAGTAGGCTGAGGAACAAAGAACAAACCACGCAAGAACCTAGGGGCAACTAACACAGTGGTCTGTATTCCCACTGCAACACACTCATACCAACCTGTCCTCAAACCTGAGGAAGACGACGTGGACAGCTTGCGTCGCAGAGTTCTGCTGCACTTTCATGCACGTAAATCACACGTGTTGTTCAACGTCGTTGTGTTTTATTATTCAGTCCTAAGTTAATCTCTATCGTTCATAAACTGCGTCCTCTTGTAGAGACTCAGATACTAGCTTTGGCAGGCATTTGTAACATGTTGATGATGATGTTTGGTTTGTGGGGCGCTCAACTGCGCGAAATCAGCTCTCGTAGTAAGTCCCAATTTTCACACAGTCCAGTTTTTACACAGTTCAATCTAGCCACTGTCACGAATGACGATGATGAGGAGGAGGGGGAGGAGGAAGAGGGGGACAACACAAACACCGAGTCCCTGGGCAGAGAAAATCCTCAACCCGGCCGGGAATATAACCTGGGATCTCGTGATCCAGAGACAGTAACGCTAGCCATTAGACCACGAGCTACGGATATATTCTCACCCTTTTACGTGTAATAGTGTTACGTGGTCGCTACTAAAGTATATCTGCAAACTGAAATCCTAGCAGACGAGTCCCCACGCTTTCTACACCACGACCTTACAAGAATCACCTACGGGTTTGTTCACACGGTTATACTGACGCTTCCGCAGAGCGCCTTTTAAATCGGTAGCAACACGGGCTGCTGACACGCCTGGCCATTGTTAATTTTAGACTAAACTCCTTAAAACTGTAAGGAATACAGAACCTGGTAACGAATATAACCATCACAAGAAACCCACAGGAACATAATTTTCATAAATCACCATACGCTGCACTGAACTGGTAGTCGGGAAATTGATTCTTAATCCCTCTCTACGGCAGTTGTCACGTTATTGCAGGATCTACTACTTCCCCACCATAAGCGTTGCTCGGTCTACAGTTTACAAACATGATACAGGCTCGAACTTTTCAGTGTCGAATGCATACCTTAAACAAACGTATGCAGCTTGGACAGATACGTGGGTTGTGCATCAAGTAAGTTCCGATCGGTCGCTAAATGGAAACCACAGTGAAAATCAGAAACATTTTATTTGTAAGAGTTAGCTACACTTTCCAGATACTTCTCTACACAGTCACCGCTCCGACTTAGACATTTGTCGGAGCGTTATACCAAATCTCCAACACCATCGTCATAGAAGGCAGCCACTTGTGCTTTCCGATAATTCTCTACGCTGGTCTATAGCGCGTAGCCTGCATCCAAGTGTTGTCTTCGTATCCAGCGTTTCATGTGAACAGAGATGATACTCAGGACGAGCCAATTAGGGCTGTGTTGTGGGTGCTCGAACACTTCCCATCGAAAAGGCTGCACCAGCGTCTTCAATGCCCCTGCAGGATGCGGCTGAGAATTGCCGTGAAGAAGGAAGTGCGTGGCAGTTGTGTTAGGTGGGCTGCATTCATTAGGGCGAAGCCTCTCAGCGGGCCCTCCTACTTGGCGGGAGACATCGTTGTTCTAGGCACTTTTACTCGCTCACGGTGCGCTCAAATCGGAAAAGAGCGTCTTGATGCCATCGACAGTCATAACAGAGACACTGCCGAACACATCTGTACGAAGCATCATCGGATTTTCACTGTGGTGTCCATTTCGCGACCGATCGGAAGTTAATTTCGGGACAACCCTCGTATCTCTCCTGAAATAGTTCGTTTACTAGTGAAAACATTGTCAGTGGACAGTCGTATGCAGAATCTTCAGTGCACGATGTCATTCTTTACAGTTGTGATCGGAAAGTGGATTTACAAGCCTTGAAATGAGAGCAACTTACCCTAGACGAAGTTCTTGCAGTAGCTAATGCTTATAAGAATTCTACTTCACCAGACCGTTCTTTCAATGAATATGCTTTCCCTAATCCTTTCCGTTATGAAAAAACTGATCGGAAGCACTGACCGACAGATATGTCTTCAGCTTATTCGTGTCCATGCAGGTCCTTGCGGGGCCGTACAGGAGAGTTCGTCGACATGGTGTGATATAGCATATCGTTCTGTTAACAGAAATACAGCAAACTACACATGTTTCTCAGGGTTGCCATCGTTGTGTGATTAGGTAGCTTCGTGTACGGTATCCTATACTGGACGAGGAATGAGATGATTGTGGCAACGCGTCAGCTGTCGGCACAGCCGCGGTCACCATCACCACGAACAACTCGCGTTGGGCAGGAACAGACACTGACACCGCAGAGCAAAAATATCAACAAATTTTCCACGCAACTCGACCTGTGCACGACAAGACCTAAACAGATACTACTCCAGTTTGCTACACTACTGGCCATTAAAATTGCTACACCACGAAGATGATAGGAAGACGATGCTGCGATATGCAAATGATTAGCTTTTCAGAGCATTCACACAAGCTTGGCGCCGGTGGCGACACCTACAACGTGCTGACATGAGGAACGTTTCCAATCGATTTCTCATACACAAACAGCAGTTGACCGGCGTTGCCTGGTGAAACGTTGTTCTGATGCCTCGTGTAAGGAGGAGAAATACGTACCATCACGTTTCCGACTTTGATAAAGGTCGGATTGTAGCCTATCGCGATTGCGGTTCATCGCATCGCGACATTGCTGCTCGCGTTGGTCGAGATCCAATGACTGTTAGCAGAATATGGAATCGGTGGGTTCAGGAGGGTAATACGGAACGCCGTGATAGATCTCAACGGCCTCGTATCACTAGCAGTCGAGATGACAGACATCTTATCCGCATGACTGTGACGGATCGTGCGGCCACGTCTCGATCCCTGTCTCAACAGATGGGGACGTTTGCAAGACAACAACCATCTGCACGAACAGTTCGATGAAGTTTGCAGCAGCATGGACTATCAGCTCGGAGACCATGGCTGCGGTTACACTTGACGTTGCATCACAGACAGGATGTACTCAGTGACGAACCTGGGTGCACGAACGGCAAAACTTCATTTTTTCTGATGAATCCAGGTTCTGTTTACAGCATCATGATGGTCGCATCCATGCTTGGCGACATCGCGGTGAACGCACATTGGAAGCGTGTATTCGTCATCGCCATACTGGCGTATCATCCGACGTGATGGTATGGGGAGCCATTGGTTACACGTCTCGGTCCCCTCTTGTTCGCATTGATGGCACTTTGAACAGTGGACGTTATATTTCAGATGTGTTACGACCCGTGGCTCTACCCTTCATTCGATCACTGCGTAACCTTACATTTCAGCAGGATAATGCACGACCGTATGTTGAAGGTCTTGTACGGGCCTGTGGATAGAGAAAATGTTTGACTGCTGCCCTGGCCAGCACATTCTCCAGATCTCTCACCAACTGAAAACGTCTGGTAAATGGTGGCCGAGCAACTGGCTTGTCACAAAACGCGAGTCACTACTCTTGATGAACTGTGATATCGTGTTCAAGCTGCATGGGCAGTTGTACCTGCACACGCCATCCAAGCTCTGTTTGACTCAATGCCCAGGCCTATCAAGGCCGTTATTACGGCCAGAGGTGGTTGTTCTGGGTACTGATTTCTCAGGATCTATGCACCGAAATTGCGTGAAAATGTAATCACATGTCTGTTCTAGTATAGTATATTTGTCCAATGAATACCAGTTTATCATCTGCATTTCTTCTTGGTGTAGCAATTGTAATGGCCAGTAGTGTATTAATGGGACTTATAATCAATTTCAGCACGACACTGTCTCGACAGCAAACGAGCCCACATACGAACAACTGCGTGTGCCATCCATCAGACTTACTGCACAGCACCCACGTTGTTGATGCAAGCAAATTATTCCACTCTGGGGAGTTTGCGAATTGCACGCAATGTACAAAAAGTCTCAGGCCGTCTCTCCTTCTTGGTTGTCGCTCCTATCCGAGTGTAGAGCATTTTTCAGTCATATGCATTTCAAGGTTTCGATCCTCTGATCGACGACAAAGACTATAATGTTTCACAATGTGTTCCCTCCTATACTTCGGAGGCGTTGCGTTACGAATCTCTTTAACGACAGCGTCGGATGTGCAGAAGGCTATATTGCACACGTCATGTTCAAACCCACAGTCTCGCCGAAGTTGCACCACGCCGTACCTATTCCTGTCGCCATCCGTGATTTCTTCAAGCAAGAACCTCATCATTTCGCACGAAAACAAATTGTGGCGCCTGTCTCTTCCATTCAATGGTCTACGCCTCTAACAGTATTAAAGAAACTTAATGACAAACTTCGCCTCTGCATATATTTCAGTTCGTCTGTCAACATGGTGAATTCATATCCAGTCCCCGCCCAGATTACCTTCTGACCAAACTTGTAGGCTGTCATTTCTTTTCCAAATTCGACCTGCGTATCTCCAGCTACCAGCTGACAAACCATCCCTTTCACACATTGTCGTCAACGCACCATTTGTTTTGTATTGCAACAGTTGCTGGCCTCTCGGCTTTGCCACTTTAGCGATTTTCCAGCGCTTCCTCTAACAACTTATCTGCAACATCACCAGTTGTGGCAATTGCTTGGAAGATATAATTCTCATGGGCCGTAATGTAAACTGAACACCTTCAAAATTGGCACCTGCTTTTCACCAGAATCCAGCAGACTGGTCTAAAGAGCAGTTTAGATAAATGTGTAACATTCAAACCTCAAGCAGAATGTCTGGGACATTTTTAGCATTAGAGATTTAGAACGGAGAAAGAACAAGTGGAAGCCATAACTCGTATACATGCAACAACGGACCTCACGATCTCTAAGTTTGCTTATGAAAAGTAAATTATTACTCTAAATTCGAATCGCAGGCATTTGAGATTACAAACCTTTTACAGTTTCGTAAAAACACATACGCTTCTTTTACACATCCGTCTATCAGGCAGCATTTGAAGCTTTAAAAAGAGATCTTAAAATTTGCTGCTTTGATACTTTTAATCGTGACTAAGCTCTCACATTACAAGCCGAAAATGGCATCAGAGTGGTTCTGTCCAATAAAAATCGTAAGAAGTTTGCATAAACAGTTGCTTACGCATTAAACTCTAACCCACAGCTCAGGGTAGCTACAGCCAAAATGAGAATTAAGCTCTCGTCAATATTTTTGAGGTGGAAATATTACAAACACTGAAGTGAAAAAGTCATGGGATACCTCGTAATATCGTCTCGGATCTCCTTCTGCCCGGGTTAGTGCAGCAGCTCGACGTGGCGTGGACTCCACAAGTCGTCGGAAGTCCCCTGCGGAACTATTTAGCCGTGCTGCATCTACAGCCGTTGATAACTGCGAGAGTGTTACCGGTTCAAGATGATGTGCACGAAATGATCACTGGATTATGTCCCTTAAATGTTCGATGGAATCCATGTCGGGCGGTCTGGGCATCCAAATCATTCGCTCGAACTGTCTAGAATGCTCTTCAAAAAAATAGCGAGCAATTGTGCCCAGTGACAAGACAAATAGTTGTTTGGGAACATAAAGTCTGTGAATGATTGCGTCGGCCAGAGTGGCCGAGCGGTTCTAGGCGTTACAGTGCGGAACTGCGCGACCGCTACGGTCGCAGGTTCTAATCTTGCTTCGAGCATGGATGTGTCTGATGTCCTTAGGTTAGTTAGGTTTAAGTAGTTCTAAGTTCTGGGGGACTGATGACCTCAGAAGTTAAGTCCCATAGTGCTCAGAGCCATTTTATGAATGATTGCAAAAGACCTCCAAGTAGCTGAACATAACCATTCACAGTCAGTGATCGGTTCAGTAGGACTAGAGGACCCAGTCCATTCTATGTGAACACTGCCCACTCCATCATGGAGCTACCACAAGCTTTCACAGTGCGTTATTGAAAACTTGCCGCGTGGCTTCTTGGAAACCTACCATCAGCTCTTACAAACTGAAATCGGGATTCATCTGACCAAGCCACGATTTTCCAGTCGCCTAGGGTCCAACCGATATTTTTACAAACCCAGGAAAGGTGCTGCTTGCGATGTTGCGCTGTTAGAAAAGGTACTAGTGTTGATCGACTGCTGCCATAGCTCATTAACGCCACATTTCGCCACACCATCCCAACTGATAGATTCATCGTACGTCTTACACTGATTTCTGTGGTTATTTCACCCAGTGATGGTTGAGTGTTAGCGTTAACAACTCTACGCAAACGCCAGTGCTCTGGTTCGTTAGGTGAAGGGTGTCGGCTACTGCGTTTTCCGTGGTGAGAGGTAATGACTGAAATGTGGTATTCCCAGTACACTCTTGACATTGCGGTTTCGGAATATTGAGTTTCCTAATGATGTCCGAAATGTAATGCCCCATGCATTAGGTCCAGCTACCATTCAGTGTTCAAAGTCTGTTAATTCCCGCCGTGCGACCATAATTAGGTTGGAAACCTTTTCACACGAATCACATGAGTACAAGTGACAGCTCCGCCGCTGCACTGCCCTTTTGTACCTTGTTCACGCGATACTACCGCCATATGTATATGTGGATATCGCTATCGCATTGCTTTTGTCACCTGAGTGCACAGTACTGTATGGAACCAAATTTCGCTCAATAACTCATTACAGACCAGTCGTTGTATTTTTGGACCTAAATCTAAGTTGCCCGATAAAACAGACCAACCACCCAAACCAACTCCAGAAAAACGCCCATATGACAGTCCCTCCAGAATGAGTTACAGGTCACCAAGGGAATAATTACCCACCTCCTGGAAAACTAAGACTGCAAGGTGAGTGTGACTCAGTAACTACACTCCCATATCCTGTAGATGTTCAGTTTGGGCATCACTTACATGAAGGCGATGGAACGCCGTCACATATACTGGCCAGAAAAGGACAGAGACTTCAACTGTACGGCTATCACCAGCACAGCCTGCATCATCCACCACGCTGCTCCGTCACAGCGCTACACATCCTGGCATCCTGGCCTATACCACAAGATCCATGGGACCGTATCCACTTAGCAGGTTTCCTTGGTGACATGTGGCTGATCTTCGTGAACAATAATTAATAATATCCTGTGGCTCAGCGAACTGCTGCAAGCCATTTCGGCGACTTACATGTCCCTAACCTACCCCAGTATTTCTACAGGGAAAGGACACCTTCGAATCACGTATGGTTCCTCGCGGATCTTCATCTACTCTCTCGTAATGGCATGTATGAACTCTACTGCTTCTCACGCAAGCATCTAGACTCTCAAAGTTAAGTTGTTTAATGAACGGGTACTTTGGACCCTTGTACAAGACAGTGACCCACAAATAGTCTCTGCTTAATGCTATCCCTTTGCCATTGTAATGCCTTCCATTTGCCATCAAACAGCAAAGAAGAACATTTCGTGCATCCCTTCAAACAACAACATAAGAGCCGGCCGCTGTGGCCGAGCGGTTCTAGGCGCTTCAGTCCGGAACTGCGTGACTGCTACAGTCGCAGGGTCGAATCCTGCCTCTGGCACGGATGTGTGTGCTGTCCTTAGGTTAGTTAGGTTTAAGTAGTTCTAAGTTCTAGGCGACTGACGACCTCAGATGTTAAGTCCCATAGTGCTCAGGGCCATTTGAACCATTTGAACAACATAAGAAATCAATATTTACAAATCACAACAAACAGGATGCGCTGGCGGTGTTTCGCTCTTAAGACTGAACCTCTCTCATACAGGGCAGTGTGAGGCGGAGGTTCTCCATGGCCACTGCATCCCACAATGCATCCATCAGCTCAGTCAGCCCACTCAAGCTGCTCTGTGTGACTACCAACTTTGGTCCCTGACTATGGAAGGGTACTGGGTTAGACCCTGGGCTCAGTTGCTGGCACCTGTGGTGAGAGGCTGACACAATTGTTCCATTAATCAAAGAGTGGAGCTTTGTTCTTAATGGTCCTGTAATATAACGGGGGAAGGGGCCATGAATGTACCTTTTTCAATATCCTCCTGTGCATGGGCAAGGTGGGTGCTCACAAGGGAGAGTGGGACTGGGGTGGGAGTGTGAACACCCGTCTTGTTGAACATAAGAGGAATTGCCGCCTGGGTCACACGGATAAATCGTCCGTAGCGGAACACGTTTACCAGGAAGGTGATCATGAAATAAAATTCAGCGAGACGAGCGTCATATCAAAAACCTCGCATTATTATGCACGCTTGTATAGAGAGGCTATCGAGATTGATAAACATCGTAATAATTTTGACAGAAAAGACGAAGGTGTTAAACTGGATAAAATTTGGATGTTAGCGTTGCACCGCAAGAGTGACGATCGATTACTTTCAATCGAGAATGTTGGCACCACCAGAGACAATCTCATAGCCGACGCCACGTGATCGACAGTGGCGCCCTCTGTACTGCCTATATAATCAGCGCTTCCTCGAGTTCTCTTCGCAGTTCGCCGCTTTACCTCCGAGGATGTCTCCCGCAGTCGGAGACGAAACGTCAGGAGACAGTTTTATACTTCGACCACGGCCTATCAGCGCCGAAGTTTTAAGTGAAGACAATACCGGCCGTGAAAGCTTACATTGTATGAAATTAATATATACTATTTGCAGAAGGTTAAATTTGTCGTACTTACCAGATTGTCCTCTGTTTCCTTAGCAGTGTGGGCGCGAAACATTTATTTCGTAGCATCAAAATACTCCCATTTGCTTCCATACACACTTTCTGTATCCTGTACACTTTCAGGTTTTTCATTTTATTACTTTCCTGCTCACGTTGAATCTACAGCTTTTTTCCGCAATTTGGTGTCTGTTGTTTCGAAATCTCTTGCAGTATTTACAACAGTATAATGCGTCTTAATTCTACTTTTAAAATCCACATGTTTAGAATCCCACAATACAGGGAAGCGCCTGTGCGACTTGGCGCGGACGGCCGAGGGAGCGGTCGGCAGTCTTCTTTGTTCTGTGCCCAATGAAGAAGACGACAGCATAGAAGACGCTGTAGAACACCTAAAGGAGACCATCAACTAGACTAACTGAAGACCTGCCGCAAGAAATCCTCGCAGCCATTAGGACTAAAAACAGGATCTGCAAAGAATGGAGAGTCACACGAGACACCAATATTAAGCGCCGTATCAGCCACCTGCGACGTGAAATAAAAGCAGGCCTCGCTGACCACAGGAATAGACAGTGGGCAGCTAAACTGCGCTCATTTACGCCAGACCCAGTACAGTACGACATCTCACCAACAAACGGACGAGAATACCTCCGCTGACAACAGACGACCGTACAGCTTATTGCCCTCAGGACAAGGCAAATATGCTAGAAGACGTGTTTGAGAAAACTTTCAGCCTCTAGAAGATCGCGTCGACCAACAACGCAACGAGGGAACTGAAAGGGAAGCCACAAACATACTCCAACCTGACGATGAGGATGAAGAAGCCATCCCTCCTATCACCGTAGAAGAGGTGGCAGAAGGAATCAAGATGCTGCCCAACAACAAAGCGCCAAGAGTGGTTGAAATCAATGGACGCATTCTGAAGCAACTTCCCTGGACAGCAGTGGTGTATCTAACCACAATCTTCAACTTCATCCTCTCCAAGACCTTCTTCCCAAAGGCATGGAAACATTCCATTCTAGTGGCGGTGCCGAAGCCTGGAAATAATCGCAAAGAAGCAACAAGTTATCGCCCAATCAGCCTGTTCCCGCACATAAGCAAGCTCTTCGAACGACTACTGCTCCAACGACTGCAACGAATAATAGAACAAAAGGAGTTACTACCACCAGAGCAGTTCGGATTCCGTAGTGGACATACTACCACGCAGCAGATTCTGCGGGCAGTAGAATATATTACTGCTGCCTTCAATGGACGGGGATTCTGCTTAGCCGTACTCCTTGACGTCAAGATAGCTTTTGACATTGTGTGGCATCAATGACTTATTTGGAAACTACACCATCTTGGCTTCCCGATGAGCTACGTAAAACTCATTGCATCATACCTCAAGAACCGCACCTTCACTGGAAGATAGATGATACAACCTCAACAGTGCGACAGATCAGAGCAGGAGTCGCGCTAGGGTCTGTCCTCGGGCCTGTACTCTGCACCATCTTTACGGCAGATCTACCAGTGATCCCGCGGGTGGAGCGAGCCATCTATGAGGATGATACCATGGTCTACTCCCGAAGTAAATGGAAGGAAGTACTCGTGCCGAGACTACAGAGAGTGTGCAATGCTCTAGAAGATTGGGCGGCTAAGTGGAGAATTAGCTGTAACCCAGGAAAGACACAGGCCATTATCTTCACCAGGAAGAGGAAAATGCCACAACGTCACTACGACTCTACAACGTCGAACTCCCGTGGCAAGACAAAGTGAAATACCTAGGAGTAGTCACGGACAAGAAATTAACATGGAGTCACCACATACAAGAAGTCCGCATGAAGATAAACCAACGTCTGGGAGCGCTCTATCCCATCATCAACGGAAAATCCTACCTCTCCGTAGCAAATGGACTGCTCATCTACAGAATGTACCTGCGGCCACTCTTTGACTACGCCTGCGAGGTGTGGGGTGCAGCAGCAAAACGATATATTCAAAGACTGCAGTCATTGCAGAACAAAATTCTGCGAGGTGTCTTCCATGTCCACCCACAGTTCCCACACCAGTATATCCACGAGGAAGCTGAAGAACTAGAAGTATTACAGCGATTCCAGAAGATCGCCAGAATATTCTACGAGAAGACGCCAACATCAACAAACCCACTCATCAGAAACCTGGGGGCCCCAAACAACCAACGGGAGCGATATAGACGTCCCGTTCCTCTCATCGACCGATAAGCAGAAGGCATTGCTCTATGAAGCGAAACAAAAAGCCAACAAAATAAGATCCTAAACTCGTTCCGCCAACACACCAGTAAAACACTAAAATAAAGAAGATCACAACTACTCATCTCCCACTCAAGAAGAAGGAAATTCTAAACAGTAAACGCTTCAACACCTAACTAATACACTCCTGGAAATTGAAATAAGAACATCGTGAATTCATTGTCCCAGGAAGGGGAAACTTTATTGACACATTCCTGGGGTCAGATACATCACATGATCACACTGACAGAACCACAGGCACATAGACACAGGCAACAGAGCATGCACAATGTCGGCACTAGTACAGGGTATATCCACCTTTCGCAGCAATGCAGGCTGCTATTCTCCCATGGAGACGATCGTAGAGATGCTGGATGTAGTCCTGTGGAACGGCTTGCCATGCCATTTCCACCTGGCGCCTCAGTTGGACCAGCGTTCGTGCTGGACGTGCACACCGCGTGAGACGACGCTTCATCCAGTCCCAAACATGCTCAATGGGGGACAGATCCGGAGATCTTGCTGGCCAGGGTAGTTGACTTACACCTTCTAGAGCACGTTGGGTGGCACGGGATACATGCGGACGTGCATTGTCCTGTTGGAACAGCAAGTTCCCTTGCCGGTCTAGGAATGGTAGAACGATGGGTTCGATGACGGTTTGGATGTACCGTGCACTATTCAGTGTCCCCTCGACGATCACCAGAGGTGTACGGTCAGTGTAGGAGATCGCTCCCCACACCATGATGCCGGGTGTTGGCCCTGTGTGCCTCGGTCGTATGCAGTTCTGATTGTGGCGCTCACCTGCACGGCGCCAAACACGCATACGACCATCATTGGCACCAAGGCAGAAGCGACTCTCATCGCTGAAGACGACACGTCTCCATTCGTCCCTCCATTCACGCCTGTCGCGACACCACTGGAGGCGTGGTGCACGATGTTGGGGCGTGAGCGGAAGACGGCCTAACGGTGTGCGGGACCGTAGCCCAGCTTCATGGAGACGGTTGCGAATGGTCCTCGCCGATACCCCAGGAGCAACAGTGTCCCTAATTTGCTGGGAAGTGGCGGTGCGGTCCCCTACGGCACTGTGTAGGATCCTACGGTCTTGGCGTGCATCCGTGCGTCGCTGCCGTCCGGTCCCAGGTCGACGGGCACGTGCACCTTCCGCCGACCACTGGCGACAACATCGATGTACTGTGGAGACCTCACGCCCCACGTGTTGAGCAATTCGGTGGTACGTCCACCAGGCCTCCCGCATGCCCACTATACGCCCTCGCTCAAAGTCCGTCAACTGCACATACGGTTCACGTCCACGCTGTCGCGGCATGCTACCAGTGTTAAAGACTGCGCTGGAGCTCCGTATGCCACGGCAAACTGGCTGACACTGACGGCGGCGGTGCACAAATGCTGCGCAGCTAGCGCCATTCGACGGTCAACACCGCGGTTCCTGGTGTGTCCGCTGTGCCGTGCGTGTGATCATTGCTTGTACAGCCCTCTCGCAGTGTCCGGAGCAAGTATGGTGGGTCTGACACACCGGTGTCAATGTGTTCTTTTTTCCATTTCCAGCAGTGTAGAATAGCTTTAAGATAGCGGGCGTAGCGTTGGCGAGCAACTGCGGCTTTGATTACTTCACAGCCGCGGTAACTCGGCACGTGTGGGCCGCCACAGTTTGCACACTTGAGAGTGTGCGTCCTCGGGAGTGGACAGTTTCTGCCCGCACGGGCGCCAGCGCACTTCACGCACTCCTCGAGGAAGTGGAGAGCCACGGGACCCATCCCGTGGCAGGGGAACCACTGCACCGAGCCAACACCGACTCAAAGGAAGGCCTCGGCGCTTGTTCGTGACGTCACGTCAGCCAGGCACGGCGAACGCCAGGTCTGTTGCAGACATACTCATAATGGTGGTGTCTCCCTCGCTGACACAGGAAAATGTGAAACTATTGGCGGTAGTTGACCGACACACATTGTTCTGAGAGATTTCTGCAATCAATTAATTGTGAAATTCATTACACTTCTTAACAAGTAGTGTACTCCTAAACTTAAATATCCACCTGTTTTAAGCATTGACATACAAAAACAACTTCATGGTCCAGCAGCGACAGAATTCGTACTTCTTTACCTTATTTGTAAATCTGAGGAAGTTACGTTTGTACTGGGTTGCTTTTACAAGAAACTGTGAACATATTGGTGCTCTTCTTTAGGTATCTTGGTTGACTATGGGTGAGGAGCACTGAATGTTAATGAAATACCTTGCGACTGGACACGTTGGGGAAGGGAGGGGTGGATAGAAGGAGAGGCAAAAAGAGAGATACTTGTTTTATCAAATAAATTTTTTTAACTTGTAAAGTTTCTCCTTTCAGTTGCAAGAGGGGAATATTTATCTTTTCTAATGTGCATGTTTAAAAAAGTTTAAGCTCAGCAGTATTTTCGATGTATGAAGCTATTTTGTTTCCTGTTTAGAATTCCTTTCGTTGAAAACGACTGTAATCTAATGACTGGCAAGAGTTAGACATTTACACATGTAAATTAGTTCACATTTCCAGTGACGATGTCAAACGAAAATAAATAAATAAAAGAAACTAGTTCTTTGTAAGGGGGTTAGGGTAAGCCTCGATAACAAAATGGATCAAGTAAATATAGTTACTTGAATGTAAAAATTCCGAAGATTGCAATGGGCAAAGCATCTTCTAATATTGATCTACGTTTGTTTGTGGCAGGATTCAGTAATACAGAACTATGATCTTCATTTGTAGCTTTACGATGGTATGAAAAATCATTCATCTAAATAAAATTGCAGAATTCAAAATAATACCAAGCATTTTGTTCAAAAATAAGAGATTTTCAGTGATAAGCACGCCCAGGCGTTTCTGCCTGCAACAGACCTGGCGTTCGCCGTGCCTAGCTGACGTGACGTCACCAACAAGCGCCGAGGCCTTCCTTTAAACCGAGCGAGGTGGCGCAGTGGTTAGACACTGGACTCGCATTCGGGAGGACGACGGTTCAATCCCGCGTCCGGTCATCCTGATTTAGATTTTCCGTGATTTCCCTAAATCACTGCAGGCAAATGCCGGGATGGTTCCTTTGAAAGCGAACGGCCGACTTCCTTCACTTTCTTTGCTTAATCCAATGAGACCGATGACCTCGCTGTCTGGTCTCCTTCACCAAACAACCCAACCAACCCTTCCTTTTAGTCCGTATTGACCAAGACCCTCTTCTGTTCAGGTTCTCTACTGTGACCTTGGTGTTGGCCACTCTTTGCAGTTGGTAGAGCCGCCTGTTCTCTGGGGTGTCGGTGGCGATCACAGGCAGACAAGGCGGCTCCTTGTGCGTGACGTTGGACACACAGAAGTCAAGCTGCACCAGTTCGTCGTCCCTCAGTTCAGGTTCCGCCACCTTGGGGAAGCCCTTCACGACGATCTCCAGGAGTCTCTCGGGGACGGCGGCGTGCGTGCAGCACATCATGCCCTGGTTCGACGCCTCGCTCGTCGCCTTGATGGAATCCTCTGTGTCTGCGACTTGCCGTCGCACGAGGTATCCTGCTGCAGCTCGCACCGTGAAGTCTGCACTCGTCCACTGCTTTACGAGCTGTAGGAAACCTTTATAGACTTTGGCCACCTCAAAGACTATGGGAGGCGCCGTGGCTCCGACCCTCCGGCGGTGGTGTCCGATCGGGAGGCGGTCGCATCTTCTTCTGCCGCACGACCAGCGTGGGCAGCGGCTGTGGTCTCCGTCTGCTCGGGTGCTGCTGGCTGCTCCGACTTCTCCTCGTCTGCTAGCGCGCCGTAGAGGTTAGCAGTAGCCGTGGGCGGCAGGGAAGGCGTCGCCCTGGGTCTGGCCACCCACCGATGCGTGACGGTTGTCCAGGTTACACCTGCCACTCTGTCGTCTGGTACGGCACGTCTTCTGCCGTCGGTAGTGGAGACAGCAAGCTGCCTCTTCTTATTGGGCGCCTTTTTGGCGCCGGCGGGTGCTGCGGAGATTGGCCGTTTGCGCCGCTCGAAATCAGGGCGCTGCAGCGCGCTGGCCGTTATCCATTGCGCCCTCTCGTCGGCCAGGAGTGCATCGTGCACTGTGACATCGTCTTCTCGGGAATCGTAGCCCACGTCGAGGTCCATGGACGGTGGCCGATTCGTTCTAGGCGGCGGGTCAGACGAGGCCACCGGGGGGTCGAGCTCCTCCGAACGGCGGTCTGACACGACAGCATCTCCAGTCGTCATAAGTGGAGGGGGGAGGGAGGGAAGGGGGGGGGGAGGGCGGATGGCGCCGTCGACAGAGCAGGCTCGGCCCAACGGCGATCCGCCACACCCATCGCTCTATTCAGCGCTCCTCTAAACTCCGGACGTGCCCACGACATTTCTGCTTTCTACACTACTGGCCATTAAAATTGCTACACCAAGAAGAAATGCAGATGATAAACGGGGATTCATTGGACAAAGATATTATACTAGAACTGACATGTGATTACATTTTCACGCAATTTCG
Organism: Schistocerca gregaria; assembly: GCF_023897955.1. Taxonomy (NCBI): domain Eukaryota; kingdom Metazoa; phylum Arthropoda; class Insecta; order Orthoptera; family Acrididae; genus Schistocerca; species Schistocerca gregaria. The sequence goes on along the minus strand of NC_064931.1, from coordinate 200,616,402 downwards.
GAGCATAGATCCTAAGAAATCAGTACCCAGAACAACCACCTATGGTCGTAATAACGGCCTTGATACGCCTGGGCATTGAGTCAAATAGAGCTTGGATGGCATGTACAGGTACAGCTACCCATGCGGCTTCAACACGATACCACAGTTCATCAAGAGTAGTGAATGGCGTATTGTGACGAACCAGTTGCTCGGCCACCATTGACCAACCGTTCTCAACTTGTGAGAGATCTGGAGAATGTGCTGGCCAGGGCAGCAGTCGAACATTTTCTGTGTCCAGAAAGGCCCGTACAGGACCCGCAACATGCGGTCGTGCATTATCCTGCTGAAATGTAAGGTTTCGCAGGGATAGAATGAAGAGTAGAGCCACGGGTCGTAACACATCTGAAATCTAACGTTCACTGTTTAAAGTGCCGTCACGGATGCGACCATCATGATGCTGTAAACGGAACCTGGATTCATCCGAAAAAATGAAGTTTTGCCATTCGTGCACGCAGCTTCGTCTTTGAGTACACCATCGCAGGCGCTCCTGTCTGTGATGCAGCGTCAAGGATAACCGCAGCCATGATCTCCGAGCTGATAGTCCATGCTCCTGCAAACGTCGTCGAACTGTTCGTGCAGATGGTTGTTGTATTGCAGATGTCCCCATCTGTTGACTCAGGGATCGAGACGTGGCTGCACGATCCATTACAGCCGTGCGAATAACATGCCTGTCATCTCGACTGCTAGTGATACGAGGCCGTTGGGATCCAGCACGGCATTCCGTATTACCCTCCTGAACCCACCGATTCCATATTCTGCTAACAGTCATTGGATCTCGAACAACGCGGGCAGCAATGTCGCGATACGATAAACCGCAATCGCGATAGGCTACAATCCGACCTCTATCAAAGTCGGAAACGTGATGGTACGCATTTCTCCACCTTACACGAGGCATCACAACACCGTTTCACCAGGCAACGCCGGTCAAATGATGTTTGTGTATGAGAAATCGGTTGGAAACTTTCCTCATGTCAGCACGTTGCAGGTGTCGCCACCGGGGCCAACCTTGTGTGAATGCTCTGAAAACATAATCATTTGCATATCACAGCATCTTCTTCCTCTCGGTTATATTTCACGTCTGTAGCACGTCATCTTCGTGGTGTAGCAATTTTAATGGCCAGTTGTGTTTAAATATATATATACAGGGTGTAAACGGTATAAGCTGCCAAAAAAATCCTGTTAGTAGAACACAAGTAATTGATATAAAAGTTCTAGTAACATGTTTGTCCAGTTTCTACGGTTGTCCCAGAAAAAAAATAGTTCTTCTCGAGAGAATGTTTTTGGGCAAGTAGACACTGGACAGTGCACGCGGATTAAACGTGACTTGTGTAGACGTTATGCACAATAGACAGGGAGTGTTCATTAGACAAGATCAAAACACTACGAGGTACCTGCTCCGCCCCCTCTCCGCATCACAGGTGCACATATGTAAGCAATCGGTTCGTGTTATTTACCGCTACGTGTATTGACATCGCGAGAGTGAGTCGCAAACTCATAGGCAGCTACGATCTGAGAGGTTGAGTCATTGTAATTCGTCGATCATCGACAGTCATCGAGTTACCTGTGCAGATGTTATTGCAACTCGATTAAACGTTGGGATGGAAGCGAGATTTACTATCGTTGAACTATGCGATATTCATTTAATTTATGGCGAGACAAAAGGTGTTGGGAGGGCACCTGTACCAATTTAACGAGAACGCTTCCCACAACAAAGACTTCCTGCGCGATCGACATTTGGCGCTGTTCACCAAAGTTTTTTTATCGTCATAATACTCTACTTTTACTTGATTATTTTGTAATTAATTCGTAACGAAGTACAATAGTTATCTTTGCCTTTTTACATTTGATTCAGTAGGCGAAATGTGTTGTCTGTTCTGATACTCTTTGTTTCACTATTAAATAAATCATGACCGAATACAGCTTACGACTACGTATTTGATTTGCATAAATTGAGATATAGTGGTTCTTTACCGCCCCACGCAGAAGGCAACGGCCCACAACGCGATGAACGTACATTGGGGGCTGCGGAACAAATTCTGGACCGCATCCGCGAAGATCCCACTCTCAGTACTCGAAGCATCACTCGGCAAGGATGTATCGCACGCTGTCGTTCATCACATTTAGAAAAAAAGAGGGGCGTGGCCTTAGCATTTTCAACGCGTAAAAGTGGCGGAAAAGCAAGATTCCCCTCCACAACAAGAATTCTCAGTGTGGTTTTTGTTACAAAGTGCGCAGAATGATTTTGTAAACAAAATATTCGTCACATATAAAGCGCGTTTTCATTCGCGAAGGAATAACTAATTTCCATAACATGCATACGTGGAGAGTACGCAACCAGCGCGAAGTAGTGGCAACACATTTACAGCGCAGCTTTTCCATAAATCTATGGGCGGTTGTAATCAATGATTGATTACATTATTGGCCTTATGTTTTACCTGCAAGATCGACTGGTGACAATTGCCGAACATTGCTACCAAATTTGTTTGAAGACTTTCCGTTAGCTGTTCGTGATAACATGTGGTTCATCAAATGTTCAAATGTGTGTGAAATCTTATGGGACTTAACTGCTAAGGTCATCCTTCCCTAAGCTTACACACTACTTAACCTAAATTATCCTAAAGACAAACACACACACCCATGCCCGAGGGATGATTCGAACCTCCGCCGTGACCAGCCGCACAGTCCATGACTGCAGCGCCTGAGACCGCTCGGCTACTCCCGGGCGGAATGTGTTTCCTCCACGATGGTGCTTCACCCCACTTTGGTCACAGAGTACGAAGATTTTTGAATTGACGATTTCCAGGACGATCGATTGAGCGTATCGGTCCACATCGACCGCCAGGACGCAGTCCTGATTTAAATCCACCGGATTTTTCCTTTCTGGGCCATATGAAGGAACTTATTTATGCTAAGCAAGTAAATAAAGTGGACGATTTTCGATGCTGCCAATATCATAAAGGCAAATGTGCATATTTATGAACGAGTACGACGAAACTGCATTCGCCGTAACGAAAGATGTGTCGAATAGAATGGCGGGCATTGTGAACACTTATTGCAGTATTGTTATAAGAGGAAACAAAGTAATATGGGTTTCATTTTCGTTACAATAGTGTTGTCAGTTGACAATGTAAACAGAAATGCATCTGCTGCCAACCCTACAAATATATTTTAGGAAAACAAAAACAAGGAACACGATACAATGATATTTCATTAGGCTTTATTATCAAGCACACTGAGACGTATCGTCTGTATAATTTCGGCAGCTTATACCGTTTGCACCTTGTACTCATGTTTGCGCATGTAACATTGTACGCCGCGTGGTCCGTGGCAGTCGAGTCATACTACGTGACCAAGTTGCTTTTATTCAGTAACAATCACTTAGAAGATTAACTTTGTCGACTGCTGACCGTTTTTAATCTTTGTTTTTCTCCTGTGATTTGCTTTTATCTTTCAGAATGGACAATTTTTTTGAAATGTATGTACAAAGCATTATCTTTCAAATGTATCATTCATTTCTAAAGAAGAGATCTCCACCCCCCCCCCCCCGTACTCTTACGGATTTATGGACAGACCTTCGGGATTCATGGTATGGTATCAGTTCCCTCCAGCACTACTTCAGACATTAGTCGAGTCCATGCCGTGTCGTGTTGCGGCACTTCTATGTGGTAACGGGGGCCCTATACGACATTAGGTAGTTGTACCAGTTTCTTTGGCTCTTCAGTGTATATTGTGATCTTACAACGACTTTCAAACTGACTTACCTTTGCTAACTAACAACAGAACTGTGAATGTGTACTCTAACAGGCGACGTCACAACAGCAATTAATATTGCGTCAGTGGTCAAGCCCATGACTCGTATTGTCTGTTCCTCTTGACCCAAACTGTGCAAGCGTGTGTGAAGATAAAGGTCGTAGTACGACTGACTGTTATGCAGAATTGTAAGCTCTGATCCGTAAAGAGGCTCCTCAGGTTATCTGGACACGCTGTTTTATTCACCGAGCAGCACTGGCCTTAGAAAACATGAGCCTTGCCCTTCATGAGCTTCTTCAGTCAGTGACTAAAGTGATAAACTACTTCAATAGCTGGACAATTAATTCGAGATGTTTTCGATAAATGTGAATTGACACTTTCTAGCAGATTAAAACTGTGTGTCGAACCGTTGCTTGGACGTGGATCGTGAGTCGTGTTTGTGTAGCTCAGTTGGGTAGATCACTTGCCCGAGAAAGGCTTAGGTCCTGGTTTCGCATCCCGGTCCAGAATACAGCTTTAATCTTCCAGGAGGTTTCACATCAGCGCGCTCTTCGCTGCAGAATGAAAATTTCATTCTTGGAACATTGTCCCAGGTTGTGGCTAAGCCAATTCCCCACAATCCTTTCTTCGAGGAGTGCTAGTCTTAGAAGTATTTCAGGAGAACTTCTGTGAAGTTTGGAAGGTAGGAGTTGAGGTACCGGCGGACGTAAAGCTCTGTGAATGGGTCGTGAGTCGTGATTTGATAGTTCAGTTGGTAGAACACTTGCCCACGAAAAGCCAAGGGCCCAGTTTGACGTCCTAGTCCGGGCAGTTTTAATTTCTCCTGCAGTGTGAAAAATTTGTTCTGTAAATGTGCATAAGAGGACTTCTCTTAATTTTTTTCCAAAGGTCCGATCGGTTGAGGAATGAAATCCACGCTGAAAATCAAAAATGTTTTATTTGCAACATTTATTTACACCTTCCAGCTATTTCTCTACATTGTCGTTGCTCCAACTTAGACATGCGTCGTAGTGTTGCACTAACTTTCCAATACCCTCATCGTAGTAGGCAGCTGCCCGTGCTTTCCGCCAATTCTGAGTGCTTGTCAGCAGCTCGTTGTGTACCAAAATGTTGTCATAGCCAGGGGTTCATTTGAGCAAGGACGTGCAAATCAGAGGGAACCAACTCCGGGCTGTACGCTGGATGATCAAACATTTTCCATCGAACATGCGTCAGGAGTGCCTTCGTTGCAGCTGCAGTGTGCATGCGAGCATTGTCATGAAAGACAATGACTGATTTTAACATTCATCTTTGCATGTTCTGTAATGCCCTTCGTACAGCATTTTCTCAAATCGCCTGAGCTAATCGCTGAACAATAACATCACTTGACATTCGCTTCCTTCCCTGACCATCTGCATGATGGACGTCTGTACGTCCTGGTTCAAAGTTCCTGCACCATTGCCGCACTAGGCAGTTTGGTTACAGGGACTGTATGAAATCCGGCGGAACTCTTCCACATGAAGAAACTGAATAACAGCACGTACTTCACACTTTGCATGGGAATCTTTTTTCTGGGCGTCTTTACGTACTCTCTGGGCACTCAGAATAAAAACGTGCGACGTCACGTGATCGATGAGCAACCTAGAAACACTGCACAACACGTCTGTGCAAAACTTGATCGGGTTTTCGCGATGGTTTTGATTTCGCGACTGATTTGTCAGTGGAGAAAAGGAAACGCCTTCCCAAATTAAGTTTTCCCTGTTCACACAGTTTAAGAAGTCGTTTATTTTGAGTTGAGTGAAGAATTGAAGTCTGCGTTTGTGGACCATGTAACTCAACTCAGTAATTATTTCCTGATGTACTTTCTAGAAGAAGTGGATCAGCATAACTGGATCAAAGATCCTTTCAGTACAATACTTCCATCAACACTTACCACTGAAGAAAATGAACAATTAATTGATATTTCTTCAGACTCCAAAATTAAATCGAAGTAAGTTTTCTCTTGCCTTCTTGAGTTTTGGATCTTAATGTAGCAGAAGTACCCCAAAGTACGTTACAAGTCTCTATCAGTAACATGCATAGCGTTTTTGTTCTATATAATTATCCCCCTGTCTGTTACTTAAAAATTAATGGTGTTTATAGCACAATTGAAATTTTCAGTGTTTAATTCAAGTTTTATTCGAAAGTTCTTGATTTGTAACGTGAAACAAAGAATGTTCTAGTAAAAACAAAAATCAATCCGGAATTACCATATAGCGCTATAAAACGCAACTTCGTCACAAAAAGGTAAAATTTCAAATTAAAAAGCGAAACAAAAATATATCAAACATCGTATCAATACATGATCAGGCTCATGTAAAACGTGTTTCTGTTATCAATAAACAACTTTCGCATTTATCAATACTGACAGGAAACTCTTACCTTTGATCATAATTACGGTGTACTGAGTCCAAGGTAACAACAATAATCATATACACCGATGAGCCAAAACATCATAAGCACTGCCCACCGCGAGGTTGAATGCCTCCTGGTGGTGTTGCGTGCACATGACGCAGTAAGAAAAGAATGTAAGCGGAAGAGAGGCGAAGGAGCAGTCACTATAGCGAATATACGTTCCACAAATGCGAAAATCCACTGATATAAGCGGCTTTGAGAAAGGGCACATTGCTGTGGCGCTGCAGCTAGAAATGAGAATTTCTGAAACGGCGAAGCTGATCGCCTGTTGACGTACTGCTGTCGCGAGCACCTATGGAAAGTGGTTGAAGGATAGTGAAACCACGAGTAGGCCATATGATATCGGGCGACAATGTCTCATCACAAAACGCAGGGATCAGAGTATCCCACACTGTGTAATCCAGGATAGGCAGTGATCTGTGGCAGATCTGACGACAGAATACAATGCTTCGGAGCACACCATTTAAAGGCGACGGCCGCTGTGGCCGAGCGGTTCTAGGCGCTTCAGTCCGGAACCGCGCTACTGCTACGGTCGCAGGTTCAAATCCTGCCTCGGACATGGATGTGTGTGATATCCTTAGGTTAGTCAGGTTTAAGTAGTTCTAAGTCTAGGGGACTGATGACCTCAGACGTTAAGTCCTATAGTGCTCAGAGCCATTTGAACCATTTCGTTTAGAGGCCATTGTTGAACACGGAGCTCCACATCGCATGACCCCTACGTGTTCCTGTGTTGACCCAACGACATCGTCAGTTGTAATTGCAGTGTGCACACCATCACTGAGTTTTCACCGAGGATCAATAGAAACGTGTCGCCTGCCGAATGAATCTTGTTACACCAGACCAATGGTTGTGTCCTTACACGCTGTCATTCAGGCGAATGGGTGCGCAAAACGCGTCACGGATGGAGGCCGGTGAGGACAGAATTATGATATGGGGTACACTGAGTTGGGCTTTCATGGGATCTATGGTGGTAATCGAACGCATCATGACAGCAATGAACTACGTGAACATTATTGCGGACCACCTGCCACGCTTCATGCCTGAAATCTCCCACTACGGTGATGACACCTTCCAACAGGATAAATGTCAGCGATGCAAGGTTTGAAGGGCATTACAGTGAACTCACATTGATGCCACCAAACGTGCCTGATCTGTACCCACTGGAATACATATCGGGCGCCAGCTGCATGCACGTAAACCATCATCCCGTAATTTGTGGGGACCAGTGCATAAATATCTGGTGCCACATATTTCTGGAATCCTGTCAAGGACTTATATAATCCATACAAGCAAGCAAACAAGCAAGCAAACGAAAATTCAAAGCGATTTCATCTGCACCCAATTCCTCTCATAAAAATTCGTTTATGTTTCTTTGCGTACCAATGCTACTGTAAGAGCTGCCCTCTGCCGGGCTGGAAATCCCTACTAACTCGTCAGGATGCAGACGAAAAACCTGTGCGGCGTTGAAAGACATAATAAAACAGTATTCAAAATTATTACATAAGGCCTACTGAACATAAAGCTGCTTCTTTTGCGTCGACTGGCAGCTGCGTAATTCAGAGAAAAATCTGCTGAATTCAGTAATAGACTCATGACTGCCGAGGACACTGCGACAGTTCGAAGTGGAAGTCGATGACACGAAGTCGATGACACCCTGATGTGGCGATTTTGCCGCCGGCTGGCAAAGTAAGCATACCCTGTCGGTAGCTCGGTGACGTGTGTGTTTTGACACACACGCAGTTTCGGGCAGTCCCAGATCACCGCCCGTGTTGTCCCCTCAGATGGACCGCGATGTTTGATGCCGTGTAGTCGTGCTGAATGCTGAAACTGACCCGGTACGGTATGCCTTCAGAAACACGCGGCGATGCAGTTCAGGGCAGATTCTACCCTAGACCGGAGAGGTGTTGGTAGAACCCCACACTACCCATCAGCGCTGGCTGCTGTACTAACATCAGTACTGTATGCTGGACTCCATCAGCAGTGGCTTTGGATTGATATTCATCTCGTAGGGCAGCAAGTGCAAGAGTAGTATTGGAGCAATCTCACACACAAGATGTCACCATACAATAAACCAGAGGATCGAGTGTGAGTCATATAAACGCCATCGATCAGTATGATCGATTACCAAAGGTGAAATGTTTGTGTCACTGAGGAGAGAGACTGCTCCACGACGCCATTCATATTGACCAAATTGCTTCTGCTGTTTCCTTAGTCGTCAGCGGTCTGCAGTTCCGCAACATTTTCTTAAAGAATACAGGGTGATTCAAAAAGAATACCACAACTTTAGGAATTTAAAACTCTGCAACGACAAAAGGCAGAGCTAAGCACTATCTGTCGGCGAATTAAGGGAGCTATAAAGTTTCATTTAGTTGTACATTTGTTCGCTTGAGGCGCTGTTGACTATGTGTCAGCGTCAGTTGATGCTAAGATGGCGACCGCTCAAAAGAAAGCTTTTTGTGTTATTGAGTACGGCAGAAGTGAATCGACGACAGTTGTTCAGCGTGCATATCGAACGAAGTATGGTGGTGTATTAAACGTTGGTATAAACAGTTTACAGAGAATGGGTGTTTGTGCAAAGGGAAAAGTTCTGGACGGCCGAGAACGAGTGATGAAATGTAGCACGCATCCAGCAAGCATTTGTTCGCAGCCCAGGAAAATCGACTCGCAGAGCTAGCAGAAAGCTGCAAATTCCACAATTCATATTTCAGCAGGATGGAGCGCCACCACATTGGCACTTATCTGTCCGTAACTACCTGAACGTCAAGTACCCGAGGCGATGGATCGGCCACCAGGCAGCCCGTGACAGAGCACTTCATCACTGGCCTCCAAGAAGCCCTGATCTTACCCCCTGCGATTTTTTCTTATGGGGGTATGTTAAGGATATGGTGTTTTGGCCACCTCTCGAAGCCACGATTGATGATTGGAAACGAGGAATAACAGCAGCTATCCAAATTGTTATGCCTGATATGCTACAGAGAGTGTGGAACGAGTTGGAGTATCGGGTTGATATTGCTCGAGTGTCTGGTGGGGGCCATATTGAACATCTCTGAACTTGTTTCTGAGTGAAAAAAAAAAACATTTTTAAATACTCTATGTAATGATGTATAACAGAAGGTTATATTATGTTTCTTTCATTAAATACACGTTTTTAAAGTTGTGGTATACTTTTTGAATCACCCAGTATGTTACAGGGTCTTTACGTCTCCTGCTAGACGTCGTCGTGTCGTACTTAGTGTCTCCATTCACACCCGTCGTGAAAATCTGGGTGGGTCCCTCTGAAAAAACACGTCCGCCGCTCCCAATTTTCCGCTTTTTTAAGTAAGACTGTCCACATCTGACATGTGCACCAGGTCATAAGTCTGTGCATTAATTTTGCATAGTCTGTTAGAATATATTTCGACTGTTTCATTTCCTTTCTGTGTTAAAATATTGAGTTTCTCTATACCAATGACGCAAAAATTTCCCTAACTCACTTAATATGACTACTTTGTTAAGCAATTTATGGTACGAAATATTCGTTTTTTTCTAGCCCTGATATGTAACATAGCCATCTTCGATCATGTTTCAACTTAACAGCAACTTAATGCAGCCATGGCTAATGCATCGTCTATAAAACACAGTAACGTCTTCTGTTGTTATCTAGGAGAAGAGAGTTATTAGGTATGCGGCTGAAGGACCAGTGAATGACTAAGCACGTACTACTGTTTTAGTCTTACAGAAATCAGACTGAGACTGTTGTTCTGCCAATTAACATTGCACTTGCAGTGTTAGCTGTTCGTGAAATATTACCTGCTGTTCATTCTCCTCCAACAATTTAAAAACCTGCTCCATATGAGCTATCACACTGGTAGTATTAGCTGCCCGTGTTTGTGTCATACACTATGTGGTCAAAAGTATCAAAAAACATACGTTTTTCATATTAAGTGCATAGTGCTGCCACCTACTGTCAGTTACTCCACATCAACGACATCAGTAGTCAATAGACATTGTGAGAGAGCAGAATGGGGCGCTCTGCGGAACTCACGGACTTCGAACTGGGTGTCACTTGTGTCATACGTCTGTACGCGAGATTTCCATACTCCTATACATCCCTAGGGCCACTGTTTCCAATTTGATAGTGAAGTGGAAACGTGAAGGGACGCATACAGCACAAAAGAGTACATGCAGACCTCGTCTGTTGACTGATAGAGACCGTCGACAGTTGAAGAAGATCGTAATGTGTAATAGGTTCACATCTATCCAGACAATCACATAGAAATTTCAAACTGCATCAGGATCCACTGCAAGTACTATGACACTTAGGCAGGAGGTGAGAAAACTTGGATTTCATTGTTGAGCGGCTGCTCATAAGCCACACATCACGCCAGTAAATTCCAAACGACGCCTCACTTGGTGTAAGGAGCGTAAACATTGGACGATTGAACAGTGGAGTGACGAATCACGGTACACAATGTGGCGATCAGATGGCAGGATATAGGTATGACGAATGCCTAGTGAACGTCATCTGCCAGCGTATGGAATGCCAACAGTAAAATTCGGAGGCGGTGGTGTTACGGCGTAGTCGTGTTCTTCATTGTTGTTTTGCATGGCACTATCACAGCGCAGGCCTACATTGATGTTTCAAGCACCTTCTGGTTTCCCACTGTTTAAGAGCAATTCAGGGATGGCGATAGCAACTTTGATCGAGCACCTGTTCATAATGCACGGCCTGTGGCGGAGTGGTTACACGACAATAACATCCCTGTAATGGACTGGCCTGCACAGAGTCCTGAACTGAATCGTATAGAACACCTTTGGGATATTTTGGAACGCCGACTTCGTACCAGGCCTCACCGACATAGATCGATAGCTCTCCTCGGTGCAGCACTCCGTGAAGAATGGGCTACCATTCTCCAAGAAAGCTTCCAGCACCTGATTGAACGTATGCCTGCGAGAGTGGAAGCTGTCATCAAGGCTAATGGTGGGCCAACACCATACTGAATGCCATCATTACCGATGGAGGGCGCCACGAACTTGTAAGTCATTTTCAGTCAGGTGTCGGGATACTTTTGATCACATAGTGTATCGTGGCCGACTAGTATCCCTTGTCCCACGAGTCGCTCCATCCACAGTCCGAGCCCGCAGGCACATGTCGGCGGTCGCGAAGATGCTAGCGTTGGCGTCTGTGATAGCGTTGATGTAAGTTCTCTGTCGACCGTTGTCGCCAGATCGCTTTGCTTGCTGAGTGTCTCCTTAATTAAACTCAGTGCCGGTCGCAGGCCTTGCTAAGATCATAGCTGCAAACTCAGATGCTGACATCGTCCCTGGTGCGAATTTCTATTGCCTCTCAACGCTGTCCCAGCATTTCGAAGTCTGTGCCAAGATCTTGGTACATTCATATCCCATCATGTGTTTGAGACAAACAGTGCTCTGCGACCGCTGACTTGGAATACGTCAGTCGAGTGTGCCTCTGGTGTTCTCGGCAACGATGTTCGACGGGGCACACTGTCTGTCCAATATATGTTTTCCCACACTGACTTTCAAACTGGTATACGCCGTCCTTCTGCAAACGTAAATCATCTTTAGCGTTTCCGAATAATGATCCTGTTTTATTGGGTGGGCAAAAGAAGGTTTTCACTTTGTGCTTCCATATGCTTCCGCTTTCTCTCGCTATTGGGCCTGAGTGCGGTTTAAGAGCAGTGGCTCCCTCTTACTCCATGACGTCATCCGTCTCCACAGGTTGTACTATTGTGGTAGGGCGGAGAACACGCCTAATCTGCCATTCTGGGTACCTGGTTCTGAGGTGTTGCAGGTCTTGAGGCAGACACTCTGCGTCAAATGGTGTCCGGCTTGTATACTAGTGTTTTCAGTATCCCATTCCTCTGCGAAGGGTGGTGGCAACTGTCTGCATGCAAATACAGGTAAATGTGGGTTTTCTTTCGATAAACACCGAGGCCTGAGGTTCCAACCACTTATCTCTTGACCATGGCGTTCAGAAACGGTAATCTTCCTTTTATCTTCATAGTTAATTTGATTTTGGGGTGGATGGAGTTCAAATGTGTAGGAAAGTCTAGAAGTCTGTCCCTTCCATGAGGCCAAATGATGAACACGTCATCCACATAATGGAAAAAAAAACACGTGGCTTTTCATTTGGATGATGCCATGAGTTGCTCCTGTAAGTACTCCATATACAAGTTTGTGAACCAGAGCGGGCTACCCATTGCGACTCCTTCCCTTTGTTCATAGTATCCTCCATTAAACAGAAAATACGTGGAAGTCAGGACATGCCTGAAAAGGTCAGTGGTCTTTTCATCAAATTTCTGACCAATAAGTTCTAGTGACTGTCATAGAGGTACCTTGGTGAATAACGAAACGACATCAGAACTCACCATTATATTTGAGGGTTTCACGCTGAAGTTGTCGAGGCGTTTTACAAATTGCACAGAATTGCGATATGATGAGTGCATTTATCCACATAAGGATTTAGTATTTCCACCAGGTATTTTACCAGCAAACATGTAGATGCCCAAACGTTGCTGAAAATGGAGCGCAATGTCACCTTACCTTCGTGAGCTGTAGGGATTCGATAAAGTCTTATAGGTACATATCCTTGAGGTAACAGTTCCTTGGCGACCCCCTCTGGTATATCCACGTCCTTGACTAAGACCCTTAGTCTGGCTCTCTACCTTGTTCTTTCCCCCAAGGACTACACTGAGAAGCTGCAGTCTGTTAAATGACTCCTACAGGAAGATAAGCGTTGACACCACAAAGAGATGGAGAACAAGACTAGGGATCTTCTCAAAAACGCAGATTTACTAGAGGTAAAAGTTCAAAATATGGGGTGTCATTGTGCCTGATTGTCAACAACATTAGAGCACCTACACATTTGCCGGCAAAATACCTGACAGAATAGGCTAAGCCCTTATGTAGGTAAATAGACACAACATATCCACAATTCTGTTCATTTTATAAAACGACTTGAGAACTTCAGAGTGAAACTCTCACATATCCTGGTGAGTTCCGACGTTGTTTGTTTTCACCAGGGTACCTCTACGACCATCACCAGAGCTTATTGGTCAGAAATTTGACAAGAAGACCACTGGCCTTTTCAGGCCATGTCCTGACCTATATGTACTTTCTGTTTAATGGAGAATACTATGAAGAAACGGAAGGAGCCAAAATGGGAGCCCAGTCCCGTCTGTGGTCGCGAATTTGTATATGGAGAACTTCAAGTATGAAGCCTTGGCGTCATCCAAACAACACTCGACTGACGTATTCCAAGTCAGCGGTCGCAGAGCACTGTTTGTCTCAAACACATGATGGGATATGAATGTACCAAGATCTTGGCACAGACTTCGAAATGCTGGGACAGCGTTATGTGATGAAACATTCGTCATATGGTCCCATGGAAGTGAGAAACTAATTTCATTACACATTTCAACTCCATACACCCTAACATCAAATTCACTATGGAGACTGAAGGAGGAAGATTACCATTCCTGGACGCCATGGTCAAGAGAAGATCTGACGGCACCCTCAGCCACAGTGTGTATCAGAAGAAAACACACACTGTCCTGGTTTTGCATGCAGACAGCTAGCACCACTGTTCGCACAGGAATGAAGTGCTAAGAAAATAATACACTGGCCACACCATTTCATATGCAGAGAGTCTGCCAAAGGCGCTAGAACACCTCTGAACTGTATCCCGAAAAAAAGGGTACCCAGAATGGCAGATTATGCACGTTTTCTACCCCACAACAACAGTACAACCTGTAGAGACCAAAGGCATCACGGAGGGAGAGGCAGTAACTGCCTCTATACTTCCTACACTGACGCACTATCGGGAAAAATCGGACACATATTGAAGAATCGTCGAGTAAAATCTGTCTTTCGCCTGCGCAATAAAATATGAGCATTATTGGGAAGCACCAAAGACGATCTTGGTTTACAGAAGGCCGGTATACACTAGATTCCATGTCGATGTGGGAAGATTCTAAAGTCACTATAGATATTGTACTTCAATTTTATTAACCAATATGTAATGCCACTGCAACTTACGTTACAATAGGACATAATTTCAGTACATTTCAATGTGACCACCCTGCATGTCTAGGCACCCCCCCCCCCCTTCCCACACTCAATATGTAAATAGAAAAGGAAGAAACCCTAATGACTGGTACAATGGGACATATCCTCTGCCATACACTTCACAGTGATTTGCAGAGCATAGATGTAGAACGAATAAAATGACTGAACTCTTAACACTGTTTTAATAGTGTTGAGAGTGTCTCCACATGGGTCCCTGCAGTAGTATGGAGAGATGGGTGAAACTAGTTCTCAGGCCAGAATAATAATAATAATAATAATAATAATAATAATAATAATAATAATAATAATAAATAAGAACAACAACAAAGGCATTTCTAGTAGTGACAAAAATGCCAGTGTTACTGAAGTACATTGAAAACCATATGTTGTTTCAAAAAGTTATTGTGGTGTCGTTTTGTATGCCACCATGCCCAGAAATGGAAAATGCTTCGATGCAGTTGATATACAGGTGCATCAATTTGTCTATGGTAATGAATCAATAATTAGAGCAAAGGGTGATAAAATCAGGAGAAAGAAATAGACAATTATACTGCACCTATGAATTGGCTCAGTAAATTTCAATCATGTTCTGGAACTGTTTAGCTGAAGTCAGTGGTGAAGGTGAACCTATTAATGGATGGTTAGCTGGATGATTAAAGGACCAAACTACTTGATCATCAGTTCCTTTTTCCTTTAACAGACAGTTCTACATGATTGTACATGAGAGGTGGCGTACCACACAAAACCCAAGGGAAGAAAACCCCAAGTTCTACAGAATGTCAACGAAGGCTACATGAGGGACAAAAAAGAAAGAGAGACATAGAAAGAGATGCAGGTGAAGTGTCCCATCTAGGGAGCAGCTGCAAGTTCCCAAAGGCAGAGTGCAATGAGGGGACATACATCCCCCAACCCCCCTCCCCCCCCCCCCACTTACCGCAAGTACCCTACCCAGTAACTGCATAGGAAAGACTAGCAACATGGACAGGTAAACAGAAGCACATACAGACAAAAGACAAACAAATCAAACAGACCACAGGAGATAGAGGAGGAAGAAGAAAAGAGCAGGTAGGATGAGGGCCAGGGTGGACCACCACTCCCAGGCACCGGCAGCCTGTTCAGGGAACAGTAGGCAACAGTGTGTTCTGCCGACTCCTCAATGGGCCGGTAAGGTTAAGTGACCCTCCCTTAAAGACAATGGTAAGAACCCCCTTCATGAATAAAATGTGAAAGTAAATCAGATGCTGCTCCTAGCACTAGGTGTAGCGAATCAGGGAGATGGAAGAGTCTGCCACAGGAAGGCTAGGTTGGCAGAGTTCAGCAATATATGGACCACCATCAAACAGGAAACAATATGACAATGGGGTGTGTTCTCGGAATGGAGGAGATGACCATGAATCAGCCAAGTATGGCTGACATGGAGCTGGCAAAGAATGACAGAGTCCTTGTGAGAGGCCTGCAGGGAGGACCTCCAGATTCATAGTCTCCTTTATCACCTGTAGTTTGCTGAATTGAGCCATTCCATTTCCCAGATTCCTAAAACTTGATGGCGTAATACTGATCGGCCATCTGTTTCTGGCACACCAATCCCAAGAGTTGGCTTACTGATAGCCAGGTTGCCCAGTCTATAAGCGAGTTCATTCCCCATGATCCCAACATGGCTTGGGGTCCAGACAAAAGTCACTGAGTGTCCACATTGTTCAAGGACATACGGGGAATCCTGGATGTCATGACCACAGGATGGTGAGTGTAACACTGGTTGAGAGCTTGCAAACCGCTCAAGAAGTCGCCGCAGATGAGAAAGGACTCATCAGTGAAAGAACGGATATGCTCAAGAGCACCAGAGATGGCTACCAACTCTGCGCTGCAGTGAAAGCACTACAGCTATCCAGCAAGAAGCACAGTTCATTACGTCCCACATGAAAATAAGCAAATTCTACATGACCGGCAACCATCAACCCATTACTATAGACTACTACTGTGCCCTGTGATGCGCCAAGGTGGAGAAAAAATGGTAGTGGTGGACTTAAGGATGAACCAAGTCTTTCTGACCTTGTGATAGATCAAGACAAAGATGTGGCCGAGGGATGCACCATGGAAGTGTACATGAGTGGGTCTGGAAGAGGGGTGGTAGAAGAAACAATTGGGGTTCAGAGGGGAGGGACTGGATACAGATTGCAATCCGAATCCCTGATTTGGACTGCTGTTGTGGGAAATGAATTTCCCTGATTGGAAAGATGAGACAGTAGTTCAGATGCCTAGGGGAGCTGCAAATGTGTGTAGCATAATTGACAAGCTGTTGATGATGCCTAATCCACAATGGAGGAAGCCCTGCCTCCAGGAGCATGTTATTCACAGGGCTAGGTCAAAAGGCTCCAGTACCTGCTATGCTGAGGGCAATGCCAAACTATATATCGGACTCCCATAATCACGACAGGATTGTATCTGGGCTTTGTAAAGCTACAGAAGGTTAGTGTGACCTGCAGGCCAGCTGGTGTTACTCAGATGGCAAAGTGTATGAAAGTGCAGCCAGCACTTTCGCTTAAGGTGAAAAAATATGGGGAATCCATGTCAACCAAGCATTGATGACCAATTCTAAAAAGCGGTAAGCCTCCACCACATTGATTAGTTGGTCGTTGAGGTAAATTTTGGGTTGATAGTGAATGGTACATCAACAGAAGTGCACAACATAAATCTTGATGGCTGAAAATCTAAAGCCATGGGTGACGCCCATGCCTGCGTCTTTCGTATTGTGCCTTGCAGTCAACATTTCATGACACCCACACTAGAACAGCAATAGAAGAGGCAAACTTCATCAACATACAAGGAGGGTGATACTGAGGACCCCATAGCTGCTGCTAGACCATTGATGGCTGTTAGAAAGAGAGGGACACTCAGTACAGAGCCCCGAAGGGCCCCATGCTCTTGGATATGAGGAGAACTGTGGGAAGCACCAATTTGAATGTAAAAATATGATGAAACAATAAATTCTGGGTAAAATTCGGGAGTGCATCCCGCAGACCCCATTAGTGTAAGGTACCGAGGATGTTGTATTGCCATGTGGTATCATACGCCTTTTGTAGGTCAAAGAAGACAGCTATAAGGTATTAACTTTAGGAAAAAGCTGTTCAGATGGCAGACTCAAAGTAACCCAGATTACCAGTAGTGGAACAGTCTTGGCAAAATATGTGAGTGCAGGCTTTCTCGGCAAATTTCATATATGAAATCTTCATGAGTTATCAGCCGAGCAGCGTCATCGTCTCGTAGCAACATTTTGATGGCATGCGTCTCCATCATCTTCAGCCAAAGTGTCGGGATATCGTTGGTCGCGGGCTGATATCTCTGCTGGTCCACTCTCCACTTCCCACCACTGCCAAGGTCTTGGGAAAAGTCACCCTGGGATGGAGCCAGAAGACCCTGAGAGTCAAGGAGCCAATACAGCTGCTGGCTTTCAAGCAACTGACACAGAACACTGATGAGACTAACTTGGCGATAACTGTCCATCTGTCGCGGATGCTTACCCTGTTTCAGTACTGGGATGATGATGCTTTATTGCGAATGCGATCGGAAAATGCTCTAGCTCCTGATGCAGTCAAAGATGGCAAGGACATGAAGCTGACTATCTACTGATATGTGCTTGAGCATTTGGTCGTGGATGATGTTTGGCCCTGGAACTGTATCAGGTCAGTGGGCTAGGACACTGAAGAATTCCCATTCACTGAATGGAGCATTGCATGGCTCCAGGTGGTGTGCAGTAAAAGATAATTGCTTTCACTTCACCCATTGTTTTAGGAACCGAAAGGCAGGTTGATAATTCTCTGACACAAAGGCTCTAGTATAATGCAGAGATAAATATTCGGTGACGGCATTCAGGTCAGTGTAGACTGCACCCTTCAAGGTAGTACCATGTACACCTGCAGGTGTGTTATCCGTAGGTGTGTCTGATCTTTGCCCAGAATTCCCAAGGAGAGGTACATGGTCTGATGGTTGAAACATACTGTTCCCAGGATTCTTGCTTCTATCCTTGTATTAGTTGGCAGACCCAGACATGGAGCCACTTAAAGACAATAAGGTGCTCCATTGATGGATGCCGCTTATGGCACAGGAGAGCCTGCCTACAACCTCTAATGGCCTTTGTAATTTCTGATGACCACCAAGGTAATGTCTTCCATCGAGGCAGTCCTGAGGAACAGATGATTGCTAAATCAGCTAGCAGAAGAATGGCTATAGCTGCATTCTGGACTGCCTCAATGACATCTCTATGTGGTGGGCAGCCATGGGCAACAGAGGGGAAAGCACCCCAGTCAACACTGTTGAGAGACCATGTGGGCAGGCACCCAGGGCAGCGATGCTGAGGTAGGGACAGGATGATCAGGAAGTGATCACAACCACAGAGATCATGGTGGATGTATGGGAGAAGACAGGGGCTGCAGACGGAATGGTCAATGGCCAAGAAAGTTCTGTGCACCTCACTGAGGTGTGTGGGAGCACCTGTATTCAAGAGACAAAGGTTAGATTGCGCCACAAAGTTTCCGAAGTATTTACTGTGGCCAGTGATCATTTTTCCAACCCATGAAGGGTTTTGGGCACTGAAGTCCTCCAAGATTACTAAAGGTGGGGGGAGCTGAGAAACCAATGCAAACAATATATTTTGAGACACTTCATCATCGGTACGGAGGTAAACACTGCAAATGGAAATATCCTGAAATTCCCTTACCCAAAGAGCTAGTTTCCAAAGGTGTGTTAAGAGGCACAAGTTCACAATATAGCGTCCAGAACATATGTACAAACTCCACCCGAAACCTTGTCATTGTGTGATTCATATAATATCCCTGGTATTCACAAAGGGCAATGGAGAACGCAGGGGGAGTGCTTAATAAACGTCCTATTTCAGACAGGTGGTGGAATAAACTGCTACAATTCTGCTGGAGAATAATGTTGTTGATGTACTGTGAGGTCATGGAGGGGCCAAAGAGGTAGGTGATGCCCTAGGGTCACTGCTGCCACTGGTTGAGGGGTTATGGCATGAACAAACATAGGTTCCAAGTTCCATTGCGTAGGGTAACCTGGGGCCTCAGGAGCCACCTGAACGGGCAGGGGTACCATCACCAAAGGGGGCAACATTGTCATAAGCAGATGACTGATACTGCTGGGTGCAGCTGATTGTACTACCTCTCTTGGTTTTTGTCCAGAGTCTTATGTTCTTGCATTATCTTCCCTCTCTGGAAAATGTTGCTATCTGGCGAGCAGGTGATAGTGCTTTCCACAGCTGACATGTGGGGAAAAGGTACAATGAGAGTTCGCATGCAGTTGTCATCCACAGTCTCTACAGATGGAAATAGCACTGCAACTCTAAAGACATATGCCTGTATTTCAAACACTTGAGGCACCGCTTGGGGGGGGGGGATATGGTTTCACATCGCATCGGTATACCATCACCTTGACCTTTTCAGGCAATGAATTGCCTTCAAAGGCCAAGATGAAGGCCCCAGTAGCAACCCTATTCTCCTTTGGCCCCCCGTCACTCCAATTTGGTGGAAAGCTTGTCATCAGATTGCAATAGCAGGTCTCAGTGTAAATGGTGCCCTGAATCATTGGATTATTATGGGGAGTGACAATCACAAGGCATGCTGTTATCGAAACTGGCGTTCCTTGTATGTTCTCCACAAAGGATTAGGGCTTTGCGGCCAACAACAAACTGCCATCAGTCCTTGTACAAACCACGTATTGGGGGAAGAATTCTCCTCCCAGCCTGAGTAATGGCTACCTGGCTAAGAATCCATTACTTAGAGTCTCTTGCCCCAGTCACTATGGGCACATACTCCTTCCTTGGCACACATGGCGAGTTTACAGCTCAGGCAACAACAGTGTCATGGTCATGTGCAGGTACTTGACCCCCCCCCCCCCCCCTCCTGAGTGGGATGACCACCGTGCTGGGTTTTGGGTTTACCACCTCATTAAAGGTAAGGGTGCAAAGATGGAAAGGACCATACACCACATTTGGCGACATTCCCTGCACTACCCTCACTGCTACAGAATTTTGAAAATTGGTGGCAGGGGACCATGTATTTGTTTAATGAAAAGTTGCACAAAATGCCACAAATGGAAATTTGAGTCCCATGTCATAAACTAGGTCCAAGCAGCATCTACACTAAGAAAACCATCTGATGGAGAGGCAGTGGTGGGAAAGGGATAGTGGAAGTACAAGCTCAAAGCACAGAAAGGAAGTAATGCTGCAACGACTGTAGCCCCATGGTAGCCAAGCATGAACTCATGAAAGACATGTGAGACCACTGGGGGAATCTGTTATTGAGTCACATCCCCTCCCACACGGCCTTGCAGCAAGACATTCTGTTTTGCAGAAGGTAACATTGCTGAAAATGAGATACATGCAAAATGTGAATCAGCCTGTTCATTTGAAAACTCAAGCACAATTCCTCTAATTTACAGAAATACGCCCTTCTAGGAAAATTTGGATTGTCTGTCAACACTGATCTTAGTCACATAAAAACTATACTCAAAATAGAAATTCAGTTATTGACAATAGATTTTTCAGAAGTTTTTTTATCTTTAATTGTGCTGCCACAAAGTAATGTAATTACATGAATATTCACTCAGTTGGTGAGTCATCATATCCGTTTGTACCTTGGACTTTCAATTCAAATGTCCAAGGCTTCCAGAAATCAGTGCAAGCCAGTATTACACTATCATATTTCTTTGACAAAGATCTTTGATGAGGCACTAAAAAGGACTATTACACTGTCATCATATTTTATACCAAATTTCAAGATGGCGGACAGTAACAACTTATTTTGCGATGCAGTTGCTTGTGCCACAGTTACGTTGTGTGTGCATTTGGAAGGAAAGAGGCAGAAAAAAAGGAAAACATACTTGGGGAAGCCATGGGTATTACGTTGAGAAAACAAAAGCATTCAGCAATATTTAAGAGAGATGCAAATGTAGAACATCAAGTCTTACATAAATTACTTATGAGTGGATGAGAGTGTATTTCAGTATTTTCTCAGTAAAGTCGTTTCTCATATTACAGAACAGAATATTCACTTAAGAAACGCTGTAGGTGCAGAAGACAGTCTCACTGTGACACTGTGATTTCTTGTTGCAGGAGAGAGCAACTCTAATACAGCAATCTAATACCACAGTGCATATTAACCAACAGATTTATAAAGCATGAATGGGGGATATCCAAAGGTAAATAAATGTTTAGTACCGTATATGGGCAACAAGAACAATTTTTATTTTTGAATAAATTAATTAATAGAATTAGTGTTTCAACAAGTACAAAGTTAATAAAAAGTACAAAACAGATGAAACACTTTAACTTGTGGCATGTACAGTTCAAAAATAGTCAATGTAGAATGCAAAGCTAAGAATTTTTTTTATTTTAGAGTGTGACCACCACCTCTATTCAAGCTTGCTGAAAAGCTGCCCGGATGTTCACAGATGTGGAAGTGGATGGCTGAAACAGTGATTGTGGATGTAAAGTTGCCTGCAG
The DNA here is from genome assembly GCF_023897955.1 of Schistocerca gregaria. Classification (NCBI taxonomy): domain Eukaryota; kingdom Metazoa; phylum Arthropoda; class Insecta; order Orthoptera; family Acrididae; genus Schistocerca; species Schistocerca gregaria. The sequence continues at coordinate 200,594,603 of NC_064931.1, read as the reverse complement.
CATATTCCATCTGCCCATCAGCAAATGATTAATAGCATGCATTGAGCCCATTGCTCACCTCCCACCCCACTAACAGCATGGTTATAAAAAAGAAAAGTGTCAAGGAAATACACGAAATTTGGAGTCATGTTTACAAACACAGTAGAGGGACATTAAATAGCTGTAGCGATACCAGTGCTCCAGGTGGTTACATTTCGTATTGTGGGGAACCAAAGACGTATGGCTTTTATGATCAAATGGGTGGCGTGGCTATAGATTTGATTCTGTTTCTTTGATGAAAGGCGAGATTTCACAAAGTTCCCTATTACACTGTCAAATTTTGATCATAAATATTTAACATAAATATGATAGTGTAATAATGACCTTACTGCTTCTATATGCAAATACATACCTGACCATGAATGGGAAGCATAGTTAACTTACAAGCAATTTACCACTCAATGTGATGTAGTGATAAATGAAGGAACTATGTTGATATTACAGGAACATCTGATGAGGACACTCATGATTACTCCTCAATCAAAAGCACTTGTTAATCGACAATTCATGCCTGTAAACAGCTCTACTCATCAGGGCTCCATATCTCACATGTATGGTATCCACTGTTTAGTGTGATCTGTTTTCATGAAACAAACTCTGCAACAACTTCTCTGCATAAATTTCACAATGAATACACCAAAGAAACTCCAGGCAGGCCTACAGTTTACTCACCACCTAATTTCCTCATGAAAGTTCGAAGTTTCCTTGATTATTGCTTCCCAGGTCAGCAGACTGGCCGTGAAGGGCCAATTGCATAGCCACCTCCCTCTTCAGACTTGAAACTAATCGATTTCTTTCTCTGGGGTTTCAGTAAAAACTGAGTGTTTGTTTCTCCCCTATCAAACAATTTAGCCGACTTGAAAAATCATATCTACACAGTCGTTGCACAAATTATGCCCAAGCTGCTGCAATGAGTGTGGGAAAAAATTGATTACTGATGTGGTGTTTGCTCTATCACAAATGGTAGTCACATCAAATAAAAATGACACTTGGCACTTTTATGTGAAACAAGGTCGTTTGCTACAAAGTGACACATCTATTGATCCTGTAAGTTACCTCAATAAATTTCTATATCACTCCAAAGTCGTAAAATCTTTTCTGACTAACCCTGTATGTCAGAGTCTTCAACTAGTTCATTAAATAATTAAAAATATAGCACCAAAATTCTATAAAGTGAGACATCAGTACATATTTGATTAAGGTTCTATGCCTCCTCCACCTCATAAATAAAAATATCTTCTTCTTTAGTGTTTTGTCTTATGATAGGTTTCAGCTGGAGACCCTCCAACATGTTCTGTTCTGAACATCTTCATCTGTTTGTGCTCTTCTAATGTCAAGTGAGATTTTATTTCTCTTCCTAGCTCTTCGTCTCATTCCTTCTATGTTTCCCTCTACAGTTCTTTGCTGCAAATAATTCCTATGCGTTATACGCCTCAGCGGAGATTTTTTTCCTTTTTCTGATCACTTCCAATAACATGCTTTCTTCGCCTATTTTCTACTTTACTTCTTCATTCTGAAGTCTGTCAATAAACTTAACCTTAAGCGTTCTTCTCCACAGCCATATTTCAAAATTTTCTCAATGTATGTCTTTTTAACTGTCCATGATTGACTGCTAACAGTACACCCCAGATATAACATTTAGAAAATCTTTTCCTCAGCTCTGCTGGAATTATTCTACATGTTAATAACTGTTTAATCTTTTGAAATGCTCTCCTTTCCATAGATATCCTATTCCTTATTTCTTCTGTAAAGCTTCCATTCATTTCATTAAACTTCCCAGGTACTGAAAAGGTTTTTCTTGGTTTATCTTTCTTCTGTCTATTAATAAGTTAACTGGAGCTTCCTTCTTGCTTACTCTATAACTTTTGTCTCTATTTTTCTTCATTTCATTCACCTCAACCCTTCTTGCAGTACTCCTCCACATCATCTGAAATTCCTCATTCTGCCAGCACTGCTTCATGATCCACGTATTTTACGGTCTTTGTTCTCTCCTTCATTTACAATGCTTCTTGCATCCTCTATGGCCTCACCTATTATTTCTTCTCCATATATATATATATATATATATATATATATATATATATATATATATATATATATATATATATATATATATTGAATAACTTCTGTGACCGTGACTATCCTTGCCTTACTCCCCTTCCAGTGCTCATTTCTTTTATTTCCTCACTCCCTATTCTGTCACTTTTTAGTTTATATACATCTCCTTTATTAACCTTCTAACTTCCCAGCCTATAAAACAGCTTTTAAAATTCTCAGCAGTATAATCCAGTTTTCTATCAAAAGCCTTCTCCTAATCAATAAAACAAATACACCTCCCCCCTCCACGTTCATTTCTATTATTCCCCTTCCAATCATTCTCAGACAACCTATTGCATCTTTTGTTCCTTTAACCTTTCTGACCCCAAATTGGTCTTCCCCAGTATTTTCCTCCATTTTCTTCGCAGTTCTCTTTAGCATGACACATTACAGCCTTTGTAATGGGACTGATGAAACTTAATGTTCTATAGTCTTTGCATTATTTTACACTGCACTTTCTAAGTAAACATACTACATTGGTGTTAAGTAAATCTTCACGCCAAATTTCTGTCAGTCATTCTTTTTATCTCCATCAATCTGGCTATTGAATTTGGACCTAAGACATTCAGGGCCTCAGATGGTACTCTATCAATGCCCAATGTTTTCTTCTCCTGGAGTTCCTAAATATCTTTCTCCAATTCGCATTCCAAGACCTTTTGACCTGTTATCATCATTCTGTTCCCCTTTATCTCCCAAGATTACTCTGGTGTTATCTGCCAGTGCACAATATAACTCTTCCATATAATTTATCCGAACATTCTTCTCATTTTCCATACATATGGTCTTTTCCCCACGTTTACTTAACATTCCTTGTTTGTTCACTTTCTTGGCATATATTGTTGTTGAAGATGTCACTATTCTGTACATTTCGTCAAATTTTTCTTTCTTTTCCAGTTCTTCTATTTCCTCAAATTGTTTTCTTATCCAATCCTCTCTAGCATGCTAAGTAAACTTTCTTAGTTCACTATACAGTTTTCTGTATTCTTCTGAACAGTCATTTTCCCATTTTCAACCTAGTGACTGTACTCTTTCCTATAGTCCCACATTCTTCAATTTCTCATATCTCATTTCTTTATCTGTTGTCTTTTCTTAATGTGCTTCAATCTTGTCCTAATATCTCATACACGTAAATTTTATCTGTATCAGCATATCCATCTAGAAAGATTTTTGCTGTCTTAATGTTATTTTTATAACAGTCACATCATTCCAGTTCTTGCTTGTCCCTTCCTATTTTCTTCTCATTTCCTCAGTCTGCCTATATATATTGTCCAATCCCTCTTCATTTTCATCCGTGTTAGCACATAAATGTAAAAAAATCAGTGTATCCACAGTTTTGTTTTATGTTTTCACTGCTAACACTCTGGAATAATCCTATGTGTGCGCGCACGCGCCCACACACACACACACACACACACACACACACACACACACACACACACACACACACCCTGCAACTAATACTTAGCTTTCAAGCTGAATTGGACTGGAGAAACAACAAACTCTTCAATGGGAGCTGTGTGAGAGTTGTGCAAACTTGTTTTGAGCAAACAACAGCTGATGAAATAAAATACTGTCCTAAAACACTTGAGGCTTTCCTACTGAAAACAGTCAACTGTGAAAATGCCAATTTGTGTGTCTCAATAGCAAAGCAAATGTAGGAAGCACCATCAGTAGAGCACATACAAGTTAACTTCTATAAGCAGGAAACTAAGCATGCAATGAAGGAACATATGCTCATATCTGATAATCTGAAGTGCCAACAGATGCTTGTCTGACCTATTTCAGTAAACTAAGGAAATCTATAAGTGGCCACCTGAAGCAGTTACAACAGCTTTTCTTATATATTAAGAACTGCAACACATTTATAGTAGCTTACACAATAATTCGGTAAATTTAGAGAGAACAATTTCAGGGGTGTTATTCAAGTGATGGTGATTTTACACTTTGACGTTTGGCAGTAACTATTACAAAGGAGAAAACATTTCTGAACAAATACAGACTTATGCCACCAAACTTAATTTCAATAACACCTCTCTCTCTCTCTCTCTCTCTCTCTCTCTCTCTCTCTCTCTCTCTCTCTCTCTCTCTCTCCCCCCCCCCCCCTCCTCTTCTCTGCAGTTACTTAGTTTCAAAGATTTGATTCCAGAACATTTTGCTTTTAAATGGCAGAAGTAAATGAGACACAGAACAGGAAGTAAACAAGTGTATTTAATGCCTACAAATGAAAGTCTTTTAAATGTAGTGTAATTGGTGTATTTTTTCCTGACAATCACAATTTTATTACCAAATCCATTTTTAAATCACACTCATCTGCAACAGAATGGACTTTTCAAAACAGAAATAAAGAAAAAGGTACAATACTTTCACATAATTGAGAACTTCTGGTCCCATATCACATTATTACAGAGTTGAAAACAACATTGAATTGTAAATTACAATCACTGAAAAACAGTGAAGTCATGATCACTAAAACAAACAAGTCTCCACACAGTTACAGGTATGAAGACAGTAAGTAACTGTAAAATCCTGATCACTAAAAGAGTGAAGTCACAAACAATCAAAAAAATAAAATAAAAAAGAAGTGCCCATATTATCACATCATTTAAATATGTGAAAACAACTTCTTATTGTAAATGTTTAATCACTGACACAGTGAAGTCATGAACACTACAATAATATAGTTTCTCAGAATAAAGCTTAGCAAGGTCTTGTTCCCATGAAGTCACTTATTCTGTTGAATATTTCATGGGTAAGTGCCTATTCACCTGCTGTGCAAAAAACTGACTTTTTCTACATGCCAATAGGCATTTGACTCTCATATACAGATCAGACAACCTATTAACTTCACTGTGTAGTGACAAGCCACTCTCACAGTAATAAAACTGTTTTTGCAACATGTTTCTCTACTTCAACAGAAGGTATGGCAAGCATCCACAAAATTCCCATGCAGAATATGTGTAAATCACAATGACAGCAACATTGCACTAAGTTTTACACATATTTTGTATCTATTAAAGATAGCAAGTGTAGTTACATGTTAATCACCACAACAAAGAAATATTCTGAACACTAAAGAAAGAATACAATGCAAGTTATTTATTAACCCCTCAAGTTGGGTGCCTCGAGTATGTATTCACATACTGTGAGCATCTGGACTGGCAGTATTCTGAGTGTGTACTCGCCATTTGCAGTCTAACTGTTACAACAGTTGATGATTACAATTATACTGACAGTCTGGAAGAAACAATCAAAAACGTGAAGTAGAAACTGAGGATCATGAGGACGTCACACGAGTTGCACCAGTGCAAAATGTCAGTATGAAGAAGACTGGATGTGGGAAGACGTCTACTATTCTTCTGTTGCCTTTAAAAACACTATTTATTGGTAAATGTGAACCTGTGATATAGGTGAATTTTGCAGCAAAAGCATTAAAAAAGACATATTTATGTGAAACAATCACATGTGAAACTAACCATTATGCTGCAGATTTAGTTGCCACAGCAACCCCGAGAGGCATAAGATTACAAAAGCCTCAGTGCATTAAATAACACAATATCTTTATCGGTGGTGTAGATCTGAATGATTGGAAGTACAACCTTCTGTCAAGGAAGGAAGAAGATGTAAAGTAGTACACAAAAATGTTTAGAAGGTTGATCAATACTATAGTGCATGATGCCTTTATTTTTTATAAAGCCGGTGGAAAGACAAAGGAAGAAATACATATATATTTCAGGCTACTACTCACACCAGAACTGCTGGAAATTCACAGGAAGAATGTAGCTTAACCTCTGTGTGATTGTTCTTCAGAAGGTGTTATGCCTGAACCACCCACAACAAGACATTTCACGCCATATAAGATCAAGCTTAAAATGAGATTAACAGTATGCTGCAAGAAACAGCATTCTGCTGCGAAGACTGCAGTGTAGGACTTTGAAACAAAGATATTTTTCAAGCTATTGTATAAAGAAAACCAATTTTAAATAATAATGTATGTTTTAACCATACCAAACATATATTGTTAATTTCTGAAACCTTTATTCCTTTCCTACTAATGATTTCCTAACTACGGCAAGTTCATTAGCAGCCAGACATATGAACTACCACCAGTGCACTAGGCACGCACACAGTCTACCAACTTGAAGGGTTAATATAATTAAATACATCACAATATCGAACAGTAAGTTTCTAGTAATGTCTATCACACACAAAATTTAAGCAACACAAAAAACTAGTGATAAGGAGGGGGGAGGGAAAATAATCAAAATTTTTCTAAACCTGATTTGAAAGTAAAACAGTAAATCTACACTCGCATAATGTTCTAAAACGAACACATTCACATTTGTTCCAAGGTTTTCATTACTTGGCATTGTTACAATATTTAGAATTAAAACCTATAAAATGTATTTAAAAAAACGTACATAGTACAAGTCTTCATATTATCAGCAATAAGGCATTTTTAAACATTAAAAATGTCAATTATAAAAATACAAATAAAATAAATTAAAACCAATTTTAAATTCATTGTCATTTAAAACAATAAGCACTCACATAGGAATACTGGGTTTGGGGAAGGGGGGCAGGGATGGGGAGGGAACTGCAACCAAACTGAGAAGTTCATTTTCCTTCTTCTGGTCACACACATTTAAATTCTACATGTCACTAACACACCACCATTCAACTCAGGAAAACTGACACCACAACACAGAGGCACAGATACTGTAGCTCCTGATCTATGCTTATCAGGCATCAGCTGAATGTATACTTCACAGAAGCTGTAAAAGACTTACTTTTGAATACAAGATGGAACTGTATAATACATGCTCCAGTTCTACAATCCTTCATACTTCTACACTTATGCATGCTAAGTCAGTCTTCTCTTATGTAAATTTGGTAAAATCTTCGTCTGTTATGTAGTGATACCTACATTTCTCAATCCTTTGAGAAATAATCCGTAAGTATGCACAGCACATGTGTGCACATGCACGCATGTGTGCACACACAAAAACACACACACACACACACACACACACACACACACACACACACACACACACACACACACACACACAAAGAGCTCATCTCAGAGGTAGTTGAGGTGACAACACTTTTCTTCAGATTTACAACATGAGAGCAAGCCACTTTACATAAAATATTAGCAGCCCTTGAAAAGTGGTATTTCCACTTAAAGTCTACACACAAGTTGCAAGTAAAAACCTCAGTTTTGTTTGTTATATCCACGGACTCACTGTCTGTAACTCTGTGCTGTCAACACTGTGCTGCCAGGAGTTACATAGTCTCCTATCATTAAACTGTTGTTCACTGGGTAATGAGAAGTATTCTGGAGGACTAGTTGATGAGTCTGAAAATAATAATAATAATAATAATAATAATAATAATAATAATAATAATAATACAAAGAGAAACACAATAATTTAATTTGTTATTGTCATGTAGCAGTACCAAACATTGAAAAAACAGATTCATCCAAGTTTCTTCCATTTCATGTCCCACTTGTACAAAGTTGAAAGGCATATATTCTTAATTTTAATAATGCTACATACTAACACAGTGATGTTTTTATACTACTTGTGAAAAAATTCTACAAGAAGATCTTTGGTACCTGAATGCAGCAGTCCAGTAACTGTGAGGAGAACAGACAGGGATTAACGGTCACCGTATGTTAATTCAGAGTTTCTTAGCGAATGTTGGCAAAATAAACTAGGAGGAAGTATTGGTAGAGCCTACTTTGGACACAAAACTGAATGGAAATTGTAACAAATAATCACAATGAAATAGTCCCTCAAACTGTTTGGCTGACAGAAAATCGGGCAGAGTATGACAATGAAAACCCACTTAGTCACCAATGCTAATCACCCCACTCTGAAACAGACTGGACAGAATGCTTTTGCAGTCCAACAATGTGTGTGGATGCAATCCTCCTCGTAAATTTCAAAAATAACCTGTGTGTCTGCAAGGGTGGAACTACCAACTTTACATGTAGGTATGTCAAGCACTAGTCCTCCTTTGCCATAAGAACTTGCAAATCACAGCAGCCAATTTCATAATTTTTGACCAGCCTTCGATACAAGGACACTATACCACTGGAGATGGCATGAATTATTTTTGTATTAAATTCAGTAAGAGTCATCAGATCCTACACAATCTAGGGTAATTATGTACCAATTTATTATTGTAGTTGCCATGTAGCAACAACAAAAATGTACACTTATATGAAACATAGAAACTGCTCACAATGTTCCTGGAATAAAATCATCTGTTTCCAGTTATGCAAATGGTTTTGATTATAATGAGAGAGAATATTGTGTTCTCAGATAAGCTACACCGATGGACAGATGCAACTGTCTCTCTGTAAAGTCTTCTATCACGAGTCACATCAAGGGATTTCGAACTTTTAGATCAAACAACCTGAAACCCACTTTTCCATGCACTAGTATCATTGATTTTCTTATTGTGTTTTGAGATGAGAACAACAAACTCAATCACAGGAATTTGGACCAATCTGAAATTTATCTGAGATTAGTGAGACACTACCTTATACAAAGTGACTATGCTAAGCTGTTAACCCAACTATTTCTGGAACCATTTAAGGTATATTAATTCTGTTTTCACCCAAAAGAATTTTACGAAGGTCCTCACCGAAATTACACAGTCTCTTTCCATTGCTACATTAAGTACAGAGATAGTGGCATCAACTTTGCTTTTTCAAATAAAATTATAGTAATTTCCCTCACTAGTGTAATAGTTCTAAAACACACCAATTCAATGGCATTTTACACTTCATAATCCAGTTACTAGTTTCAGGGTAATTACAATAGTTAGAAATAATTTACCATTTTTGAACATGAAACCAATGGTTATCTTACAAAGAAGTTCTTAATAGGCACATAGGGAAATATGTCACATTGCACAAGGAGGAAACTATTTTGTACCATTGCAACACTAGTATAAAAGGAGCACCAAAGAATTTTAGCTTTCATTCTGTCTGTGTTATTCGTGTGTGTTGAGTGCTGTTTGGTTTAAAAAAATATGCTTCATTCACAAATCAAGACAAACTGGATATGATACTATCGTGCACAGAATGCAGCAGGAACATGAAGACAACAGTTGAACTGTATGCACAAAGATATCCTGACATAAGGTGTACAACAAGAATGACAGTTTGTATTGAAAGGGCACTGGAATACCTTGCAAAGGGTATGTAACAAACCTGTAATGAGCATATCAAGCAAAATATATGTGTCAGTTTTTGCTCGTAAGAAGCAAGGCGGGGGAAGAAGCAAGGCGGGAGAAGACACATGGAGTTTTGTCACTTGGTTCTGAAGCAAGATCAGGACAACGTGTTTCTGGTTGGAATTATTTGCTACATTTAAAATCGTGCAGAGTTGAATGTAAGAAATATGCATTATTGCATCACCAAGAACCCACACTAGCTGAGGCAGGTTGAAAATTGGAGGCAGTTGAGAGTGAAAGTATGCTGATGGGTTATTGAAGACTACGTGACTGGTCTGTACTTCATTGAAGAAACCTAACAGGTAAAAAATGATACACACCATTTCTTAGCAAAGTGCTACCAGCTCTCCTAGAGGAAGTACAACTCTAAATATGTAGATGTATGTGGTACCAACACAATAGCTGCCCAGCTCGCTACTTGCTTATTTTTCAGAAAGCTCTAGCCCAGCTGTTTCCTGCTCACTGGATAGGATGTAAAGATATTGTCAGTTGGCCTGCTTGTTTGTTTGTTTGATTTGATGCCACAGAACTTTTCTCGCCTGAACTTTTTCTCTGGGCAAAACTGAAAAATAATGTCTATGCAGAAGTCCTGGCAATTCAAGAAGATTTAAAACTTCATACTGTGCAGCACATGCTATGATGTTTATGGAATCTCTCTGGTCCATTCAGACACCCTTGCAATAACAACTGCTAACAAATATTGCAATAGATGGTGGGCATTTCCAACATCTGACATAAATGAAATTTTAAGGAAGTGTTCATGACCACATTCTTTCACGATTTCATTTTTGTTGCTGTTACTGATGTAACTTTGTAATGTGAGTGTTAATCTCAACATTAAACTTATGATGCAATGTTACAGTATGTTTTACGAAGTCATTCAATTTCTGATGTTCACATTTCTTTCAAAGCTCTGCAGAAACAAGAGCAGAACTGTTACTACAGTCAACTGTTGAATCATCCTAAGATGCCATGTGTTTAGCTTCCAATTGGTGTATCAGTCCAACCACATGTATGCATGTCAGATAAGTACCGGTTTTTTTAAGTTAATGAAATTTTACAATTCATCTGGGTGAAAACAGAATTACAATGTCTTAAATAGTTCAGGAAATATCAAAGATGAAAAGCTTGCTTCAATTCCCATGTGCAAGTAAGTAAAATGATAGAAAATGGTCTCCTTTGAAGGCTGCCACTATAGGTAGCTGCTATCATTAAATTCTGATGAGGGAAAAGACGACAAAAGGTGCAAGCAATTTGTTAAAGCTGAGAAAGTCAATGCACAAATTTCATTAAGAAAAGACGATGCTGAGGGGAATGGGATTCAAATACTACCCCAAAAAGGCAAAGAAATAAAGAAAGAGCACACAATAAAATATCCAATGGATAAATGTCTTGTTAGAAAGCAATGCTGTGATATGGTGAACAATACCACAAAACATCAACTATGAGAAAGTTAACAGCTTTTGTCACACAGGCTAGCAAGGAAACTCAAAAAAAGTCCTGCCTATGGGATTTTGTTTTATAAGACATCATGATAAATAAGTCTAAAAACAACACACAGTTTTAGAAAAAGACATACTATTACAGATTTTTATGAAAAATGAATAATCAAAAATAAAGTAGCTGGTAGCCCATTTTGACAAAACTGAATTCATAAATATGGCACTGAATATGTGATACCAAGCTTGCAAGGAACATAGTTGAATGAAAGTGATATTCAGCATTTAATCACTATGTTATACAGGGCATTAGCACACAGATGAGTAGTGTGTGGGAGCACTCCAGTTTTATTAGAAAGTATGCTGTTACTACCTCCTATCCCTGGCCACACCTTCAAATTTCCTGGGCCAGGTAATAACATGTTCCTGTTCCCACTGATAACTGTTAGTTTAGTTTGAACTTTTGTTACAAAACAAAAACAGTAAACTCCTGGAGGATATTGACGAATTCCTTCCCCAATTTTAACAACAATTACATCTTCATTTCATTTGCGAAGTATGCAAATTGTTAAATAGAACCAAACTGTTCCGACAACTTGCAAAAAATCTGTGTTTGGGACTTAAAGTGCAAACTTTAATCACAGTCTCTGCATGAGAAAGAAGTAAGAGCTATGAATATCTGCAATATGAAGTCGCTTAGAGTAATACTGTCCTGTACATTGGGAGAAGGGCAATTAATCCAACTGACAATGCCATACAACATTTAACATTATCTTTGACTCGAGTACAAAGTCAACAACAATCACTAGTTGCCTGTAATACCAGTAGCAGGAACCTAATTTATTGCAGACACATCGTCACTGTCCCTCTGAAACACACACACACACACACACACACACACACACACACACACACACACACACACACACACACATTCTAAATACAGAATTACTAACCGGTGATGTAAATAACGTTGGAGATATTCCACCACCTATCAACTGTGCAGCCTGGGTAGATGTAGCAGTTCCTGCACATACTCGTTGACGTCCAGTACTTGAAATGGATCCTGGGTGAATATTCGGTTGGCCATCTGCATGAATTGAAATGCAATGAAATACTTCGAATTTAATTTGTACTGCACAGCTATCTTTAGCATATTCCATGCAAAATTAAAAGGAAAAACACACTGGTTATATAAAGCTATGTTACAGCACATAAAACAGCAGCTGGTTCCAAATTAAATCACCTGGAAGGAAACACTAGATCATGCATATTAGTTGTATCATTGCTACAATAATGAATGACGGGAAGAATTTTCTGCATTCTGGATAACATAACAGTCAGACTCTACAATACAGGCCAAGTACTGTTTGTCCATGATAATTTGACGATTTTGCTGGTGCTGCCAGAAGCAGAGAAAATCAGCACCAGTTGAAAGATATTCACTTGTTTTAGAGTGCTGCCCACATTGAGATGCCAATAGATGTCAAGCATTATTGTATGCATTGAAAGGCTTGCATCCACTAACTAATGACTATCTTCTGCAAGCAATTTCCAAGGTGAATTTTATCCATAGTGGATACTGTTGAACTCTGACTGTTCCTTTATAAGGTGTAGAAAAATTTCCACTACCAGACACAATAAAAGATTATTTGTCACATGACCGGTTTCGGGCTTGTGCCCATCCTCAGATGTTTATACATTCATGTACATGTTTATATTGCTGGAGATCACTGTATGAATACAAAGAAAATTATTTGCTGGTGACTAAACAGATACAAGTAGAACAATTGTAAGGGGCATTACAGATATGTTTATGACAAATGCTGCCTTGCCACTTACAATTGTTCCACTTGTATCTGTTTAGTCACCAGCAAATAATTTTCTTTGTATTCATACAGTGATCTCATGCAATATAAACATGTACATGAATGTATTAACACCTGAGGATGGGCACTATCCCAAAACCAGGCATGTGATGAATGTTGTTGTTGTTGTTGTTGTTGTTGTGGTCTTCAGTTCTGAGACTGGTTTGATGCAGCTCTGCATGCTACTCTATCCTGTGCAAACTTCTTCATCTCCCAGTACATAATGCAGCCTACATCCTTCTCAATCTGCTTAGTGTATTTATATCTTGGTCTCCCTCTACGATTTTTACCCTCCACGCTGCCCTCCAGTACTAAATTGGTGCCTCAGAACATGTCCTACCAACCGATCCCTTCTTCTAGTCAAGTTGTGGCACAAACTCCTCTTCTCCCCAATTCTATTCAATACCTCCTCATTAGCTACATGATCTACCCATCTAATCTTCAGCATTCTTCTGTAGCACCACATTTCGAAAGCTTCTATTCTCTTCTTGTCCAAACTATTTATCGTCCATGTTTCACTTCCATACATGGCTACACTCCATTCAAGTACTTTCGGAAACGACTTCCTGACACTTCTATACTCGATGTTAACAAATTTCTCTTCCTCAGAAACGCTTTCCTTGCCATTGCCAGTCTCCATTTTATATCCTCTCTACTTCGACCATCATCAGTTATTGTGCTCCCCAAATAGCAAACCTCCTTTACTATTTTAAGTGTCTCATTTCCTAATCTAATTCCCTCAGGATCACCCGACTTAATTCGACTGATGAATAAATAATCTTTTATTGTGACTGGAGTCATTTACATTGACACAAGAACTTATTCAAGTTTGCTTCTTCAAGTCACTGGGAGAAGCTAATTTCAGGAACTTTCAGCTAGTGCTTCTTACAGAAGTGCAGTGGTGCTTAAAAACCAGAGCAGTCGCTACTGTCATTGCATTATTATTCATTAATAACAGTTAAGATGTAACACAAAAATGAAGGGGGGGAAAAAGAGGAAATGTTAGGTTCAAAAATGGATTCAGAGGAGAACACATCAATGTCAACAAGAAATAATATTGAATGAATTAAAATTAGAGGGCTGCACTTAGATTAAAAACTTTGAGGATGTCATATGCAAATTTCAAATGTCTCTCGTCTACTTTACAATCAAGTATTTGATAACTGAATACAAAAAGTCAGGAGCTATCTCACCAAGAAATTGTTTTGAACAACCATTACAAGATTGGTTATTAAACTGACTGTTGGACAAATGACAATGCAGTAACAACCTTTTTATTAACTGTTTATCGAACTGACAAGGAACTTCACTTTTTTACATAGAACAATGTTTACAAAACAACATCCAGGTTTCTTGGTACACTTGCAATCTTATCAAGAACCTCATCATCACTAACTATAATGTCTCTGTGGACAGGAAGTAAAGCAAGATCGTTAAGGCTACTTTCAGATGTACTGCTCCTTAGGTAAGTCTTCAATCTTCTCAGACTGGATAAAGTTCACTCTACAGTTGCGACAGAAATGAGAAGAACTGCTAGTGATTTCAGAAGGATATAAATGTTGGGGAAGACTGTCTTGTCACGTTTTTCAATATAACTCATAGCTGTTTTTCGAAGATTAGAAGGATTTTCCTGACTCTACTATTCTTTCCACAACATGAACTCACTTTGCACAATATCTTTATGTGACAAATCTTCCTTGTAGAAATTAAAAGCAACATCCAATGAACAGAAATCTGTTGTAATACACAACTATGGAAGAATGCTTTGTACGGGTGCAACTCTTTCCTTGTGAAATTCAAAGCATTCTTTATGTGAGTAACAAAAATCGTGCAGGTATGGCACATAAACAACTTGTCGATAGTATTCTTCTTTTGTGGTGTAAGGGACATTGGTATAAGCTGACTGAAGGCAACAAATTCTTGGAATCTCTTCCTTAATGTCAAGTTTGGCCAGTGAATGTCTTCACTCCATTATGCAAGGCTTTAAATGAGTCATCTGCATTTACCCTTTCCTTTGGCAGAAGGTGTAAGATACTCATAACATTAGTCAAGGCCTGGGGAAGATCAATATTTTTGTTTTGAAGCTGCTCAGATAAGTTAGGGGTGATTGACAGCACTCTGATCAAAACAAAAAAATTAACAAGAAATGTAAATTGACTAATAGCTCTACTTAGAGTGAGAGCCTTAGATGCTGTGTCACTTAATTCTATTATTTAGCAAAAGGAGAGAAAGATAGGCTCCAAAACATCTTTAAAGAAAAGTACTGAGCTGTGCCCTTCCTACCCATTGGGATTCGCACAGTAAAATAAGTTTTCTTTTCTTTTGTTCTGGAAAACATTCATAAATCATTGATTTCAATATTTCTGTTCTTTTGGCTGACAAATGAAAGAATACCCACACTTATTTTATGACACCCATACAGTTTCTTAGAGAAGGTATTTTGCTTGCATCCGACACACACATATTTAGAGTGTCTGAAGAACAATGTGTATATATGGCCAACGGTAGCTTTTCTCTGATGGAAGCTTGTACACCTCTGACTTGCCCACTCATTGTGGCAGCAACATCATACCTGACAAGGTATTCAATAATGTGTTAGCCAATCCTGCTCCCCCATAAATGGGGACGAATGCCACGAAATCTACTCAGATTTTGAAAGCTTGCTCCTCTACATAATGTACACAGAGAAAATTGTTCGAATTGAAAGATGTCAGCGGTTTCATCAGCTAAAACAGAATAAAAAACCAGACTTTCTGGCATTTCTACAACTTTTAATTGTATTAAGTGACCAAATGTGTTAATAAGTTCATTTTGAATGAAAGAACTTTTATACATTGTTTTCCCATCACTGGTCATTAAGAATATGATCTCCACTGTTGGCTCTGTATCTTAACAGTGATCACAAATTTACATCATTTTCGTCCAGCTCAAGGTTTCCTCATCCAGGGTCACAATGACCCATTAGAGCTATCTGCTGTTAATTATTAACGGGGAGGGGGAGGGTGGGGGGGGGGGGGGGGGAAGCTCCCAGCCCCTGCCATTTGCCAATGAAAGCTCAGGATGGTGGCTCTGCAAGGAGAAATCAATGAGTCGACCAGTAATAAGTGAACAAACAGTTGACTGTGCGCATGTGTGTTTCATGCGCAGCCAACAGAAGTCGATAAACAGAGCAAGCAGAGAGCAGAACATATGACAAGCAAATGTTTTGAAGATCTTAAGGTAATGCCAAAGTCACAGATTTCAATTTTTGACAGGGTTGCAACAGCTTATGGCAGAGGACAAGTTTTTTGCGAAACTCAACTTCATTGATCAAGTAACATTTTTAATGAATTGCACAGGGAAAAGGCGTGACGTGCAACCCTGGGGACAGTGAACTCCCACACTAACATGCAGCGCAGTCAATATTTAACAAAAGTTAATGTGTTCTGTGGAGTCTCACAGTTTACAGTTTATGGTCCTGTTTTCTTGTGCGAAAAGACTGTTACAAGTATCATGAATCTAGGCATGTCAGAAAACTGACTCGTGCCACAAATGGAAACCGACAGTGCCATCTACCGACAGGATGGTGGTCCACTCCACTTCCATTACAATGTTCATGAATTCTTAAATGGGAATCTGAGAATATGGTGGTGTAAATGATCAGCAATTCATGTCATAGCTTCTGCACCCTCTTAACCTAACTCCATGCATTTTTTTTTCCTTGTGAGTGTGTGGGGTTATGTGAAAGATTCAGTGTTCATACAGTCTCCACCAATAAACCTACCATAATTGTGAACTTGCATCAACAGTGCTTTTGAACAGATTTATAGGGAAATGCTGCATCAAATGTGGGAAGAATCTGATTGAAGACTTGATTTCTACAGAACCAGCAGGGTGGATGCGCATGTAGGCACGCACAGAGCCCTGTTACAATATATCAACTAATATGGCTACAGCAAATCTGTAAAATTGCTTTAGTCATGTATAATAAACGTGTTATTTCTAAACCTATTTCAATTGCATATGTAGGGGATTACTGTAAACACACCATCGTTTTGGCACATGGTGTGGGAGTGAATGTACAGAAATATCTTATTCCACTACTCCCAACATTCCTCACACTAAGTGATTAAGTGCAGTGCACATATAGCTGTGTTAAAGATTTACTTTTGACATCCTTTCATTGTGGTCCAACAATCTGTTAAGTATACCACCTTTTGCTTAGGGTAACATGTAGCGATGTCATGCACGAAACAGGTTATTTCAATAAGCAGGTCATGCAAAACACTCTGGAGAAATTCTATAACATGAAACACATTGTAGTGGGGTAGTACCTCAAAGAAGTTGACTCTTGCTAGTGTGGGATTCAGGAACAGATTTATCACGAAATCACACATTTAGTTGTTGGCAAAGTCAACTGTGGGTGACTACCTAGGACAAACGAATGCCACTACTTTTGAAAAATGGTTTGCAGATATGGTGGCTCCTAATATTCCATCCAATTCTGTAATTGCGATGGATAATGCACCATACCACAGAAGGCAGGTTGAGAGAACATCCAATAAATATGATCTCAGGATTATAATGTTAGGGTGGTTCTGAGACAGAAAAATAAACTGCAATGGCTCAATGAGGAAGGCTCATCTGTTATCTAAAATAAAGAA
The DNA here is from genome assembly GCF_023897955.1 of Schistocerca gregaria. Lineage (NCBI taxonomy): Eukaryota > Metazoa > Arthropoda > Insecta > Orthoptera > Acrididae > Schistocerca > Schistocerca gregaria. The sequence continues at coordinate 200,577,266 of NC_064931.1, read as the reverse complement.
AAACTAACATTTATGTTGTGAATAAAATCACTGTCCACAGAGGCCACAAAGTAGACTGTTTACCACCCTACAACTGCGATCTAAATCCGACAGACTTGGAATGGGCCAAAACAAAACAATTTCAGGAAGAATGATGTCACTGGTGAAATGCTAAAGGAAAGCTGCAGAATTTTGTTAATGCCGCTTCCCTCTCAGTTACTGCAGGAAAGGGCAGCAGCTGGAGAAAGAGTATTGGACACAATATGGAATAATAGAAATTGTCTCAATGAAGTAGTGATCAATACCATGCCCTCAAACAATGGTGGTGATGATGATGATAATTCAAACACAAAATGAATGTGATATTTAGTGAATATCATTCTGATAATACTTTTATGCATATTAAGCATACTTTATAAACGTTACTGCTGCACTGTGCCGAATAAATGCAATGTGCAAACAGATTCCAAAAATCAGTTTTTGACTTTCAATTGTTAGTGTCGTAAGTTTTACATTAATTTACTTTCATTTTTCATAAATAAATAATATATAAGTTGTAGGTAAAAGTCTCATGCATGAATATGTCAACAAATCAGGTGATTTCCGACCCGACAAGAGTCATTTAATTGGACACTATTTCCGAAAGTGCAACCTCCGATTACACATAAAGCACAAAACATGGGTAATGGCGATAGCACTGCTACAAGCAACCAATTCTGCCTTTCTGTTACCGCTCCTCACCCATCAGTAGCTCTAATGTGGGGCACTGCTACTGCACAATTCGTCAACTTATCATGGACAAATAGTAGGAAGCTGGATAGTGAGGACAACTTTTAGTAACATCATATTTCTACCACAAATAAAAAACAATCATTACAGTAGTCTTATTTCTATTAAGATTTGCAACTGTTTCGCTCCATATCATAACATAAAATCATTGCAATGACACACAGCAGTGAGGAAGATTTTAGTAGCAGCCAGAAAATGGGGGGGGGGGGGGGTAGTGGGTGGAGCGGGTGAGCGGGTGAGGGGGGGTGGGGTGGGACGTGTGAGGGGGGGTGGGGTGGGACGTGTGAGGGGGGGGGGGGGGGTGCGGAGCGGGTGAGGGGGGGGGGGTGCGGAGCGGGTGAGGGGGGGGGGGGTGCGGAGCGGGTGAGGGGGGGGGGTGCGGAGCGGGTGAGGGGGGCGGAGCGGGTGAGGGGGGCGGAGCGGGTGAGGGGGGCGGAGCGGGTGAGGGGGGCGGAGCGGGTGAGGGGGGCGGAGCGGGTGAGGGGGGCGGAGCGGGTGAGGGGGGCGGAGCGGGTGAGGGGGGCGGAGCGGGTGAGGGGGGCGGAGCGGGTGAGGGGGGCGGAGCGGGTGAGGGGGGCGGAGCGGGTGAGGGGGGCGGAGCGGGTGAGGGGGGCGGAGCGGGTGAGGGGGGCGGAGCGGGTGAGGGGGGCGGAGCGGGTGAGGGGGGCGGAGCGGGTGAGGGGGGCGGAGGGGGTGAGGGGGGCGGAGGGGGTGAGGGGGGCGGAGCGGGTGAGGGGGGCGGAGCGGGTGAGGGGGGCGGAGCGGGTGAGGGGGGCGGAGCGGGTGAGGGGGGCGGAGCGGGTGAGGGGGGCGGAGCGGGTGAGGGGGGTGGAGCGGGTGAGGGGGGTGGAGCGGGTGAGGGGGGTGGAGTGGGCGCTTTCCTCTCCCTTCATACAGCTTCTATTCTGTTCCCTGTACACTAGTCTTCAGGTAACTAACACAGGACACGCAATCGAAAGAGTGATTTGCAACTTAGAAGTGGTGTGATTGGATTTTTGTTGTGAAGATATGTAACAAAATTATCTTCCTCAACAATAAATCTCTTCACTTAATACTGCTCATTTTCCACAATCTAAGTCATGACAGTACAACTACATACTCAGATTTTTCTGCAGGACTTATGGAATGCTAGGCAGATATTCCTGTATTTCAAAAAATATTCCAATTAATTAAACATGAAGCACCTTAAAAGTGCACCAGATATGGCAAAAACACCTTAAGTTTAACATAGATCTATAATTAGGCCTTTGATGTCAAGGCTAGGTCATACCTCGCATCATAAATTTAAAAAAAAAGTCTAATATAATGCAGCCTCTCTTCAATTTTCATAATGTGAGTAAACTGTAAAAGAAGGCATTTTTGAAATGAACAATCAAAATTATCAAGCAAGGGGAGACATTGAGCTGTACTTTATCAGAAATGCTTGTACATAGGTTGGACAAAAATATGGTGCAGCTATCCCACTGGCATTCAAAAGAGCTTCTAGTCATCTCCAAAGATATAAATACAGGCCCTCTGTTCTTTTCAATGGAATCTTATACCACTCTTTCCACAAAATATTGGTAAGTTTGGGTAACAATGATGGAGTTGTAGAGTTATCACCTTCCCTCTAAAGTAGACCACAAAGATTCAATAATATTGAGATCTGGTGACTGGTGTCCATGGGAGATACAGCTATTCACCCTCATGCTCACAACACCAGTCCTGGATGATGTGAGCTTTGTGAATAGGGGTCATGTCGTCTTTGAACACAGCACCACTATTAGGGAACAAATATTGTACCATGTGATGAACCTGCTCAGCCAAAATGGTCACACTCTCCTTGGTAGTAATAGCACAATATGGCTCCTCAAATTATCTCTGAATCCCCAAATCTGACCAATTGATTTTCTTTCCTTTGCTACATAGTCCACGTTTTATGGTTTCAACGATATACTTTTCCGCTACAGGCATTTGCATCACTGAGCTGTTTTGCAATTTCAGCTAGCCTTGTGATTCCCAGCTTATGGGACTCCCTTCACATTGTTTCGGTACTGGCATGGTTCGGAAGTGCGGCATTCAGTTCTGCAGTGCCTTTGCAGCAGTTGTCCTCTTATTTTTTGTAAGAATCCTCTTCGATGACCGTCTGTCATGATCACTCATCAACATGCACTACTATCCGCATTGACTTGACAGATAATATATTTCCACTTTCCCTGCACGATACAAATATTTGATACAGTACCTCTTAAAACACCAAATACCGCTGCTACCATAGTTATCAAAGCACCCACTATAAGAGTACCAACAATTTGCAAACACTCAAATTCACTTAGTACGGACATAGAGCACTCAAGACTACATGAAGGCTGTTCTGATGATGACTGACACTTGCAACATATTGAGGACACTGCACAGGTGCTGTTCATGGTCAAATAACTGCAGGCTTGACTGGCACCTGCATGTATCTTCAAAGTGTGCATTTCTGTCCAAACCCTGTACGTAGAAGTACATGTGACTTATGGAAAAACCTTTTACCTCTCTCAGAAAGTTACTAGCTTTTGTGGTGGAACTGCCTGGGAATAAATGATATTAATACTGACAATTCTGCTTTGTTCAGACATATCTTTTTTCAAAATTAGCCCTCACAAATTGGTTATACATCAAATAATAATTTCAGTAGGTAACTAACAACAGCTGAAAGATATTTATAGAACATAATATTTTGCCATCAGCTGTATATATTTAAAGTTACCCCTCATAGGCTTCAGTAATTTCAACCAACACCACTGAAAAACTTAAGCATCTGTTGGATAAAAAATGCATGTTTCTCAAGAAACCCACATGAAAATGTAACAAACTGTGGAATGTAAAATAACCATAATTTGGCCATACCTTAAAAAAACGCAGGCAAGATCCAAACAACTGACAACTCATATTCTTTTCTTTAATGTTACATCATCTAGTGCATTGTCTATCTAAGGAGGATACAAAAATTTTTACTTGTTTCACTTTTTGTGCGTGGGTGGTGGGGGAGTGGGGGCGAAGGGAGGGAGTGTAACACAGTGCCTAGGACGGGAAGGGAAATTACATTGTGTGTGTAGAGCATCAAAACACCTTGCACCAGCTCTGTAGAGAAGTGCAGCAACACCCATGCACACAGTCATACAGCCAAAGTTTAAAAAAAAAACATACAATTTAAAGCAAACATCATTACTGAAAAGATAAAGCTTTACAACAAGGAAACAATTTACATGGTTAACACACAAAAATGCCCTTTCTCATAGTCTCACAAGACAACATCAAAGAAAATTAAGCACTTCAAAACATGGATGCCTTCCTATACTTGTGATATTTATTACTCAAATGAGTAAACCAAATAAGCCGTTCTAATCATGAATCAAATTTCTAAATATTTTCTGCCAGAGCTCAATAGCATGTTGTTGGAGACCTTCCATATTTGCACTACCTTCTGACCTGAACTTACAAAGCTGTAAACAATATGGTACCTGAGGCATTCGACATAAATGATAGGTGTTAACAAGTGTTGTTTGACTCCCACATTTGCTTATCATAGTATTATTAAAACAAATCTGGGTACTTTAACAATGTCCGAGTTCGATTTCACTGTTACAGAAACATTCAACCCTACAAAAGAAATGTATCATATAATTTTAGAAATGCGCAGCATCAGCACAAAGCTCACTTTTAGAATTACAGTAAAGGTTTCAATATGAATAAAAACACTAGAATGAACATAAACAAAGAAATTATAAACAATTATTATTTTAGTATAAACTGCAATCAAACAGTGTTAGCAAACAAATCATGATGCTTGCTACATACAGACCACACCTTTCATCAGATTTAAGATGGCGTTAAAAGTGTGAACAATCTGGAATTTGATACTCTCCAACAGTCTCAGGTGAATGTGTTTTCTTGCAAACTAAAATTTTAAAGTAACACACACAAAAGTCTTTGAAAGTTCTTCAATCATATTTATATTTTATTGTGTTCCTATAAATCCCAGATAGTGTATATCACAGAAGTTTCTGAACACATCGAAAGCAATTATTATTATTTATAGGGACTCTTGTAAGCACTCTATCAGTCCTTTCAGTTTCCAAAAATTGGTAGCTCTGTTACTTTCAATCAACATCTGCAGCATGTCACAAGGCAATCCTTTCATACTTATCACCCACACCAACTCAAAAGAGGATGTCATTTTCTTACTATGCCCACATTCTCACAAAAAATTTACAATGTACTTGGCACCTGCAGTATTATCATGTCGTATCTGTGGTAACAACATATCCAGCTTCCGCCCACATCGCAGATCAACCACCAGAACGACATACTCTATGAGGATATGAGAGAGAATCAGGGGGGTACTCAACACACACAATGGTGCAAGAATAATTGTCACAGGACAAATTCATGGGAGTCTGATGTGCAAATGCACAAGCTTCATAAGAAAATGCCTTCTTTTGGGGAGGCTTTGAAGTTCAACACTCCTTAATGGTCTCTCCCACCTCTCTAAGTTAGTTTGAGGAATGCAGTTGTTTGCTATTCCTTTTCCCAGGGCTTCATACTGTGTTACAGATGTGACCTAACACCAGTACTTGGGGATCTCGGAGCTAATTTAGCCATTGTGGTTGCCTTCATGATTTAGTGTCCGAAGGGAAGTGACAAGAGTTCCAGGTCTGTGTATGTCATACAGATTTTGAATACTGGAGGCCAGCATGTTTCTGCAAGTAATATTTTTCTTTTGCCAGCATTTCATTCAAAGAATCACTGCACACAAAAGTTATGGACTGGAAGAGCTTTGATGTGTCGCAAGATCTCTGGCTACAGTTGTCAGTTGCACAGTGCTTTTGGTAGAATGTTTCTTGTAGCTGCCTATGTACATTTAGGCATAACCAACAAGATTGCTGACCTTTGAGCCATCAGTGTATAAAATTTAAATATGTTGCTAGTCATGAAGGATTGAGTACAATACGTACTCGGTAAGTGGTGGGATCTGATTTCCTGGGAATCATGGAGCGTGTCCGTCCATACTATCAGGTAGGAAATGTATTACATGGGAGATGCAGACGAAATCTGAGTTCACAGCATAGGTCCTCAAATTACACCTCTGCCTGTCTGCCTTTTCTGAGACTATTCAATACAAGTTGGATCCATTGGTTTTAGGACAGTGTGCTAACTATGGTGTTTGGGTCTCTGTTCAGTTGTGACTGCATACTTTACTAGGTGTTGCTGGCATTGAAAACACCAAGGTGTTTAAAAAATAGGATCTAGTTGCTAATCTGACTGCACTATAGGGTAGAGGATGTAACAATTGAAGTTTGGATAGTGCTGCTGAACAATAGACAGTACATCCGTAACATATGGGAGATAAAACTAACATTTTGTAAAACCATCTCATCTGTTCCCCATGAGTTACTTCTGAGAAAATGAAGAGCATGAAGTTATGCCATACAATTTGCCTTTAGTTGGCACATGTATGGTAACAAAATTAGTGTGTTGTTAAATAGAATACCTACAGACTGGCAGCGTTCAACTACCAGTAGAGTTGATCTAAGTAAAACTCAGGCTGAGGTTGTAAAGACTTGAGTCTGTAGAAATGTACGAGACATAATTTCACTGCTGAGAAACAATACTCCCGGTTTTAGACCAACCATGTCCATTATGTATAGCTCTCTGAAGTTGATATTCCACAGTGCGCAGAGATGTAGAGCTGTAATACAAGCGGAAATCAACATCATATATTGTTGGTTATACTGTAGGTCCCACAGCAGTTACATTATTGTTTACTGTTATACAAAGAGGAAAGTATACGTCATAGATACCAGCGAGTCCTGATTTCCTGAATGTGTTTGCTACAAAGAGCTGTGGCCCCTTGGACCCGAAACAATAAAAACAAAAGTTATCCACAAAAATTGACAGGCATCCCCAAAAACACCTTTTATGAAATATAAAGAATAGTTTGCAAAGACATTCTTCAGTAAGTCTTTTGTAGGTCAAACATATGGTAATCACATGTCAATGTGCAAAGGTATTATGGACTGCAGCTTCTAGATACAGGAGATGGTCACTGATGGACTGGAGTTCTTGGAAACTACAGTGGAATTGAGGAAGGAATATCTAGATTACAAGCACCAACAAAGCCACTTTTTAACCTTCTTTCCAGAAATTTACATAAACTGATTATCAGACAAAATGGTCAGAAACTGCTTGCATTTTGTGCACATTTTCCCAATTTCAAGGTAGTAGGCACTAACATTGTGCTTTATGGTATGAAATTGTCTGCATGAAGGATCTCCACTACACAGGGGAATAGTTATTAATGGACACAAGACCAGACATGGCAAAATTAAATATCTTATTTCCCATCCTTCCTGTGGATCCAGACTTCACACCGTCACTAAGTTAGAAAAAGATATTCCTGTCAATCTTGTGTTACAACTCAAATTATTTCATACAACTACATTTCACATGGAATGTAGAATTAATTTTATGTAAGAATGACAAGCATATGTTACTGCATCTCCATTCTGAAAAGGAACATCCAGTTATACTTAATAATACAAAATACTTTACAATATTGTGGCAGAAACAAAAGGAAAACAAGTATTTCCAGAATTGACCATTTCATAAACGCATATATTGTTTCACTCAAAACAAATCATCATAACGTGAGAAAATAAAAGACGGGCGTAATTGAAACTGACTGGATAAGTTACATTTTATAAATATGTTGATACTACTGAATAACTTTTCTTTTTTTTTTTGTTTCTCAGTGAGGACGTGCTTTCATTGGCCAGTCATATGACTAGTCTTGGCACTACAGGGGTAAAAAAAACTCTACGGCACTGCTTTTACTGATACTGCTGAGATGTTTTAACATTGGATTAAGCATCTTGTCAGGCCTAAGGGAAGGGTCCTGACAAAGTCAAGGCACTTGCATTCCCATTCATTAAAAGAAATAATCCAAGTTTCAAGGTTTTGGAAGCTGAAAGTTGAATTTCCGTGTTCTGCAAGGCACTGGTTATTTGCAAAAGCGGAATGGTAACTGTTGGACACACATTTTTGCATAGTGTGCTGTTAAGACGTTCTAAAATAATTTGGACGGAGATGGTGATGTCTACATTAGCGGCAATGTCTGAGATTGATTAAGTAAATGACCAGAATGCAGTTGAATTTGGTCCATACTAGAGAAGATGAGGCTGTGTCATTGTTCACTCCCCTCCCCCTCCATTAAAAATCTTGCTTTCACAGAGTATGATTACAATAAAATTAAGTTGGCTATTGAAAGATGCTGTTAGAATAAGTTTTCCTATTTCTGTCAAGGGAGGCCCAAAGAATAGAGGATTGTAGAATCCATATTGCATATGATAGTAATAGGAGCATCTCATACCACCTCGTTGATTGCTTTCTCCTGTGTCCCTACAATGGCACAGCTGGTCAGTTGGCTCAGCTATGAGACCAAGGTGGCATAAATTCGTTATTTCTATTGTCTGATAAGGCTACAACAACTGAGTAGATGTCACTATCATAGATATCTCCATGAACATTCCATTTTGTTGCAGGAGCCGGAAGAACTGTGTGCATCACTAAAATGCAATGACTCTTCTGCATTAAGCAAGCAGAGTTCAAATATTACATATTGTTATTGTGGCAGACAACTTGGCACAGATTCTGGTGTAGTGTTAAGCAGCACTTGCTCACCAAAAGCATCCCGGTGTAGCTGCATACAGACACCTCCATGCGCCCTTCCAGTGTTTATTCAGTTTTTGCAAAATACAAGATAGTATTAAGCAAGCGATTTCCTAAGAATTTCTGCTCTTGAAGTCAATGCACATAGCAAGTTAAATGGTCATCAGCTGACATACCCTGCTAGGTGGTGCTAACCATCACAGATCCATCGAAGTAATGTCAAAAAATGGGTACTAAAAGCAGTGAAGGTGTTAGTGTGTATGCATTATTTTACTACGTGTTCCTGCACTTCCTGTGATAGTGATGCAATATTCACATAAATGGGCTCATCTGCTTTCAAAGGGTGGTCCAGGTCAGTTACAACTGCCATATTAGATTCAGGTTTAGAATTTTCTCTCTTCTTCTTTCTTTTTATCTCAGGAGTTTTGGTTCTTACAGGAATTTTTCAGTTTAAAATTCGAGAAAAAAATAATGATAGGACTGTCCTGTCACATCCCACCAGTAGCTAGTATCAGGTCATAGATCTGCTTGGTTTTTGGTGGGAATCTTCATTGGCATTCTCTCAGGTTTCTCTGACTTTATGAGCATGGGGGTCTCTGCTGGTGCTATACTTCTGGGAGCTGAGGTAGTTGTTGCTTCTCTATAGAACAGGTAGTCTGACTTACTTCATGGCTAGGGATATTATAATGAAGTAAACAATCTGTGTCACTGCAGATTAGATAGTGTTTGCAGAATTAGTTTCCACATTGACAGGATGGAGCCAGCATACTTCCTTTTGACTTAAGAAAGTAGGATGTCTATCAAATGTTACACATTTGTATTTTTCTTTGAGAATACAGGGCAAATCTGAACATGAACATGAAGAATACACAAAGGTTTTTGCATCGTCTTTCTTCATGCAGTGCTTTTTCATAATTTCCACAAATAGGTTCAGCAGTAAAATGGGAGGACACGTGTCTGAAATTCAAGAACTAGTAGAATCTCGCACGTGGAAGAACATAAGAATTTAATGTTTTCAGGTAGGATGTTTCCTTCCAATGCGAGAACAAAAGAACCCGTCTATCCAGTTGCCCTTAGGATCTCTCTGGATGTGTTGTACAAAATGGTCTCCTTGTCATTCTAGGTTGGTTCGCAATTCATCGTCAGTCTGACAGTTAAGAGCTCTTGCGGAACATCATGCCTTGAATCGAATGGAGGCTATTATGTGGAGGCAGAGTACCTGGTATGTCCCCAGTTCATTACATTTTTGGAGCGTTTCTGACTGTGTAGCACTTGTTTTAATTAGCAGATCCATTTGAAACCTACATTACTAAACTGCTATTCTGGAAGCCAGTACCAGTTGGAGATTGACCATTTAATGGCTTCAGCAAGCAACAAAAATCTAATTTTCAATATTTGGTATAGTCATTGACTGAATTAAAAAAAAAATCAATCTATTCATTAAGAGGTATAATACATTAACTGATGGTAAGCAAATACTTGGACTTGATTGATCCAGTGTTTTAGAATTAGAGTACTTGGTGGCTGCCAACCAACTTTAAGAATAATTTCAAACTTTTCTCACTTACTTGCTGAATTTCAAATATTTAACACATTAACTCATTTGTAATGTAATTAGATGTTTGATGCTGCTTTATACATGAGAACTGAATTCTTTACCAAACTGGGAGTTTACTAGTCTTTTCTGGTGCCGCTACTTCTCCAAACTTTTCCTCCACACATTCCACAAATAATTGAGGTTCAAGTGCTGTAAACAATCTTCCGTCAGTTCTATAGCATACCAGATATTGTGTAAACTGTCTAGTTCTATTCCTTCATACCTGACCCTTATCCCTCAGGATGGCCAGAGGTGGGACTATTAGGGGGTAATAACTGTTTGTAAAACAACTGCTAGTTCTGTCCCCTGAGAAAGCCAAGTTAGTATAGCCATTTACTTGTACAAAGTTGATCGATTATTTTTGAAAGATCTACACTGATGATACTCTTAATCAGAGGTTTGCTCCAAGGGTCACACCCTATCATGGCAATGGTCACCTGGCACAGTGGGGCCATTTTCCAGGATCCTTGAGTCCCAGGAAAGATGGAGGCCTACTGTACAGCCTGTACGAGGCGTTTACAGTTCAGCATTGTGTTGTCAGGCAGCTATGACAGAGGGTACATGTTGACTCAACACTGGACTGGCTACCATGTTGAATTTTTTGTGCATGGAAGACGATCGTGCACTGCAGACAATGAGTGCCACTTAAGGAGTCCTTCCCCTGATAAACTGTGCTGCTGCAAAATTTAGAAAAAAAATAGGAGGTGAAACCCTTAATGAGACATAAAATTTAAATAATCCAGAAGGCTGGTGATGGTGGTTGTATTAAACTGAAAGAACTAATCATTTTACTTTTGTAAACTTCGGAGGCTTGCCTATGTTGCAACCCCACTTAGTCACCTCTTGTGACACACAGGAGTTACCGCTATCCTATTCAAACTGCAGTGCTGCTGGGAAGTGTATATGGAATAGTCTGACAACCCCCCCCCCCCCCCCCCACACACACACACAATAATTAATTAAATTATCCTAAACGTACTACTTATTATCACACATATAAAACACCTGGAATGAATAATTGCAAAATTTTTACTATAAAAATGACAAAAACTCATCACAATGGGTTACAAAATGAATTCGCAACAATGATTTTAAACTGACAATAATCGAAAATTCTTCTGAGGAAGTTCACAAGCTGTGATACTGAAATGATATAATTACAAAAAACAAATGGGTGCATTAAGGTGAGGTACATTTTATTTCTTGGTACTTAACTTATTGAACTCAATACAGGACATGACACAATCAACATAAGAAAACCCTATTTCAAATAGACAACATATGTTCAAGTGTCATCAGCTATTAGAGATAGCTTAACTATTTTCCTCATATGCTCCCTTAGCAGTCCTGGTAAAACTTCGGTATCATCTTCCCACTTGTTCTGCATGTATGCAGTTCAACTCTTAAGTTCTCAATCTGAACACAGCATTTCACAGGAAGACATGACTTAATGTGTGAACAATTATCATACACAATAAAATGACAAGGATGATGTATTTTCTAGAGGATGTATGTTTGGAGTTTGAACAAGTACCTTATTTTGGGGTGCCTCAGTGGGGAAGTGCCATACTAGGTCTTAGGGTTCGAACCGCAGTCAGTCCAATGATTTTTACGTATCATTTCTTTCACCTCTGCCAGTGAATGATGATGTGAAGAATGCCTCATTGCACTGTAGTTTGGAATCGACATTGCAATATAAGCACCCCCCCCCCCCCAAATAACTAGAAGGTTACTCATTTCAAAGGTCAAAGGAATGTAACAGTGTACTGCCGCCACCAGGACCATACCTAGTAATGCACTGTGGTGTTTAAACAATCTTTGGCTTGATGACTGCTTTAAGTTATTAATGTATTTTGAACATGATGGGATATAATCAAACTTAAAATATTCTGTGAGGAATTGCATGAATCATCTATACAAACATTTTTAGAGTTCTAGGAACCATTACAGGTCTACGGAATTCAGAGTATTATGTTTCAACGTATAAGAAAAAACCATCCTGGTGCTCTAATCTATGCAAGTTTCACAGAGAAAGGTACACTACTGGCCATTAAAATTGCTACACTAAGAAGAAATGCAGATGATAAACGGGTATTCATTGGACAAATATATTATACTAGAACTGACATGATTACATTTTCACGCAATTTGGTTGCATACATCCTGAGAAATCAGTACCCAGAACAACCACCTCTGGCTTTGATACGCCTGGGCATTGAGTCAAACAGAGCTTGGATAGCGTGTACAGGTACAGCTGCCCATGCAGCTTCAACACGATACCACAGTTCATCTAGAGTAGTGACTGGCATATTGTGACGAGCTAGTTGCTCGGTCACCATTGACCAGACGTTTTCAATTGGTGAGAGATCTGGAGAGTGTGCTATCCACGCAGCATTCGAACATTTTCTGTATCCAGAAAGGCCCGTACAGGAACTGCAACATGCAGTCGTGCATTATCCTGCTGAAATGTAGGGTTTCGCAGGGATCAAATTAAGGGTAGAGCCACGGGTCACAACACATCTGAAATTTAGTGTCCACTGTTCAAAGTGCCGTCAATGCAAACAAGAGGTGACCGAGACGTGTAACCAATGGCACCCCATACCATCACGCCAGGTGATATGGAAGTATGGCGATGACAAATACACGCTTCCAGTGTGCGTTCACTGCGATGTCGTCAAACACGGATGCGACCATCATGAAGCTGTAAACAAAACCTGGATTCATCCGAAAAAATGACGTTTTGCCATTCGTGCACCCAGGTTCATTGTTGAGTACACCATCACAGGCGCTACTGTCTGATGCAGCGTCAAGGGTAACCACATCCATTGTCTTCGAGCTGATAGTTCATGCTGCTGCAAACGTCGTCGAACTGTTCATGCACATGGTTGTCGTCTTGCAAACGTCCCCATCTGTTGACGCAGGGATCGAGACGTGGCTGCACGATCCGTTACAGCCATGCAGATAAGATGCCTGTCATCTCAACGGCTAGTGATACGAGGCCGTTGTGACCCAGTGCGGCATTCCGTATTACCCTCCTGAATCCACCAATTCCATATTCTGCTAACAGTCATTGGATCTCGACCAACACGTGCAGCAATGTCGCAATAAAATAAATTGCAATGGTGATAGGCTACAATCCAACCTTTATCAAAGTCGGAAACATGATGGTACGCATTTCTCCTCCTTACATGAGGAATCAAAACAACGTTTCACCAGGCAACACGGGTCAACTGCTGTTTGTGCACGAGGAATCTGTTGGAAACTTTCCTCATGCCAGCACATTGTAGGTGTTGCCACCGGCGCCAACTTTGTGTGAATGCTCTGAAAAGATAATCATTTGCATACCACAGCATCTTCTTCCTATCTGTTAAATTTCCCGTCTGTGGCAAGTTATCTTCGTGGTGCAGCAAAATTTTAATGGCCAGTAGTGTAGTTATTTTGCCCCTACGCCACATTAAGAAGCTAGAGTATGTTCTTAGGTTTTATTACAGTTTCTTGGCAGTGTATCACTCACATGAACAATGGGTAAGGGCAACAAGCCACAAGAAGGGCATAGAGTGAGGAAGTCTAAGTTTTAAGTCCTCCCCCATGCTCTAGAAACTTAGCTTTGAGGAACAATGTTGCTCAAGCAGTACTCCAGTCATCAAACCCATGTGTTGCAAGCGCAATTGCAGTCTCATGCAGTCCAGATCATCAACCTGCAAGACCTCTCACTTAAATGCCGGTGTGAGTGTACTCTGATGTGCTACTTCGCATGCAAATGTAATTAGCAACGTGATTTTCAGCACCTGACTCCCTGTCTGACCACCAACATAGCCAAACTTGCTCAGATCGTTTACTCACATTAACTTACGACTGTGGTACAGGACTGCTTTCCGATAACTGGCAGGTAGCAAAGTTAGGTACTTGCAGTAAAGAGCCCCTTGCACCCTGTGGCATTGACCAGGTGACTGTGCCTTCTGCTGAGTTGCTGTGTGATGATGCCTTTGACACTACGAGTGCTGTGAAGCTATGGCACCCCTTGTCTTCACCCGTGGTGAACCCAGCGGGTACAAGTCAATCGGGTGTGGTCCCCACTTTTGACTTTTCTGCCCCTTCAACATCGCTGTCCTTCTGCATCTTGTTCCACTCGTGGGCAAGTCAGTGGTCCTGGCTCAACTGTCACGTGGTACATATTCAACAGGATTGCACTATGTAGATGCCTTGTGTGGGGTATGCCAAAAAGTATACAGTTTGGCATCTGTTTGTTATATCAACAAGCCAAGGGAGGGCCCTCAGATGCCCTAATGTTTTCCTTGGACTCCTGCATTGCCCAATAAATCAAGATGGGTCTTATAATTAAGAGTGCACTCTTCTGAGGGGGCAATTTTCCATCTGGACATTATAAGAATGTGAAATGGGAAATTATGTTGTTGGTAGTCCGCCCCAGGTAGCTGAGTGGTCAATGTGACTGAATGTCAATCCTAAGGGACCAGGTTCAATTCCCGGCTGGATCGGAGATTTTCTCCACTCACGGACTGGATGTTGTGTTGTCCTAATCATCCTCACTTCATCCCCATCGACGCACGAGTCTCTGAAGTGGTGTCAATTCAAAAGACTTGTCGCCGCTGAACTGTCTACCAGATGGGAGGCCCTGGTCATTGAATCACATGTCACCCTAAAATATTTTATTGTCGAATGCCTTCTATTTTGGCTACCAGATGTTGGACAAAGTACATTTAACATGTCAGTTGGTCCCCTTTCATGATCTGATCTCTACTAACTTCATGAGACCAGCTGTTTGCTAATTCCTTGGGTCAGGCAGAAAATTTCAAGATACATATCTCCCTTAAGCCATCTGCAATACCTAGACCTTTTTGCCCCCATCCCACCTCCTCTATCAAGTGTGACAAGGTCCAGGATGAGCTGCAGTGCTGGCAGGACCTTGGTGTTGTTTCTCCTATTTCATCTTGACAGTGAGCTACCCCCTTGGTGGTGATTCAGAAGCCAGATGACACCCTGCACCTTCGTTGCAGTTTTGAACATATAGTCAATGCGTATGTGTCGTGGACTTTATCCATTTCCATGGCAGGAGCAGTTGTTGGCCAGTTTGTCAGGTGGCCAGTGTTTTATATGGATTGCATTGTGTGACACTTACCTGCAAGTGCTGCTGTTGGACTTTGCATCTCAGAGTTTCTTAGTGCTCAAAACCACTTTTGGTTTTTACAAGTCTAACTGTTTGCCATTTGAAATTTAGTCTGCACCACCTAATGATCAATGATATTTGAAGCAGTTGATCCAGGACATTCCTTGTTGCTTGAACTAGGTCGATGACATCTAGGTCACAGGCAACATGTGAGAGGAGCATTTACGAAATATGCACGCATTTTTCCAACGTATTCTGGAGGATTGCCTCCATTAGAAAAAAATGTAGTGTTCCTCAAATGTGCATTTTTTTGGTCATGTCCATACCAAAGGTGACCTCATCTTTAAAAACAAGCACGCCAAAGTCATTATGAACTGGCAGGTGCCCAGGAAGCTGACGGAGGTCCAGTTCTTTTTGGACAAGGCAAAGTTCATCCTCCAGTCTGCACCCATCTGCCATCATCTTAAATGACTTCACTGGTCCGCAGACTGTTAATGGGTTTTGCAGTCCCTCAGGCAGTGTGTGTGCTCAACTCCTCGTTTGGTTTCTTTTACACTGTGTAGAACATTAATCCTGGCCACAGACATGCCCCAGTATGGCATAGGTGCAGTCCTGTTGCATTAAAACCCAGCTAGGACACACAAACCAACTACTTATGCATCAAAGACACTTTCAGAACGATTATTCACAAGTCAGAAAAGAGGCACTGGCTATAATAATATTCAGGATTAAAAATTACATGTTAGACCCCAAGATGCTAGTTTCCTTATATGGCTCTTATTCCAAGCAACCAGATATGACCACCCATCAACTGCACAGCTGGGCAGGCCTGGAGAATACTTATTGCTATGACACTTGTCACTGGACCACAGACCAGCATGCTAATGTAGATGAAATGTCGCATTTGCTAGCACAATCAGATCTAGAGTTTGATCGACAGGAGGCTCTATTTCACATTGTATGATACCTCACTTGATTTTCTTTTGATTGTGGGAAGCTGTGGATTTTTTTTTTTTTTTTTAGAAAAGTTTCAGCTGGCCAGATGGGATGGCCCAAGCACACTGCTTTGGGACCAGAGTTGGCATGGTACAAGTTTTTGTCATGGTATAAATTTTTCCTACTTCAAGACTGCCTAAATATGGGTGGGGTTAGGACACTCAAGTTTGCCACGTATTAGCAAAGCTGTCAAGCAGTCATCCCTTCAGTGTTCCGAGTTGCATCCTCACATACTCCAGCTGCTGCATGCATTGCACTGGGTTATGTCTTGCGTGAAGGCATCATGAAATTGTTTCATATTCTGTGAATATGCATTGATGAAAGGCTGTTTATGCCACATGAAAATTTGAGAAAGACCAGAACTTGAACCTGAATTTCCTACATATTGACAGCAGCTGCCTTAACCACTTTGGTTATCTGAGAATCCCTCCAGGGCGCTCAGATAAACACAGTGGTTAAGGCGACTGCTTGCGGTAAGTGGGAAATCCGGCTTTGACACACACAAATGTTCAGGTGTCGCAAATATCTGATGTCAATGGATAGTCACAGAATGCGAAACTATTTCCTTATATTTAACACAACTATAACTGTCAGTGACAATGTCTGCAGACATGCATACATATCTGAATGACATTGTCTTGTGATGAGAGAGACAATGTATAAACACAGACACTGTAGCCATCAATGTCATATGAAGGCTTTGGCATAGTGGCACGTCTACCAGCCAGTTATCAATCATGATTGCTACCTTCAACATTTAATATAGGATGTGTCGAGTGCACTGCCATACTTTACTTGGTAGGTGCCAAGCAATTTCTGATTGTGTATCTATCACCAACTTTTTAACAATTTCGAAGTTGGTATTTGTCTGAAAGATTGCCTTGAGGGCTCCAATTGGGATTTGGAGTCATTTCTTTCAGACACATTATTGAACAATATTGCACCTGTCAGAAATTATTCACAAGATTTAAGTGTAACCGTAGAGTTGAGCAGATGTGCCAGGAGTATCAGCAGTTTTTGTTTATACATAGGATGCAGTTTAGATTATGTTCTCATGAGCTGCTCAAAGAAGTGAATGGTCTCTATTTACAAGTAACTTACGGGACAGCAGTCCGGTCACATCTTCTAAAATCTTTGTTATTTCAATTTGTGCTTACCCTGTCAATTTTTGAGACATAAATATACAATGAGGAACAAATTTAAGTGTGCCGGGACAGACATATACTAATTAAAGATGTATAGGTACTGCACCCTGTTGTGTATGTATGCATAGGGAATTATGAGAGCCAGAAGCCATAATCAACAAGTTTCAGGCTGCTCCTCCTGGGTTGTGATGACGTTGGGCACCTGATACAAATGCTTTGGCATCTCTGGGATCCCTGATGTTCTATTGTCTTCATATTCACTAGTCCTGGCCAGTTGATAAACTGATTGATGGTGAGGAGAGGTGGTACTGGGAATGTGGACAGAGAAGACAAATGAGGATACTGGTTACATGGCTGTCCTCTTACACTTTAAGGAAAGGGTTTGAGGTATTGTCCACTGCTGAAAGTACATCTGAACCAGCATAGGATATAGGATCTGTGGGCAATCTGAAAGATCTGGACAGGCACAGAGAGTGGACTACTTATCACTGGGAGCTCCAACATTAGGCGGACAGTGGAGCCCCTTAAGCAAATAGTGGGCAGATCGGGAAAAAATGACCAGTGTTCAGCGATGGGTGCAACTTGCTGCATATCAGACTCATGTCAGCCTAAATGACACTACTTGCATTGGTTTAGTGGACACCCTCAGTCCCTGGAAGTGCTTGGCTGAATTGGTGAAGTCGGCTTGTTTCATGTGCAGGATAGACGGAAGAGCCAGTATTTTGCAGCACCATTCCCAGAGCTGATCACAGTCCTCTGGTTTGGAGCCACTAGTGGAAGGCTTAAAACAGAGGTTCAAGCAATTCT
Organism: Schistocerca gregaria; assembly: GCF_023897955.1. Taxonomy (NCBI): domain Eukaryota; kingdom Metazoa; phylum Arthropoda; class Insecta; order Orthoptera; family Acrididae; genus Schistocerca; species Schistocerca gregaria. Next base: position 200,559,133 of record NC_064931.1, on the reverse strand, counting down.
ATGAGTATCCTCCATGTGCATTTCTTGCCCACTGCTAGTGACTGAAGAACTGTAGGACACCCTTTAACAGGTCAGGAAGCAGCAACTAGGGACATCAAGAATGTGTGATGTGCACATATGGAGTTTCTTAGGACAGAGAAAGTGTTCCATAGGCCTAATAAAATAATTCTAATATTAGGCAAGGAAGAATACTATCACCATTAATTAAAGAGGGCACTCTTCAACACGGCAGATACTGGGGGACAGAAGACAGGCTGAAACCAGATGTTAATAGCAGTGAAAATCTAAACTCTTGAGTTCAACACTGCTGATGTAGGTGTGTTTGCAGTCACACAAAATACAATAATATCTAGTGAAGTTTGTACACATTCTGAATGAGAAACAATTTTGGTCAAATTAAGTGGTCAAGGCGAATCAACCGTGGTCATCAGATGTTTTTATAGCCCCCTGCCTCCCAAGCAGTTGTAGCACAGCATTTGAGAAAAACAATGGAGACGACCTCATAAATTACCTGGTCATGTTACAGTACTTGTTGTCATTGAGTGAATGTAGGAGGATGCAAGATGACTTCGACAAAATTTCTTGCTGTGATGAATAGCAGCTAGCTATAAATGTAGGAAAATCCAAGTTAATGCAGATGAGTAGGGAAAATAAAATGTAATGTTCAGATACACCATTAGTAGTGTCCTGCTTGACACAGTCATATCATTTAAATATCTGGGCATAACGTTGCAAAGTGAAATAAAATGAAACTAGCATGTGAGGATTGTGGCAGGGAAGGCAAATAGTTAACTTCCATCTATTGGGAGAATTCTGAGAAAGTATGGTTCATCTGTAAAGGGGACTGCATATTAGATTGGATTAAAGAAAGACATTGAAGCAATGATTTGTTATCATTATGGAGATGCTTCAGGAATTCAAATGGAAATCCCTGGAGGAAAAGCAACATTCTTTTTGAGGAACATTGTTGAGAAAATTTAGAGGACCAGCATTTGGAGCCGACTGCAGAACAATTCTATTGCCACTAATGTACATTTTGCATAAGGATCACATAGATAAAAGTAAAGAAATTAGAGCTCATACATAGTCATATATGATGGCACTTTGTGAGTGGAACAGGAAATGAAATGACTAGTAGTGTTAAAGGGTACCCTCCACCATGCAATGTATAGTGGCTTGCAGAGAACGGATGTAGATGTATATTTCAACTTATATGCTATGGACTGGGAACAAGTTATTAAAGTACTATTAGGGCAGGGAATCAAGTGAAGTTGTTCTAAATGTCTTTCCCAAAAATTACCTTGGGCTACTAATGAGGTAACTGAATCATGAACAGCACATCTTTGGCCTGGTGATGACAAACAGACCCGAATTTTTTGACACAGCATACAATAACAGTGATCATCTGGCCATTACAGCATCCCTGAATACGGCTGTAAATAGGAATAAAAAAAAATATGTAAGAAGATCTTTCTGCTTACCAAGAATGACAAGAAACATTTCAAATTACCTGAGCAGTCAGCACGAAAATTTCATCTCCACTAGTAACAACACTGAGTATCAATGGACAAAGTTCAAAAGCACTGAACAATGTGCTTTAGACAGGCATGTGCCGAGCAACCTTGTGAGGGATGGGAAAGATCCACTGTGGCCCAACAGCCATATTAGAAAGTTGCTATAAATACTGCCAATTTAAACATATCTAAGGAATCGCAGACAAACTGAATAAAGCCAAATTAGCATCGAGAACCCCATGTGTGAAGAATCAGCTAATTCGAAACTAAAATTGAACCTACTGCCTTGACACAAAAAATCCTAAGAAGTTTTGGTCTTACATTAAATTGGTAAACAGATTGATGCCATCAGTCAAGACACTCCGAACATAATAGCATCAAAACAGAGGTTGACAGAGAGGGCGTTGAAATACTGAACACCTTATTCCAAAACTGTTTTATGGACGAAGATCATACTGTGGTTCCTTCCTTCCTCTGAACTGTGACACAAACGGAACCTGAAGAATATCAATACTATTCTGCATGATTACATGAAAACTTGCTCCCTCATCTAGCAGTACTGTATGGTAGGTCACTGGAGGGGCAAAATGTTCCTAGTGATTGGAAAAATGTGCAGATCATTCCTGTTTTCAAGAAGGGTCATAGAACAGATGCACAGAACTATAGGTCTAGATCTCGGGTGTCAGTCTGTTGTAGAATTTTGAAACATGTTTTATGCTCACCTACCATGAAATTTCTGGAGATATAGGATCTCCTCTGTACCAATCCAACACAGGTTCTACAAATAATGCTTGTATGAAACCCAACTCCCTCTGTTCGTCCGTGAGACCTAGAGGGCAGTAGATACCATTGCTGGGCATACTCAAAGGGAATGTTATAGGATAATCTAGTGGATAATGTCTGGAGCTCTGAGGCTTTTCATGGCTATAGGTGCTGCTGCTGCTGATGATGATGATGATGGGTGATGTAAACAGAAGTCTTTAACTCTAGGAAATTGTAGAAAAATGCAGAAAGACGTGCAAAAGATTGGCACTTAGTCCAGGGGTTGTCACTTGACCCTCAACATTAACCAATTTAACATAATGTACACAAATAGGCTGAAAAAGACACTGTGGGATTACACGATTATAGCACAATCACTGCTGGCAGTCACATCCATACAATATCTAGGAATATGTGCACAGAGCAAAAATCTAACAATCACATAAAATTAATTGCAGGTAAGGCAGATGCCATACAGTCATGGAGGAACGCACAGGGAGTGTGGTCCATCCAAAAATGAGGTAGCTCACCAAACCTCTGCTGTACCTATAATACAGTTCATCAATCTTTGATCTATACCAGATAGAATTGATAAGAGGAAAAAGCAAAATCCAAAGAAGAGCAGTTCATTTTGTTACATGTTCATTTGATAAGTGCAGGAGCATCACTAAGTTGCTCATATAAATCCAACTGCAGATGCTAGAAGAAAGGCATCACGGGGTAGTTTAGTATTAAAATTCCATTTTTAGAAGAATCAACTATTATATTCCTTTATCCTAAATATACCTCATGAGATGACCATGAGCATGCAATTGGAGAGATTCAATTTCACATGAAGACTTACGAAAAATTCTTTCTTCCCACGAACCATTTGTGATGAACAGTGCGGGGGGACTGACAGTGGTACACTAAGTATCCTCTGCCACACACTGTAAGGTGGCTTGTAAAGCATAGATGTGCATGCAGATGTAGGAAATCAGTGATAAATTGAAGCTGCTACCGAGGGAACCAATCTTCATGTTTGGAAGGTGACTGGAGAGGTGCTTTGCAGCATCTGCACAGTACACAAAGCATGCTTTCTGGATTGTATCACTGGCTATTGCTAAACTTTTAAGGTTCCTCATTTCAGAAAGGTTTGGAAAATGGAAAGCTCATTAGTGCATTCTGTTAACATATTTACAATAAATTTCATAAGAACAGGGAAAACCACTGTCAGTAATGGTGACATTCACCACAACAAGCATCATTACAGAGCAGCCAGACAACACGTATCTTGAGAGGTCCCAAATCCATATCCCTTAACATCCATTCTACACACCAGACATGGTCAATAGAAGTTTGCTTCAGGTTTTGAAAAGGCAAAATAAAAAAACTTGTGGGTACTGCTTTTGGGTTTCCTCAAGCAGCTTTGCCTGGATGTAAGGCATTCCTTACCAAGAACACAGGTTAATGCTTAAAATCTCATTAACAATGATCTCTTAACATTTTGATTGCTGACCATGTAAACATCACCATCTCTTACAATTCTGACCACTTTTATGGTTTTTCAACCTTTTTCTTTGTTATGAAAACCAGCCAATATTTAGCTGTAATGCTAATCTTATATAAAATCCTGAATCTATTTCTGCTAGTTTACCTTTTTCAAGCATCTCTATTTGTTTAACTGTTTTATATACTTTTATAATGAATATTAGATTATGCAAAATACATTCACCAAAGGCAAAACAATTGAAAACTTTTAGATTAAAATCACAATTATAAACTTTTACAATCTTTTTTATGTAGTATAAGCATCAATCAAATGAAAACAAGATAGATGGAGAAAAATAAGTAAACCGTTGACTATTGGGAAGTAATCACAAGTGCTGTTAATACTTTGAACTTTGATCCTACTGTCAGACAGGACAGCCAAAATCTCTGGAAAAAATTTTCGTACTTGCCTGCAGAACCACAATTGTACCTTGTCCTGCACCTCTTCATCCAAACTGACAGCCACTAACTTATTTTTCAGGGCTCCAAAAATATGGAAATCTTGTTGGGAGTGTTCAGGACTGTAGGGAGGATGCTTAAGGGAATCTCAGCAAAACTTCTATAGCGCTGTCTAAACTTGGCACCGTGTGGGCTCACTGTAGGAAAGTTGCAATAATCTTTCCCTTAACTAAAAGGACCCCCCACTCACTGACTTTCTGGAAATGGCGCCACAATTAACAAGTAACAGTATGAGGAAACTTCACAAAAACTGAATTGCACCATCAAGACCTAATGCCCAGGAAGTTTGACAGAAAGCATCATTGTGTTGCAGAATAATTCCCACCAATATGTTGCCAAGGTTGTTTCAAATATGCTGCCCATGTTTCACAAAGAAGCCCTTCCACATCATCCATACAGTCCTGATCTCTCTCCATGGGATTTCCAGTTTTTGGAGTTCTAAAGAAACACATTCATGGACATTGATTTGCTTCAGACAAACATCCTCGTGCCTGTGTACAATCATGGCTCTACAGGCAGCTGCTATTATTTCTCCATAAAGGCACTGACTGTCTTGTCTCACAGTGGCATAAATGGTTTAACAGTTATTGCAATTCCTTTTGAAATAATAGTTTACTTATTATTTTCTTCCAATTCTCACTTTTATTTGGCTGACCTTCACACAATTTTTTTTAACTGATACACTTTTAAACGAGGCACACTGCATATGGCAATTTTGCACTCATTGCACTGGTGTGTTGTCTCTCTCTCTCTCTCTCTCTCTCTCTCTCTCTCTCTCTCTCTCTCTCTCTCTCACAGTCTTTCCAGTTTGCTTTTCTCTCGTCTGACAAGGGGATAGCACCTACTAGTCATCACTGATTTTGTCCAATTTTATGATACATGCAGGGCTTGGCCAGAAATGAAAATGACAAATGGAGGCTGCAGACAGCCAAGCATTCGGAAAAAAACCATTTTTGACACGGGTTGGGTGATGCATAATATTTTTATGTTATCATACTTTCCAAGCACTGGTTGGCCAGTGGAAATAATGCAGAGTGATAATCCAAGGGTCATGGAGTCAAATCCATATCTGGAAGAATCTTCAGTTTTTTTTATATTACTTACAATGCAAGTAAACTGAAATAATGCTCAATACATTGCATTTATTAATATTTTATAAAGCATTAAAAATATAGGCAGTGGAAAATTTGGAATTACAAATAAATTTTCAGGAAGGGATTGTAAGGCATACATAAGACCTTAACATTTAAATTAGATAGTTTTATTATTTTAAATTATTGATTTATACATGCTGGAGTGACATTCACTTTCAAAACAAGGGACGCAGTAATTATCTCAGCATCTTGTACACGTTAGGAATACTGTATTTTTACAATTGCATGGTTACTGTGAAGTTTATACAGAAAAATGAGGTTGATTTACATTTATAAAAAGTTCTCTCTAATCACATAGTTGGCTGTGAACCAACCATAAAGCATCATTTTGCCAAATATTGGTAAAGACAGGTTGTGATGTACAATGGAATGTATTTTGATGCGGTCTTCTCAGCATGCAACATTCTTTCTCTTGATGTGGTAAGAGTAGTTTTGAAGCTATTTGATCAAATTCTTTACCTGGCGACACAAGCTCACACACGTGAACTCCATTTGGGGTAATCACTTTAATACTGCACAATGCCAATCTTTCAGCTTGAAAAATCTTGTCATACATTTGTGGATTTATTTGTCTCCCTTGTGTCAACTAATAGAAGACAATTTTTCTCCTACACAAAAGGCTTTATTTTCAAGCCAACTCTAATTTTCCTTTGCCTTTTTATGTTTTTCATGAAAATATTAATAAAACAGTATACTGAGCATTATTTCAGTTTTTTGCAGTGCAAATGAAACAAAAATAAAAAAATAATGAAGTTCCACAAAGAAATCAGAGTGTCGTTTTGTACTCATTCTATCACTTATTTTTGGGCAAGACTCACATATATCAGATTTGGTGGAAATCAGATGATGAGTAGGCAATGGTCCTCTGCTGAGTGTACTTTGCACATCCTTTGGATTCTTGTTTAACCTGGTGAAGGTGGAATTTTTCCCAGAAAATATTTTCTGGTATATGGCCTGGTCAGTTGGTTCCCTGCACATTGGCCTTTCTGCATTCAATTCCTTCATAGGCACACTACCTTACTTTCAATTTTATTAGCTTCTTCCAGCATTTCACTGTTATGCACCCAAACTCTGATCAGACTGATCAATAATTTTGTTGTTGTTGTTGTTGTTGTTGTTGGTGGTGGTGGTGGTGGTGGTGGAGGACTCCATAACATAAGCAGGTTTCATTTTTCGTTTACCTCTTGGGTCTTCATGAATTATTCCTGCTTCGTGTCTGGTGCTTGGCATGCATATTTATTTCCCCGGCATACAGCCAGAAGGTTCCCATTGCTCATTAACACCTGTTCCACTTTTTGTATGCTGCATGATTTCAAAGTCAGGGGCATTGCCTTAATCTTCATTATGCTTTCATCAACAAGACCTGTCTTCTCCTTTCATATCTCTCTTGCAAGAGTAGTGCTTGTGTAGAACCTACTGGAGAATAATACACACCGTTAGCTTTGCTAAGGCACCAGGTAGTCTTTCGCACAATGCCAATGTCAAAATTCCAGACAACCAGAATTTGATAGGTATCATGTAATGTTTCGTGTCTTATTTGCTTGGCTTTGTGGCACACACAGCTTGAAAATTTCTGCAATTATAGTTACACATGCCTTCATCAATCAATATGTCTTTGAGAAGCAGATATGCCTGTTAAAACCATTAATGAACATTTTCAACTAGAGAACAGCCCTTGCGTAACAGATCATACCCTGCTTCATCTCACTTTCCCAATGAATTGGCATTCAGGTGGAAGTTTCACCTGATCTAGAGGAAAATATTTATGTTCAATAAATTTTAGTTGTGATGACAAGAGACAAGAATACTGACTCTAATGCTCCTGTACAAGGGACTTTTTGTTTATGCTGGTGTGAAAAATTATAGACCAGAATTTTTTACTTCTACATGAGTGACCTCTTCCAACCACACATTCTACATTAAGTAGGAGTGAGTTGACCTCTACCTGTCAGTTTTTATATCTCCTGTATGATGTAAAAATTAGTATATACTTTGAAATGAGTGAAGCGGTCACTGTCCACAAAATGGAGGGGGGAATCAAACAGAACAATCTGTGTCCAATTCACACAAATCTGAGACAGCATCAGCCCCAACAAAAATGTATGTAGTTTGAAAGGAGTCTGCATCCATCCATCCATCCATCCATCCATCCATCCATCCTTCTTCAGAATCAGTATGATTTATTGTTGTCTTGGCCTACTTTCAGTGTTGTCATGACTCATATTTTGTGGTTCTACATTCACCACATTCTTCACTTTCTGAACGTACAACATATAAAAATACGAGTCGTGGTACAGAGAATTTAAAAAAACGACAGAAAATAATATAAGCAATTGTGTCACTCAACTTTTAAAAAATCAAAATAAGAAATACTTGAAGTCTGACGTATTTCTTCCAGCATAAAATCAGGATCATATTAATTATCAATATCACCATTCTCAGTGTTCTTGTCAATGAAATCTTTCTCCAATTAATGCACAACTTCATAGTCTGCAAGAAAAATTTAAGCCACATCTTATTTCTTTCTGTGCCGAATTAACTGCTGCTGTCCTCCAGAAGCTTGATTACACGCAACAAATGCAATCTACCAGTTGCTTTAGAAACTACATGACCCTCAACACAATTATGACAAACCAAGCACATCAATATAAATGATTTCATATTTGAAAGTGTGAGAAATTGAACCCTGCCAAATGACAGGCAAAGCAGTCTATTGAAATTTTTGTGTCTGTCAACTGACGGGATTGTCAACCAGAGCATTAAGAGACTGGGCACAAGCTTGTATTACCCAGAATGGGGAAAAATTGATTAAGTCATTACCGGTAATCACCTCATTCTTGAGCAAACTTCTGAGGGAAGCATAACAAAGTCTTCATGAAGAGGCCTAATATGCTACATGGGGAGAAAATAATCAAGAGTGCTTCAAGAAAAAGTAAAGTAGCATTTTCAAAGAAGCAGAAATTTATCTTTGGCAAAACTGCCTAAGCTGCTGCTGATGCTGCAGAATCACTGTAACCTTAATTTCAGTTTAACTAATAAACTATTCCACTGCTAGCTGTATCACATTAGCATGTATTTTAAGGGTCACTTAACTCTTGCATTTTGAACAACTCCTCTCTCAACGACTGCACAACACCCTCAGAAAAGAAATATAAAGCCTGAATTGTAGGAGTGCCCAACAGATGAGACTGTAATCCACTGAATAATTACATAAACTTTTCACATGCATTTCAGCAAAAGCATTACTATCTAAGAAGACACTAGAATATTAGTTTTCTGATTTTTGAATATTCATTATACAGCAGGCAAAATACTATTTAAAGCAAACTAGCACTTTATATGTAATACAAACAAGAAGCAGTGCAATGCAAAAACTATGTCATGCACAGGTTCAAATAGGTAAAAGTTACTGAAGCAGTAAACGAAACGAGGAAAGATATACATAAAAGTGAATTAAGTCTACAACAATCTGTAATACTCCTGCTTAAGTAAACGAATTTTGAAATTCAAACCTGTGTTAAATGTACTTGATGTCTTGTGCTGTGCTGCTAATTAAATGTTATGGGGCTGCCATCAGTAATCATTTAAGAAGCTCAAATGTAACATGCCAAAGCACACACTAAAACCCCCAAGCCGACACTACTTTAAACCCAAACAACATGTTTCACAAATTGCTTTCTTCTGACAAAACCTAAAATTATTTGCACATTCCCTGGTGTATAAAACAGAATTTACAGGTCGATATCAATATACATGTCAATAGTTGTGAGCAAATAACTAAAACTGAAGGAAGATTAATATATCTATAATAAGAACAAAATATCATCATGGTTAATTCTGTCATTTCTTATGTCCAACTGGACTGCACTCAGTGTATGCTTCACTCTGAATATTAACTGAGCAGTCCAAATCAGCAAATGTCATAAATCATTCAGATTGCAACCAATATGTCATGAACTTTCACACACAAAGATAATGTTAGTGAGATTTAACGGGTTTCTTACTGCAGTGACAATAATTTGCTCACCCTCCTCGCTTTCTTCACATCTCTTCTTTTGTGTACCTTTTCCTTTCTTTATTCATTCCAGACCATGATGTGTCATGCATTCAACCTTTTTGAAAGAACTGATTAATTCATAATTTAATAATGCTCTTAAGTGCAAAAATATTCACATTTGCCTCACTATGTTTTTGTGCTTATGTCAGCCAGTCGTAACTGCTTATAGTGTCCTGTTTGTGTCAAACACAAGCCTTTGTTGGTAATGCCTGTCTGCCCATCTAGTAATAATTACTCTGTTGAGGGCAGCTAACAATTCAATTGATGTTCTTAAGCCCATAATAAATGTGGCACAGTTGTTGCTGTAATTGAATAAACCTTGAATTTTGACTTAATTCTCTACTGTTCATGCCCAATTCCTACATGTTAAACAAATATTTCTGTCCAAGCAGTATTTGCATTATCTCTAACAATGACTCTGCTCTCAGTTTAACGAAAAAATTGCTTTTTACCCACAAAGTGCTCATATTTTGGATCACAATCTCTTTCTTACATAAATATCTCCCCCTTTCTCATAAAAATCTCTCGACAGTAGAAAAATAATTTAAATTTTACATTTACAATATCTATTAAATACTTAAACAATGAATTACGATTGAAGTAACTAAAACAAGTGACAATTGTGGAAAGCTAATGGCTGATGCCAACACGAAGTAGTTAAGCTAGTATGCATAGAAGAAGTGTTTTCTGACAAATTCCTGCATCAGTGATAGGCAGCAAATTTTTATTTTCTTGCTTGCTGCTACCTCACTTTTACCCAAAGCTTTAATCATAGGACCACCAAGCACATGCAAAAATTGCCTGTCCTTTTTTCTTTTATTAAAAATAATATCAAATAGTCCATGTTATGAGTGTTATAAAGTACTGCACTGTATACTAATCTGGCAATAAATTTAAAATTACAAATAAATACAAGTTGTATGCTCAAGGGCATATTTTGACCTGGGTTGTACTACCTGTGACCATAATTCTGTGTAAAAATTTCATTTGGCAATCTTTGATGCAAGTTTAACTCTGCACTGTTGATAGTCCAATTTTGAGTTTTATTTTGATTGTTGATTTATAGCAGTTTGTCACAGTGTAGAATGTGAAGTGAAGTGAGGAAGATTTTCTTTAATGATTGTGAAGGCTCGAATGAGGCAGAAATTCTAGCTTAAAAATGGTTCAAATGGCTCTGAGCACCTTGGGACTCAACTGCTGTGGTCATTAGTCCCCTAGAACTTAGAACTACTTAAACCTAACTAACCTAAGGACATCACACACATCCATGCCCGAGGCAGGATTCGAACCTGGGACCGTAGCAGTCGCACGGTTCCGGACTGCGCGCCTAAAACCGCGAGACCACTGCGGCCGGCAATTCTAGCTTAACTTTTGGTGGGTGATGAATTATTAGATTTCAATGATTTTGAATCTGATCACGCAGAAGCTGAAAAGGCTTCAAATGATGATGAAACTGAGGACAAAGAAGAAACAAACCACACAGATAATGCTCCAAATAAAGATGTTACAAGGTCTGGTTGAGTGTCTTGCAGAAGCTCCAGGGCAATGTAAAAGAGATCTTGCCAATGTAGTCCACAAACCTCAGGGAATAACTACTATTGGGAAAATAACCAATGTATGTGAGTCATTGAAGAAATTTTACACTCCTGAAATTGTTTGGAAAACTGTTGATCATAGAATTGAAGAAGTTGAAAGAAAAACTATCTTCTGCTAATTTTGAAATACATGAATTGATGAGAATTTTAATTTTAATGTGAGTTTACCAAAGCACCAATATTTCATTATCTCATCTGTAGTCAAATTTATTGGGAAGAGCCAGGTATAAAGCAAATATGAATGAGACAAGATATTATCTACTAATGAAAATTATTTGTTTTGTTGATAAGGGCACCAGGCATAAAGATGTGTATGTGACAAATTTGCACTGCATAAGTACTTTAAGAACTAAATGGGATATTCCTGAAGTACTTCAGAAGTGAACATCACTAAAAACTGATGAAATGCTGTGTCTTGTCACGTGTTGTCTCCACTTATAAAGTTTTTTTTGACACATGCCAGGGTCATATGGTACATTTGTTGTAATTCTCAGTAGTGCAACTGAACAATAAACAATAAAAATGGAAGTATATGCTGCAAAAGACACTAGACCTGCCTTTCAATGAGGTTCCTTTGAGAATGTGAAGGGGCTGGTGGAGCCAATACAGAATACAGGTTACATAGTAACAACTGACTGCTTCTACACTTCTGTGGAATTGGGAGACACACTGAATGCAAATTAAAAATTGGGTCACTCAAATTCAACAGAAAACTCATACTGCAAGAACCTAAGATGCAGCAGGCACAGAACTGTATTATTGTAAGTTTTCACTCACAGATCCATCAATTAAGAAGCCTCTAGTAACAGTTGTGTCTTACATTACAATGGAAAAAAAAAATAAGAAAAATCTGTTGTTGCCTACACGGCACTGTGATGTAGGAGTACGAGCTGATGCACCAAAAAAAGATACTCACATAAACCTATATTACAATTCCATTAGAGGAGGAGTGGATGCCATATATCAAATAACTAGGACATACCCTACAAAAAGTGGTATGAGGAGATAGCCACTGTCAATGTTCTAGAGATTACTTTATATAGGCACAATAAACTCTTACAGAGTGTTCCAGAAGAGAGTACCTATGTGGAATAAAGGAAAAACAAGTGCTAGAAAATTGTATTTGCATGAATTAACCCTTGAACTTTTGAAGCCATATGCAGAAGAGCAATCTAAGGACTTTAAAGGACTCCAACTCCCTATTATTTAAAATACATCCATCAAAAGAAACTATAGATAATCAAAATTACTCCAAATGAAGAACCAACTAGAAATCATATGTTTGAAGAATATAACTAACCAGAGGTACCACAAAAACAAGTTAAAGTGTGGATGCTGTGGTCACCATCTGCGCAAGTCTTGCAGAACAAACCATTTTGAGTGTAGGGAGTAAATATCATCTGTAAATGACAGTATTTTCACCAATTGAAGAGTGTTTGTCGAAAGCTTTCAATATACTGTAATCTACATCTGAGCAAGTGTTTTTATTTCTGTTTTTGGAAGTTTTTGTCAAGGACAAAAACAGATTATCCTGTTATTACATCGAAGAGTGTGTACAAATTTTGGACAGCCTGTATATTCAAGTACGGACTTCATATTACTAGTTTGCACAAACTTTTATTGTCCAAGTTTTGGGCACTGCTGCCTGTTATATTTCATGAAGAAAAGTAGTGTATTATTTAAACACTTATGGTGGTCTTTACATGTTCCAAACATTACGTTTTTAATTATAACGACACTGAGTACTTTTGAACTGATCTCACACTGGAATCACAATCCCTTACAATAAATATATATTACAACATTTATAGCCTTTTTTGCCCTTGTGTGGTGCTGCACATAACCTAAAACAACACTGTGTCCCTTCTGTTAAGCCACACCATTGGTTGCCCCACTTCATGGTCACTGGGAGTGGTTACTCCTTCAAGCCTGATGATCTGCAACTCATTTGTTGTGGCAACCAAGTGTGTAACTAACCATACTTCCTTTGACATCTACTGGCTGCTGTCACATTGGTTGCTGGCAAAAAATTTGACAATATGTAATAGGCCAAAGGAACCTAAATTACTTGCATTAGTAACTAGCTTTATTATTTTTAATTTACTGCATGGCACCACCCAACTTTTTATCTGCACAATTCCCTAAAAAATTACACACTCAAATATTCAAATTTGGTCAAAAATTTAACAATTTAGTATTTATACTGTATTTGCTTACTTCACTGAGAGCATCCTCTCCCGGAGACATCACCAATTCTATGAATCCTGAGGTTGACCAACAACCCCTGCAGTCCACTGCATTCAATATCAATTTAGAAGTTGAAATTTGTTTTACATGGTTAAACAGCTGTACAATAATGTGTGTGGTCACAAAGGCAAAGGGTGCAACACCCAGCTGGGAAACACTGAGCACACGAATACCTCCTGCTTGTCTTGCAGGCCAGAATAGGAATGAGAGAAGTTTGAGACTACACAAAAATGTGTTAACATAGATTCAAAAAGCAGGAAAGACAAATATCGTATACTTGAGATGATAATCAATGAAAAAATGTTAAATTTTTTGAGACAATGCTAGAAACATTTTCTAACACTAAAGAAGAGAATAAATATAAAGTGTATAACTGGATGACAAAAACTGCAACAATGGTAAGTCCAAGAATTGGTTACACATGCAAATGACAAAGCGTAATAATTATTAATTTAAATAGTTCATGTGACAACAGAAACCCCGCATTAGAAGAGCTGAAAGCAAAATGAAGAAAGCAGGCAGATATACCAAGTGTGATATGTAAAGTGGGCAAGTAAGATTTCAGGAATAGATGGAAGAATAAAATTCATTTAAGGGAGTAAATAAGCAAATGGAATTTCAGTAGCTACAGAGATAATAAATGAACTGGAAGGCCTACTTAGGCAAGTGGCTGCAATGTGAAATGCTGGCAGAAAAACAGAGCAATATTAAGACTGTAAAACCAGGAGTGAAAAAGGAGTTAAGAAAATAACGTAAACAGGAATCAACTATCCAACAAACAAAAAATTAGACTGGGAAGGGACTAGGATGATGAATAGACAGACAGTACCTATTCATTTGGCTAAATGTCTTACAAGAAGTACTGTTGTTACTTTTTCTCCTTACAGAAGCACTATGTTTCTGATCAGTTTTTATTCTCTCAGGTACTCGATAAAGTGTATAGACTGAATTTTCACGTGTCTCATTCCTTTAAAATGAATGTTAATTCTCTCACTGACAATGATTACTGATGGCATACTGTATCACATGTAGCCAAAACAGTCATGCAACATAACATAACTTCAGACTCTTTACATCTCAACACAGAAGTGGATGATGTACTATCTGCAAATAATAAGCAGAAATTGGTATGTAGTTTTTTTTTCTGAAGAGAGAAATAACAAATATCACATTCTTAGCACAGTATGTGCTCCATATGCAAAGTTTATCACCCTATTAAACAATGAACATAGTGCAAGAATCAAAGCACATATTTAAACAAATCCCTAAACAATGTAACAAAATATTGTGAATACTATACCAACAATGTTTCTTTATAGCTTTGAACACATGATGATAAAATGAATGTCTTTTCAATTATTATTACCAATACCGAATCTTAGAAACTGTGCACCAACAACACGATGAGAACACTACCTATGAATGATGCGAATATATCACTTCAAGTTCACAAAGTTTAAATGAAGTTACATAACAGCAAGATTTCATCATGTTTCGTGCTTTACATTTACCACAATACAAAAGTTGTCAATTGTAAGGAAAAAAAATAGTGATTTAATACAATCACTCACTTGGGGAGGAGCTGCTGATGCAGAAAACAGATGGCACATGCCGCTTATCTTTGGATCTCCGGAATCCTTGGTCATAATGGTGCAAGTAAATTAATGATACTGCTTGCTGCAGTCCAACCCACACTGTTCCAAGGGAAGGAAGGGGGTATCCGAGAAAGAAAAAAAGAAAGAAAGAAAGAGAGAGAGAGAGAGAGAGAGAGAGAGAGAGAGAGATTGATTTTAAGTGATACACAACAAAGAGCAGCAGGGGAGGGAACAGGAAAAGCACAAGGATGAAATTTGATTGAATGATTATGAAATGTGGACTGTGTATTACTTCCCGTCAACGTTTGTTTCAAATGTTACAGTTTTCAGAAGGATAGGACTACTATTGAGTTTACATGCAGAATACAATTATTAATTATTTGTACCAGAACACAAGTAAATTCATGAAATTAATAGGCAGAAAGAACGCACTAACACAAACCAATAAAGGAGTGCACGGCAGGTAAGGAGCAACTGTGGGACAATTTAAAGTACACTGTGCTTTTCATACAACCACACACTGTGGAGTAGGGAGCATCGGTACAAAGCAATTTGCTGGTATCACTGTCTAATTTGAAAGTGTAATGTTAATAAATGCTACTACCTGGTGTAAGAATCTGTCAACTGATTTTGTCTGCATAATAAATGTAAAGGTAAATTTAATATATACTGTGAACAAACTTGGCCCGGTCGGTGAGGTGATCTGCAAAAGATCAAAGTACTGACTACCCACCATTTTAAACAATAATGTATCCCATTTAGCATACTACAGTTTGAACAAAATGGCACTCCACATGACACCTATGCAGTAAACAGCATATCACCCTCTATATTAATTTTAGTATGAAATTTTCTTCTTTGCTTCCTAACCATGTAGCTACATTTCCTTTTTATGTAAAAAACACATCTGCTCTGACAAACAGGCAACTAAAACATATCCACCCTCATTCATCATGTCCAATTTGAAGAATTTTTAAATAAATTTAAGAAAGAATACAAGAGGTTGGCAAAGAAGTCCATTCAGTTTATTATTTTCTGCAAGTTATTTCCGGTATAGTCAGGTTTTTATTCTACTCTACTTTCAAAAACAAAATACTAAAATTGGCTGATACCAGTTCTGTGGAAACGAAAGGAAATATTAAGAACTATATTTTGCTTTACTGAAGAGTGGGGGGAGGCGGGGAAGAGAGATATGAGCTACAAAGATATTTGACAACACCCAATGTATGAGAAATGTTTTAACAGAACACTTCAAAACTGGTCAGCCAATTTTTATCCTGCAAATCTTGACAGTAGCAGAAAGTTCATTCAGCTCTTCAGTCTGAGATGGATTTGAGTGTTATTACAAAACTTGCCAAAAAACAATAGAGGGGAGGGATATGAAGGTTAAAGATTAACTCTTGTAACACACAATATATTCTATTTAAAGAAAGGTAGGTAAAACCTATATAGTTCCTTAGATGTTGCCAGTTTAATGCACATTGTATAAAGTCTTTTGAAACAATCTGATGATTGCAGCTAGCTGTTTGATTTGGAATAATATGCTTATGAGTAATTTTACAAAGCAGCACCTAGCAAGAAGTTGATTATTTACTGTAAGCAGGCAATCATGCTAATAACAGTATCTTTATTAACTAGCGTATGCTGCCAGGATCTGAACTGGATGAGAGGACTGCATCTGAACACAAATGTACTAGAAAATTACAAGGAGACAGAATACTGGCCACTACTTACCTTCAGAAGATTAAATTCCAGCACTGCCAATACACATAAAAGTACGAACAACTCTGTTCCCAAGTTTTGGAACTAGGAGGACAGGGAAAGAGGTTTCTGAAAGCTGAGGAGGAGTTAGCTGGCCCTCCTTCCCCACCATGAAAAACATCCCTCTTTCCTCCCCAATTAAGGAAGTAACAGTTTCAAAAACCAGGGACAACTGTTTTCTGCTTTAATGTGTGTCAGCATTACTGAAATTTATACCTCCTGAATCTCCAATTCTCCTCCCCCCCCCCCCCCCCCCACACACACACACACACACACTTACTAATGACTCAAGCCAACTGTGTATGTCTACAAGATTTATCTATTTTGAGAATAAGCTTTTGGCTTACTTTAACTAGTATCATTGTTTTAAGTTTTGTGTTAGTTATGACAGTAGAATAAATGCTATATAACAAATTCCAATTCAGTTTTGACAAAATTTGAACCTATAATGCAATTTGGATCTCATTTTGAAACCCTCCTTTGCATTTCTTTACACTTAGTACACTTTACTGCTACAACAGTTACACTGTCCAAATGATTTTCATTTCAAACTCATTTCATTTGAAACATTTCCCTCAAAGTTTTCTAGCAGCTTGCTAACATCTTCAACAACTGTACCAAGTTATTCCCCAGTTGTATCTTAAGCAAAAACTAGTTTCAAAAAGAAAGAAAAAAAGTACTGCAGAACATATACAATTTGTGTAAAATATTCTGTCTCCTTGCTATACCAAATTACAATAAACACTCTACTGTCAAAAGACTATATCAATCACCTTCTTCACAAATACTATGCATGTTACTGTCGGAAGCTCTGGTCTTTGTCCTAGTCAGATATGTCAAGGCAACTGGCAGTATCTTATATGAAGGTGTCGCAAACTCCATTCTCATCCATAGTTTTCGTTTCCATTGATAAAAATATTTCAATTTTAATAGTAGGATGAAATAAAATTTGTTGTTCTGATTGAGAGTGGAATAATTAGTGTTCTCTGGACAATGTTTCAATCTGATTCTTATGAGTAATGTATCCATTTGTAAGATGCTTTTCAGTCATTTTGGCAACTACTAAAATTTCAATTATGTTTTACACAACCACATTTCTCCCTTCGAAAGATGTATGGGGACTTCTAGAAAGGTAATGGAAAGTCTAAAATACGTGAGACTGCTTGGGAGAGTTTTTCCAAGAATTTCATAGCAACCAAATTTGCCTAAATTATCAATTGCCTATCTATCAGAGCATATATTTAATAAATTTACTATGGACCCTCCATAACTCCTGAAAGGTTTCAGACTAATTTTGGAACTCCTATTGTGCTGCACTCCACACTGCACGTAACAGTTCACTGATAGTCACAATATTGTGACCAGATTATGTAATTACATTTTTACATGAAAGTTATCATTTCATTACACATTAAAAACTGAAGAGACTTATTTGCCAAACCAATATTCATTTCAGAAAAATTTTCGAAAAGCAAAGAGCTACTTCAATAGTGGAAGTTAAATGAAAAAATAACCACCCATCGCAACCTACAGTAATAGGTTGGGACAAGGGTTTAGTAACTCCGTAAGAGATGAAAAAACACTGGGCTTGCACTCACATCAGAGTCCATGATAAGGACTGGTCCCGATGGTGAAACATAATATACATCTAAGGACTTTCTTAAGCTGCTGTGCAAGGAGCTGCAGGTAAAATACAAGAAGCATAACAAAAAACAGAAAAGGTATGATTGATGAGTTAACAATTAACAACAGGAATGCATAACACTGTAATAAGCACAAGTAAAGGTAAGATAAGGGTGACGTGGCTAAAAAAAGAATCAGTAAATGTTATCAGAGACGGTCAAGAATAGGATATACAGTAATTGAGTGAGTGTGTGTGTGTGTGTGTGTGTGTGTGTGTGTGTGTGTGTGTGTGTGTGTGTGTGTGTGTGTGTGTATAGAAGTGTTGGGGCAGGAGCCCAGACAGAGTTCAAGGAAGGGGAGATAAAGATTAGGATGGAGAAGAAAGATCTGATTGGTATAAGAAGGAAATGTGTATGTTTGTGGGTGGGGATGGGGCAGCACAGCTGTGCTGTTTCATTATTTATGCAGTATGTGTTTCAATTTAACCTTCTTTGTTCCAGCATCCTTCACCAAACATTCTTCAATGCCTACAAAATTTAATAAATATTGCTTTAAAAATTAGTTTAATGTTAAAGTTACCACATAAATAATTTCTTAATGATAACTAAAGCTAATATATGGCCCTTTTTGTTAGAGAGAAAACTG
This sequence comes from Schistocerca gregaria, assembly GCF_023897955.1. Taxonomy (NCBI): domain Eukaryota; kingdom Metazoa; phylum Arthropoda; class Insecta; order Orthoptera; family Acrididae; genus Schistocerca; species Schistocerca gregaria. Next base: position 200,540,191 of record NC_064931.1, on the reverse strand, counting down.
CCTTTTCAATATTGGAAATATGAAGCAAGAGTTCCTATTTCATCACCTTTGATTTTAATACTAAATTGCATGGCACCTTATATATGATCGTAGAAATAATATAAATTAATGGCAACATTCAAGTTCACATTAACACACTTTTGAATAAAAAAAGGAAAAGCAGGACACAAAATCACTACAAGATTTTCAATGAAAATACATTCAAATACACAAGGTGTCCACTACTACTCTACAGTTATTAGTATACTTTTCATACATAAAAATTATCCAAAACTCTTTCTACTATGCTACAGTTATCACACTCATAGAATGAAATAATGATGTCTTAGATATCACCCTTTCACTACAGTTCAGTTTTATCCATCACTCAATGGAAGTGACATCCAGTTGTAAGTCCACAATTTCACAATTTATGAGAATAATTTGCTCAAGCACAATGGAAAAGTCAATCCTCTTAAAATTCTTTTAAGAGAATAACATTATAAATGTGATGGAGCTGAATTATTCTTTTAAATTGTTTTTACCAGAGATGTTATTGTGAGATTTTGACATTGAGCTGTTTGTCATTATGCTGACCAGTTCACTCACACCTAATAATTATACACAGTATAAACATTGTAAGCAAATGTATTCAGTAAAGACAATACCCTACAGAGAAAGCTTATGACAGGAAAGTGTCTTACACAAATTATTTAATGCCTCATACCCAGAAAACAAGTGATGTATTGATGTCTGAATTTCAGAAAACTACCACAACTCGTATCCTACATGCTGAATTTATGTATTTTGCACACATTCCATTAGGCCAACCGAAGTTTTACTCTAAAGAGTGTGCTACCTGTGGGCTCACAAAGATTGCCAACATATCTCAAAGTATCTGGACATATGAAAATGATTACATTGCTTTAACAAGAGTCTTTACTAAGTCACATGCATAATTAGCACACACCCCTCTGAGAAGTTCAGGGAAGAAAAACTTTCACATACATCAACCAGAGATGTTATGTCACAGGAGACCAAGCTTCCACCTGAATGGCCAAAGGAAGTAAAACAATACCATTCAAAATTATTATTTCAAAAACTTAAGTATTTTCAGAAGGTCCCTCTTTCCAGGTGGTGCTTAGGCAGGGAACCTGATAGCATGGCTTAAATTTTATGCTATTAAATTAGTTTATATAACAGAATTCTGCAGAACTGTATTTTGATACAAGCATGACCATGTCTTTTTGGTTGCTTCCTTTGGTCATTTCAGTGGACACAAGATCTCCCATTTTGTAACAGCAAGAAAAAAAACAAATGGCAGTTGCAGACTGAGCCTTGTAAGAAACAACAAAAAAAGTGCATGTCCTGCAACTGACAGCAACAGATGAAATTTTTACTTCTGTTATTTTTGTGCCTCATAAAAAAATTCTTTAAAATAAAGATGTGCAGCTACGAATCTCCCAGCTGGTGGAATATACAAACAAGATAGGGAAGAAGTTATGCATTAACCAAGAAGCAAAAAGAATAAAAGTATTCTAAAATTAATGACAAAAAATGGATACACAGCAGTAGTTACAATGCAAGTGTTGACAGTGCACAACAGCAGCATAAATATTGCAAATTAATTATTTAACTGAGGGACAATGACATTAGTTCCAACTTCCATGAAAGAAATTTTCACTAATTGCAAAATCCTCACGTATAAGGTTTTTGGACATCACAATATCAAGTCAGTTTCAATTCACTTTTGACAGTCATAAAATTTCTCTAAGAAGAAAATGGAGAGTTTCTGTCAAACATGAAGGAATAAAATGAAAAGCAGTTTATTTTTCAGAATGAAACAACAGAGGTGCAGGAAGAACACTAATCTGATAAGTAGTAGGAAGGGTAATTGCTAAAGGTAGAGTATGAAACTATTAGAAAATTCATTCTGACAAATACAACACAACTAACAGACTTTTGGCTTAACAGAATTAAACTTTCCTGTAGACAACACCAAATGGAACACTAAAAAAGCATTTCCCCTTTCCAGTTTACATATGTAGTCCATGAATAAGAAAGAAGGTGAAAATTAATAAAGCCAACAACATGCATAAAATTAAAGAAGAGCATTCCTACCTATAATCAGATAATGGCTGAGTTGCTTACCCAGTCCCATTAGGTTGGGTGCTGTCTGACTTGCATCTATCGTGGCAACTTCTCCCAAACCATTCACTGCTATTCCATTCACCATATTCACTGCTAGAAAGGAAGGAATTATGAAAAAGTGTCATGTGGTTCACGAGTACTTTAAAGTAAAAAAGTATACAATCATTTCAAAATTGTAACACAAAAAACAAATGCAAATATGTTAGATTAAACACAAACAGCAATTTTGGAATATTGTGTTCCAAGACTGGCCACTATACAAACATGTGAAAACTATAACTTTCCCGTACTGAGAAAGGGGGGGGGGGAGGTGTTTGTGGGGGAGGAGCAAGCACAGTGTGGGGTGAAGAGTATCAGATCAATTTTAATCAATATCTGTTGTATTACAACTCACATACAGAGTAAGGGAAAAAATGACTGCCTATATGTGCCTCTGGTACCTTATTCTCACTGTCTAGGGTCTTGTACAAGGGGTGTTTGAAAAGTCCGTGCAAAGTCCGAGAGATGGCATCTTTAGAAGGAACCCACATCAAGTTTCAGCCATATTGGTCTATTCTTTGTGTTTGGCATTTGTGTGAATCAAAGAAGTCGACAGATTGTCAAAAAATGGATGAAGAAGAATTTCGTGTGGTGATTAAACATTACTTTATGAACGGCAAAATGCATCAGGATACTAAAGAGAAGCTTGATAAACATTACGGTGACTCTACACGTTCAATTAGAACAGTTTATAACTGGTTTCTAAATTTTCGGAGTGGCCATATGGGTACAAGGGATGCTCAACATTCTGGATGCCCTGTGGAGATTATGACTCTAGAAATCATTGATAAAATACATGATATGGTGATGGATGACAGAAGAGTTAAGGTGCGCGAGATTGCTAGTGCTGTGGGCATCTCTAAGAACGGGTACATAATATTTTGCATGAACATTTGGACATGAGGAAGCTATCCGCAAGATGGGTTCAACAATTGCTCATACTTGACCAAAAACTGAATCGTGCGAAGTGTTGCAAGAATGGTTTGCAGCTGTTCAGGAAGAATCCGCAGGACTAAGTGTTGTTTTGTCACTGTGGATGAAACGTGGGTACATCACTATACTCCTGAGACCAAACAACAATCTAAGCAATGGGTTACGAAGGGAGAATCCCCACCTAAAAAGGAGAAGAGCAGTCCTTCAGCTGGGAAGGTTAAGGTGACTGTCTTTGGGATTCGCAAGGGATAATCCTCATCGACTATCTGGAAACGGATAAAGCTATAACAGGTGCATATTATTCATTGCAAGAAAAACGACGGCGATTGGACCGCACAAAAGTCATTTTTCATCACGACAATGCACCAGCCCACACCTCAGCAGTTGTGGTCGCAAAATTAATGGAAATAGGGTTCCAACTCGTTTCACATCCCCCCCCCCCCAATAGCTATTTTGCAGACTTGCGCAATTCCTATTATTAGGAAGAGATCAACAAATTAGAACAGCATTGGATGAAGTGTATAAGTCTAAAAGTAGACTGTCGAAAAATAAAGTTTTCCCCAAACACGTTAGTAGTTTTTATTTTTGTACGGACTTTTCAAATGCCCTCGTATGTTATTTCCTTTACAGGTGCAACATTTTCCGAGAACCCTTCCAACACACACACACACACACACACAACACACACACACACACACACACACACAGTAAATATTTAAACAATGTGACATGCTATAGGTGCTCATTACTAATTTCATAATCACAGACTGTTAGGTTCATTCTCCGAACCGAGCACTGCATTATGTCGTATAATCATTTTGTATGTCCAGGAGCACCAAAATGAAGTCCATTCAACAAGTCTCCGACAAACTGAGCTATCCGGCCATGACTCTCAACCTTCCCTAATAGCCTCTACTCTACTTTCCAAACTCTCCCACATACTTAGCAGGACTAATGGTCTTTGAAGAAAAGATAACATGAGCATTAGCCTGGCGAAACAACAGTGATAAAATAATGTGTAAACAATTTCACCAGTGCATACTGCAGCACTCATGTTTGCATACCAATATGAATATGGCCTTTGCCTTATTGGATTCTTCTCAGAAACTTTTCTGTAACACGTTTCCTGAAGCCATTCATCAGCTTGAAGCTTTAACGTAAACTCATTCACATGCACCCATATCTGAATAGCAACAGTACAGTGTGGAATATCGCATGCCCTCTAATCTAGTGTGATCTGACTCAAAACAGTTACAGCATGTTTTTACTACTGCAGTGAATTACCCCAACAGAAACCAGAGACTTTCATTCATTTATTTAATGTTACCATCCTTCAATGTACTGTATCATTGGAAATATTCTTGAATTGTGGTACATTTTATCCACAACTGCCTGGATTATGTAACACTATTTTTAGAGAATTTCGAAAATACTGCCTGTTTTGGAACCATCCCACCTCATAACCAACAGCTTCTGGTCACTTCATTGACCTACCCTAAATCACTTTCATCACGAATCCTTAACTATTCAATTGACATTAATCAAATACGAATAAGTTATAAAATATGACATACCTCAGAAAAGACATTCTGAAGCACAAAAAAGGAAGAATAAGCATTTTTAATTCTACATAAACAAAACTAGCATACTTTCAGACAACCAAAAAGAGGAAAAAACATATCATAGAATGACATAACTAAATCTATAAAAATGAATTTCAATTATGGGCAGCAGCTAGTCAAATCCTTTCAGATGTTTACAGCATGGTTAATACTCAAGAAATTTTCTTCAGCCCAGCATTACTTACCCTGACGTGCTCCCTGTGCATCGATCTGGCTCCAGTATGTTTCACTTGGAGAGGTATGATTGACACCAGGTGGAGGTTGTGCTGCTTGTCCCGTGTAACGGAAATAAGGGTTCTTTAAGTCCAGTGTATTAGATGACCTTGTACCTGTGCCTTCCACACACAGCTCAATTGTTACATCATAACTCTGCCTGTCAAAGAGATTAGAAACTCGTCAGCTAATTCTTATCTTTAAAAAGAAATTTTCTATAGTCCATATGATGGAATCATTATTAAAATATTTACATTAAAGGAGACAAAATACTCAGAAGTGGGATTTTTTCACTTTTAGATGTTTCTATCAACCATAGTTACTTTTTAAGCTTTTATATTCCTTCTTTGGGGAGGGAGAGGGAGGGAGAAGCTGTCATCAGGGTTAATGGTGGGCCAACACCATATGGAAGTCCAGTATTACCGATGGAGGGCACCAAGAACTTCTAAGTCATTTTCAGCCAGGTGTCCAGATACTTTTGATCACATCGTGTACATACTGAAAGGTCAATGTCAGAAATCCCAGACACTGAGCAGGGGTCAACAGAAGGTTTACGAACTTATACTACACATTGCTCGAACTGTTCATTTCTGGACCAAGAATAAGGGAAAATACAGCTGCATTCCTTTTTTGAACAATATCCTGAACATGGGTTTACTATGTCTGCTTACCATCTATAATGAACACCTAGGAATTTGGACTGTTGAGCCTTGCTAATCATACAACCATTTTGTGTAATAAAAAGGTCAGAACTGTATGTTAGAAACTGTAGAACTAAGTCTCAATGTTATTTAGCATAAATTTGCTTTCTACAAGCAATGAACTTATGTCTTTAACTGCACTATTTGACAGATTACCTATGTTGCACATAACTAGTGTCATTAGCAAACCGAATCATTTTAGAATCACTGCTATCTGTCAATCACAAAGTAAATACAAGTGAACAGTATTAAAAACTAAAATTACTTTTGCTGCTTTTAAAAGCTTAAGATAGATCCTTGCTACAATGGTTAAATTATATCATACAAATGTGCCTTAGTTTCAGACAAGGTATTTTATGTGGCCTGATAACTTTTCAATCACTATGATCACTGGCCTGTTGTGGGAAGAAGAGTGGATATAATGCAAATGGTTACACATTTTAATTTTTATGGGGCAGGCAATAATGTATATATAAAATAGGTCAGTAATTACTCTTACATATAGTAGCCAGTACAATGCAGTTGGAAAGAAAACAGGGAAACTCCTTCCACGGTACATGACCAAGGAGGTAAGGTTTGCCAAGGTCACATTTTACTAACAGCCAACCCTCCAAAGTCAATTTTCCACAGAGCAACAAGAGGACTTCACACTTGTGGAGAGATAAATATCTAATGTGTTGCCCAGCTGACAATGGAAATGTCACAGCATTTCTTCGAGCTGCAGACCATCTCAGCAAAGCAGCACTTGTGTTGGAGGATTATACATGCAGATGAGCAGAATGTGATCCTGTTCTGTCGTTTACCAGGAAATGGCAGACCTGTTTGTTTTTAAACTACCACATGATGCCATTAAGAATATTAGGGTCTATCTCTCAGACCTACCACGCTGTAAAGCTTGCCTAAAATTCCTAAAGGAGATGTTGCCCTGAGACCCATTACTAGTGCTGTTGGTTTTCCCAACCTACAAATTAGCCAAATATCTTGTTACATTAAGGTGCCCATAGTGGTTGTTAACATGTGATGTTCACATTGAAAACTATGATTTTTGTCAAGATAAAAGTAAATCAGTTTAGCTCAATAATATTGAGGGCCAACTGGATGTAGTTTCTCTGTTAAACAGCTCTGTGACAGGTACATTAAATCTGTTACCAGACTGCTTTCCTCCTGGAGACTGAAGCTGTTTTGTCACCATCTAATTTTTGCTACACAGAAAATTTTTATGAAATGACAGGAGGAATGGCCTTGGGTCCTCCACTATTTCCAGCTATGGTTAACAACTTCCTTATGGAGCATTTTGGAGAGCAGTTGTAAATAAGTCGCCACAAGAAGCTACTGTGTCTTACAAAAACCACTTGTATTCTTGGATTTTGAAGATTATAATAGATTGCACAATGCAAATAAATGGTAAAGATGGAATACCAGAGATCTTAAATGGTGTTTCACACGAGTATCTAGGTTTAAATTCAAATTTGACTAATGACCCTTTATTGTAATTTTAATATGCTGATACTTGCTTCATTTTTTGGATTTCCCCAAAATATGATCCCATATTCAGGATGTGAATGAAAGTAGGCATACAATATACACTCTAGTGTTTTTTTCATTACAGTAGTATTTTGTTAATCAAAGAAGATAGCAGTTCTTGCTGAATTTTGCATTAAGACATTTCATTTTCACATTCTATTTTATTGTGCTTTGTAATCCTAGGAATTTGGTTTATGTACTGTTGCCAACTGGCTCATGATTGATGGAAACAAATGGAATGTACATATTGCTGTTTAGAGCACTGTGAAATTTTCCTTTTCATTTTCCTTTGTTCTAAGCAGACTATTCTGTGCTCAGCTGCAGAGTCATTTTGTGGCCATGTTAACTGATGCCTTTAACTCTTACTTACTACTTCTTTTAGTACAATTTTGGTATCATCTACAAGTGTGATAGTTTTATAAATCTCTATGTTTAAGTCGCCCCACACATTTTCAATGCATCTGGGAAAGTGCCTGCCTAGAGCAAGCAGTCACATCAATGCAAGTGCTTCAAATAAGATAGAGCACTCTTAAGATCGGTACAGACGAATCACCAATACATGCGGAGTTGGAGTTTTTCTAATCCTTCTAATTCATCTGTTACTTCATCTTGCATGGCAGTGCTGATGCACATTGACCTATTACATGTGGTTATTTTGGGTTTGTTACTTTATTTTCTTGTGACAATGTTACATTTCTACACAATGCTCTCTTTTCACCAGTGGCTTTTCGTAACACCCCATATAGCCTAACTGTTTGTTGAATTTTATATGTATTTACCATTACATATTATTTTTGCTACTCTCATTACTTTTCTTAGTATTTTAATATTTTGTATAATATGTTTAATTCACATGAGGAAGTAATCATGTTACACAGTATAGCACAATTATGACTTTTCTTTCCTCTCAGCTGAGCTGTATACTAGCCAGAAGCAGTACTTCAACCAGAGTTTTTAAACATTGCAAAGATATTCACGGAGGCATTTACATTTCAACAGGTTCCACTATCACAAACCACCAACATATAGCAGCATAATGACATTCACTGGTTCTCAATAAAGACGATTGAAATTGAATAAAGCTCTGGTGATTTATTTTCCTTTCTTTCTAATGTGATGTGGAAAGGCTTATGACACCATTTTATACAAGGATGTTATCATGAGAAACTTTGTTCCCATACTACAAATTATAAATTTACAACATTTCCATTTTAGCTCTAAAACTGTTACTGCTTTAAATAGCATGATCTGGTTTCTTTTACATTTGTCTGTCATGAATCAACTGATTGTCAATACTCCAATACTGACACCAAGGGCATGTTTACAGGAAATAGCAAATGATGAATTCAAATGGAACATTAAATCTGCCAAAGTGGAGGTGAAAGTGAAAGGAGCTGCAATGGGGAAACAAAAGCAATTAAAAAAAACTTGTCCTAAAAATATAAATCTGGAATGTTTCTTTGTTCAGTTGTCTACAGACTTTCACTTCTGAAAATTTACATAGGCAAAATTCCAATATTCAAATTAAATTATAACAAAGTAGTTGTCAGCATTTTTTAAATTTACCTTTGATTGGCTAAAAGCAAAACTCTTCCAGTAAGCAGCTGTCCAGCTTTCACAAAAATTGGTGTCTCCAAGAGACATCTAACCTGGTACCAATGTGTGAGAGGCTCTGATGGAGCTGTTGAGAGCCATATTGTTGAATTTTTGCCAATAAATGCAACATCAAACCAGAACGCCAATCCATGAACTGTTCCAGATTCCAACAGGTGAAACTGCAGAGGAATTTCTGTAAGATGAAAATGAATTCATGTATTTTAATAAACATGTGATCTTAAAAAGCTGGAGCTCAAATGTGTGCACTTCTCATAATACAAAAATGTGTACTAGCCATAGTGCATAATTACCTAGAATAGCAATTTCCCACCATATTTATCAGTTTATGGATTGAGTATCTTCAATTTGGAAAGTGATTAACACCATTATTGTACTGCAAACACAAAATTCTTCCCCAGAGTAAACACTTTGATGTCACTATCAACCGTAAAGTAACATACTCTTTCAGACAATCACAAATAGCTTTGCTATTGTTTGAAATTCCAGTCCAATATTTGTAAGTATGATAGAGTAATAACTATGATTGTCCACACAGATGTCACATTAGGCAAAGTACTCCATTTGTGTTTAAATAAAACCATTCATTCAGCACTTTTCTGTACTTACCGATTCGATGGAGATCTGTTTCACTGGCCTGCTGAAAATCCACAGTATGCCTGACAGACTTTGCCATACAAACACGGACATCAAATGTGTCCACTATGGGTTGCCGGAAATACTCTTTCATTGCAGCATGCCTTAAACTGCTTAAGTCCACTCCATGGAAACACTGCTGATACCTGGCAAAAGTAAGTCACAGTCAACTCTCTAGAAGTTTACCACCTGATTTGTATAATTTTAGGACAGATTTGTGTAATAACAGCACTACATAAATACATGCTTTAATAACAAGGAACTGATTTAAAAATTACATGTAGCATAACTTTATTACAGACATGTCATCTCCAGGCTGTTCTCTTTTCCTTTTGTTGTACATACCAGTAAATAACACTCCCCTCAAAACCTGTAGGGGTTACTAGTTAGTGTACTTTTCATGCAAAGGGAGGTGTCCTTTTTGTAACTCTGTGCTAACATTCGGTTTAGAAGCTGAAAGAAAAATAAGGGAAAGAAGAACGCTGTTTTCGATAACTGGCCCCCGGTATTTACTGAAAGATTAGAAATAATTGTATCAAAACTGATAGGCATCTGTTCAATTTTTCTTCATTTGAATGCTTCTGGATGTCTTACATTTTACTTAGAACTAAACGTTAGCACATACCCAGGATCTGATGTAATGGGTAGAGGGGATTAAGACTAGATTTTGCATGACCTTGTCAAAAAATAGTCACTCTGTATACAAATATTTCAATTTTCCTGTGATACAATGCAAAGTTTTCACAAATACATGTTGACTTGCAAGAAAATGCTAAAATAATGAATGACACACACACACACACACACACACACACACACACACACACACACACACACACAGACAGACAGACAGACAGAGAGAGAGAGAGAGAGAGAGAGAGAGAGAGAGAGAATTGTCCACTGATCTACATTTCAAAGAAATCCTGAAAACTACTGAGCAAGGTGACACAGTGGTTAGCACACTGGTCTCTCACTCAGGATGACGACAGTTCAAACTTGCACCTGACAGCCTAATTTAGGTTTTCCGTGATTTCCCTAAATTGCTTCAGGTAAATGCCAGGATGGTTCCTGTACAAGAGCACAGCCGACATCCTTCCCCACCGTTCTCCAATCCAATGTGGCCTATGACCTCACTGTTTGGTCCCCTACCCTGAATCAACCAACCAACCAACCAACCAACCTGAAAACCACAGAGAAACCTGAAGTTTACACTTAATTTTCCTGTTTGGTGTATGTTATCATGTTTTACTCTTTCCTTGTTCAATTATATAACATGTAACCACAATCCTCTGCACTTTATATTCTTCGTAGGAAATATTTTGTACACATAATTAAAGAGACTATCTGAACTGAAGCCATGAACTGACATGCAGCGGCAACATATAGCCTCCCAGAATACAAGCATGTCACTTGCCACTGTACAGACATATAACAGGTTTCCTATAGATGTCAACACTTATTTCACAATGGTGATCATGCACTCACAATTTGTAAATTAGTGATGAAGATTGTACGGCTTCTTATTGTGGCTGTACCATCTACATATTTAATGACAATATGTGAAGTACATCAAATCAAGTCAGGTATGGAAATGTTGTCATATTTTGCTTGAAGTGATTTCTAATTCTATATGTGTAATTTGGAACAGTGCAGTCAGCAGTCACTGTTGAAATGCAGAAATGGAGGTGGGAGGGGAGAGGGAGGAGGAAGAAGAGCGAAGTCATCTTCGAAATTAAGCTGCTGTTCATCTCAAATTCACTTTCCTTATAAACAGTACTTTGCTGTCTTGCATTTTGTTTAGTTTCGTTCATCAAACTAAACTATTCATAGTTTTTTACATGATCATCTGTGACTGAGAAAGTGTGTGTACTCACCAGAAATTTGCTTTGTTAAACTGCTCCATGTAAAGGTTATCATCAGTAAAGGGGGCTATATGCAGATCGCCCCTGGTTGGGAACATTTTACCTAAATTAAAAACCAAACGATCTTTATCAGAATTTATACATATCACAATACATGTCTACAATGATATCTAAAAACTGTAAAATCCTGCGAACTAAATGACAGACAAAATAAAAATGTAACATCATCCCTCTTTATAATACCAACTGATTCTTTTACAAAGAATTCTTTTGTCACATATTGAAATAATCTTTTTTTTCATTTTGTCCATTAAGCAAGCTCATTCTGTAAAAACTGTACGGGGATAGTTATTACGGATTTTAGTACTAATATCAACTTAATCAAGCAATATACGAAGGACAGGAATCCTTTTTACACTTTTTAAGGTGAAATACACTGCAGTGAATGATAAAAGCAACATACTAATTTTTACAGTAGCAATTACCTATATTCACATTTACTTATTCACTGCTGCGAGACAGCATCATTCCCTTCACATTCCAGCTACCCAGCTATACAGGGTGGCCCATTGATAGTGACTGGGCCACATACCTCATGAAATGAGCGTCAAACGTAAAAACTACAAAGAATGAAACTTGTCTAGCTTGAAGGGAGAAACCAGATGATGCTATGGTTGGCCCGCTAGATGGCGCTGCCATAGGTCAAACGGATATCAGCTGTGGTTTTTTTTTTTAATAGGAATCCCCATTTTTATTACATATTCATGTAGTACATAAAGAAGTATGAATGTTTTAGTTGGGACTACTTTTTCGCTTTGTGATAGATGGTGCTGAATTAGTGACAAACATATGGCTCATAATTTTAGACAAACAGTTGGTAACAGGTAGGTTTTTTTTTTTCATTAGAATACAGAACATAGGTACGTTTGAATATTTTATTTCGGTTGTTCCAATGTGATACATGTGCCTTTGTGAACTTATTTCTGAGATCGCATGCTGTTACATCTTGATTACCTGTACATACCACATTAATACAATAAATGCTCAAAATAATGTCTCTTAACCTCAATGCATTTGGCAATATGTGTAACGACATTCCTCTTAACAACGAGTAGTTCGCCTTCCGTAATATTTGCACATGCATTGTCGATGCACTGACGATGTTTTCAGGCATTGTCCGTGGATCACAATAGCAAATATCCTTCAACTTCCCACAGAAAGAAATCCGGGGATGTCATATCCGGTGAACATGCGGGCCATGGTACGGTGCTTCAATGACCAATGCACCTGTCACGAAATATGCTATTCAATACCGCTTCAACCGCACATGATCTATGTGCTGGACATCCATCATGTTGGAAGTACATCACTATTCTGTCATTCAGTGAAACATCTGGTAGTAACATCGGTAGAATATTACATAGGAAATCAGCAACATTTAGATTGCCATGATAATATGGGGGCCAATCATCCTTCCTTCCCATAATGTCGCACCATACATTTACCTGTCAAGGTCGCCGATATACCACATGCAATACTGCGTGAAGAGTTTGACAGAGCACTGAAAGACCTGAGTCGAAACAAGGCACCCGGAGTAGACAACATTCCATTGGAACTACTGACAGCCTTGGAAGAGCCAGTCCTGACAAAACTCTACCATTTGGTGAGCAAGATGTATGAGACAGGCGAAATACCCTCAGACTTCAAGAAGAATATAATAATTCCAATCCCAAAGAAAGCAGGTGTTGACAGATGTGAAAATTACCGAACAATCAGTTTAATAAGCCACAGCTGCAAAATACGGACACGAATTCTTTACAGACGAATGGAAAAACTAGTAGAAGCCGGCCTCGGGGAAGACCAGTTTGAATTCCATAGAAATACTGAAACACGTGAGGCAATACTGGTCCTACGACTTATCTTAGAAGAAAGATTAAGGAAAGGCAAACCTACGTTTCTAGCATTTGTAGACTTAGAGAAACCTTTTGACAATGTTGACTGGAATACTCTCTTTCAAATTCTGAAGGTGGCACAAGTAAAATACAGGGAGCAAAAGGCTATTTACAATTTGTACAGAAACCAGATAGCAGTTATAAGTGTCGCGGGGTATGAAAGGGAAGCAGTGGTTGGGAAGGGAGTAAGACAGGGTTGTAGCCTCTCCCCGATGTTATTCAATCTGTATATTGAGCAAGCAATAAAGGAAACAAAAGAAAAATTCGGAGTAGGTATTAAAATCCATGGAGAAGAAAAAAACTTTGAGGTTCGCCGATGACATTGTAATTCTGTCAGAGACAGCAAAGGACTTGGAAGAGCAGTTGAATGGAATGGATAGCGTCTTGAAAGGAGGATATAAGATGAACATCAACAAAAGCAAAACGAGGATAATGGAATGTAGTCGAATTAAGTCGGGTGATGCTGCGGGAATTTGATTAGGAAGTGAGACACTTAAAGTAATAAAGGAGTTTTGCTATTTGGGGAGCAAAATAACTGATGACGGTCGAAGTAGAGAGGATATAAAATGTAGACTGGCAATGGCAAGGAAAGCATTTCTGAAGAAGAGAAATTTGTTAGCATCGAGTATAGATTTAAGTGTCAAGCAGTCGTTTCTGAAAGTATTTGTATGGAGTGTAGTCATGTATGGAAGTGAAACATGGATAATAAATAGTTTGGCCAAGAAGACAATAGAAGCTTTCGAATTGTGGTGCTACAGAAGAAAGCTGAAGAGTAGATGGGTAGATCACATAACTAATGAGGAAGTATTGAATAGGATTGGAGAGAAGAGAAGTTTGTGGCACAACTTGCCGAGAAGAAGGGATCGGTTGGTAGGACATGTTCTGAGGCATCAAGGGATCACCAATTTAGCATTGGAGGGCAGCGTGGAGGGTAAAAATCGTAGAGGGAGACCAAGAGATGAATACAATAAGCAGATTCAGAAGGATGTAGATTGCAGTAGGTACTGGGAGATGAAGAGGCTTGCACAGGATAGAGTGGCATGGAGAGCTGCATCAAACCAGTCTCAGCACTGAAGACCACAACAACAATAGTGCATATTATGTTGGTTTACGTTACCACTGTTGGTGAATGACACTTCGTCACTAAATAGAACATGTGCAAAAAATCTGTCATCCTGTAATTTTTCTTGTGCCCAGTGGCACAACTGTACACGACATTCAAAGTCATCGCCATTCAATTCCTGGTGCATAAAAATATGGTACGTGTGCAATCGATGTTGATGTAACACTCCACTCTCAAATATCCCCAGTAACTACTTTCCTTTTTTAACAGTGAATTTCGAAGTACAATGTCACAGTATGCGCCTTCAGGCACATAATTGTGGCAACCTTTTGATACTTCCATTTCTCATCATTTATAAACAAAAAATCAGATACAAATTTGGTCATGAAAGAAAGATGCAAATTTGGCCAAAAAGGAAAACTGCAAAATTGGGCAAAAAAGAAAGATGCATGTTTGACCAAAAAGAGAGATGCAAATTTTGCTACAAACATACGCAAATTTTCAGGTACTTGAGAATTATGTTATGTACAGAATATAGAATGAAGCATCTAACACCATGTCTGTCTGTCTGTCTGTGAGTGAACTACATCTAAAAAAACTACGAATACTTTTTACACTCATTTTATTATTTCCATTTTTCTTTCTGGTGAAGTTTTTGAACTGGCATTGTAGAAGTTAAAATAGCTTTTTATCTTGTCTTAACAAAAAGAAAAAATGCATTTTTCTTCCCCCACCGTGTTGAAAAGCATTTTCAATTTAGTGGTTATGTATGTAGTGAATCTTTGAAAACAGAACACATTACTGAACAACTGGTGGTCTAATTGCGAAAAATTCTAACATATAATTCAATTTTTAAATTATTGTGATGTTTATTCCATTAAGTCAATAAAATTGACAGTGAACAAAAAAGAAGATGGGAGCATAACTACGATCAACTGTCCAAAAATTGTCAAGGACTATATTAAAAACATGGTATTCATTGACAAGCAGACATGTTTCATGCAACATGTGCCATTGACTGCAAAAGCAGAAAATTGTAGACAGATTATTCTAGCACCTCACTTATGGCAGTACATAAAATTTAAACTTTCTCAATAAACTTTCCAATTAGTTGCCCAAGTTGTTACTGAATTTCTTGTGTGAGGTAACTACAGGATTTATTGGGGCACATGTTGTTTCACATCCCCCCCCCCCCCTCTCTGGGGAGGATGAAGCCTGATAGCTCAAAAAAAATTACTTCCAGGCCTACAGCTCAAAGGCAGTGCATACTGATAAAGCACAAAGCAGCACACATGCCTGAAGAGCACTTCACACTGTGCCTGTTGTAGTGGCAAGCACAATCCCAAACAATAAGGGTGTGTTGCATGCACAAAGTTCGATTATGTATGATGAAGGGAAGAGTGTGTTTTCAGCTGTACCAGACGTACTTCTTTCACTTGTGAGGACTGAACATGAATTCTAAGGAACTTTTGTGTGACTGGAATGTGTAACATGTAGATGATATAATTAAAAATTTTCATTTGCAATAAATAAAAATGTGACAGTTTTTATGCATAGGTCTACTAATGCTGATATCACGATGCCCTCATGACACATTAAAATTAAAAATAAATATTATATTTCAGTTTACCTGATGCAATTCCATGAGAAAAGTTTAATTTCAACTGAGTTTTAAACATCAAAATAATTTGTGGGTAAAATGATAAAAATGCAAGGTCTGCAATCGATTTCAGATGTTCCAATGTTTGTTCCTTAAGATCCTTCAGTAATTCAAAAATAGAAGGTTTTAAAACAGTAAACTGTTCCAGTCTCCATACTTTCTATTTAATTCCATCGAAAACTGTTGCAGCTGAAAGTGTAATGTATGCAGCTTCAAAAGTTTAGAACTGTACAACCAATTTCAGCATGTGCTCTATGCTTATAAACTTAACATGAAGTGCATCTTTATGTACAGAACAATGAATCCAATCTGTGTATCACTATAATTGTTTGCTCTTTCACCATCACTAAATCTTTAAATTCTTTCTGCACAATGTTGTAATGTCACCCCATAACAAATTTGTGGTATCTGTCAATTAGTTATGTGCCTGCATAATAGATATTGGGAATTCGCAAGATTCTCTCTTTCATTCCAATTCAGTTTTAAATACTCATCATGACAGATCACTTGACTGCCTCTTTGTGCAAACAGTCACTGGACCTGTTCCTCTGTATCATGAACAAATAGCATAGGGTAAATAGCACTGACACCTCATCTGTGCCGAACTGAACAATGTCGTGTCAACTGAAAAATGACACACCAAATGCTGGGAGAAAGTGTCACATTTTGCTGCTAAATGTAATGTCGCACTGTACCGATTACTTCCAAGAAGGACTGAGCAAAGCTGAGACAGGCCGAACGTCAGTCCACATGAATGCAGCACATCATGCTCACATGCACTTTTGCATGATCTGGCTGCCTCCGGATTAGTGTGTTTCCACATGGAAAAATGAAACCATAATGTACCATCCCTCAGACAGTTTTATAATTGAAACAGTCAGTGCCTATGAAACTTTTCAAGTATTAGGGTAAACTTCATAAGCTTACCATTCATGTACTAACAGACCTTTGTATGTATTGCAGTGTTCGAATGACAATGACGGTGGATAGGTCATTATTTAAAGGGACTAAACTACCCTTATCAGTCCCTCTATTTACAAGAAAATGACTTAAAAAGATACAAAACGACAGATGGAGAATTGAGATCTCCAGGGTCTGTGACAATGTCATCGTGGTTGATAATGTATGGAACAGTAGCTTCAGTCCTAAAGTTGAAAGTGAGATGAAACCCATGGAGCTACAACTGTAGCTGGACAGTAAGGTCATCATAGTACAACTAAAATGGGGTGAGGAAATGCAGACTTTATGAATAGACAGCTAATGAGCTTAGAAAGTTAGAAAAATGAAACACTTACAGTAAAGTTTAAAAATGCAACAACGATGTCGAGGGACAGAATAGCTTGAGGCCATTTGGGGCCAAAGACAACTCTAAGAACACAGACAAGAAGGGGCAGCTGGATGCCCTTGCATTAGTTTCCAACTGTATCCCTGCTAGTCTTGCCATTTTTGGGCGATTCATACACAGTCTGGACTGTTGCTTGTGAAACAGCCTAGTAACACAGATGGGTTAATCATCTCTCAACTTATGGTTACTTTAGTATCACTGACGTAAATAATAATAATAATAAAACACTTTTTAAAAACAAAATGTTTCTTAAGTGTAACTATTTGATGACACGGCAAAAATCACATTCTTATAAATGAACCAACAGTGTTTACAGTCACTAAAGGAAACAAAGCCAATATTACATTTTCAAAGGAACAACTTCACATTACATCTCATTTCATTACAGGCACATGGTCTTGTTAAAAGTGGACAAGCAATAAATTTTGGACAGAGAAGAGAAGGATTCACCGAGCACAATGAATATACTAACTGGGTACCTTTACACTGCGCAACTTTTTTTTTCTGTCTGGTTGACTACAAGTTTCCATGTCCATTGTTGCTTATTTCCACAATTTAGGTAGAATAATGATACCATGCACACTGTTCGATACCCGAATCCTCTCCCCAATCTTTAGTAAGTTTCGGAAGAACCTATCAGTGACTTCTGAGCCCTCAATTACAACAATTCTCAAAATCAATGTTTAAGTCTCATAACATCTATTATGCCATTTAGTGTAATCAGAATGGACAACATATTACTACAATTTAAGATCAATGCTGTGTAACACCACACCAAATATTCTCTCGTGTGCAGTAACCAACCTAGTCAAACCAAGTCTTCACAGAAATATCTCAATATTATTGAGCAATCTATTCTTGCCCCGTTATGTCATTACACAAACAAAAAAGATGCATTTTTTCCCCTCTGCTGTAAGAAATACTGCTTACCTCCATCCTTAAGCCACTTTTTAGCATGTAGGTATGTTTCTAACATTCTTTCGTTGTACAACATGTAACCCATTGGTTCTGAAACAATGACATCAACTTTCTCTGTAAGAGATATTTCTTCTACCTTGCCTGCAATTACTACTATCTTTCCTTTCAAATTGTTTGCATTCACCAGGGTCTGAAACATATACAGTAAATAGACAATAGCTAAAAAATTATCAAATGAAAATATTAAGCAAATCAATTTATGCCAATCGCCATTGACACATAACACTCATCAAAACATCATGTTAAAATGTATTTTCGAGTCTACTTGAAAAAATATTAGATTCACACATCATTCTTCAAAATTTATATAGACAAACATTTATAACAGAATGAAAAATTAACTTTTCAGCAATATTGAGCACGTATACACAATTTTCAGAAAACTGTATAGCAAACCACTGCCAGTTTCTTTTCTTGATAACAATGAACAAATCATTGTTCAGTATAAATGAGGCATCACAGCTGACTGGGGTACCAGAGTCAGAGATAGGCAAAAAGGGGAGGGGAGGTATGATATGCAATGGTCACTTACCTCTGCATGGTGTGCCATTGTGCTTGCCTCAACTGCATAAACTTTTCTTGCTCCAGCTTGAATAGCAAAAAATGACAAAATTCCTGACCCCGCACCAACATCTAAGACAACTTTATCTTTGAAATCATCTAAATTTGCCAAAATTGCTCTTTGGTACGTGCTTGTCCTAATGTAATCTTGCATCATATTTTGTTGTTGGGATAAATATCCATAAAACTGTAAATGAAAAATTTGAACAATGAAAGTTAAACTCTAATTTCAGAGCTTAAAATAATTTTTTGTTGCAGCTAAAAATTAAGAGCAGAAACACTAATGCTGGCTGAATGGTCACCAAAGATTAACAAGATTATTTTTTGTCTTTGAGAATACAGCATCTAAATGATTAACCTAATAAACTGCACTGAAAGCAAGTAATATTTTATTATGAATCCTAACAGGAATGAAATGAAAATTGAAGGAACCACAAAAGAACTCCAGGAACAGTATCTGCAATGAAACACCAATGATTAATCAGCAACATTCATAATACTGATCATGACAAATGCAACTGTCACAAACCAGACCTATCCCCAAAATCTTAAGCTTCATGTAGCTAAGCTCATCCTGTCAATTTCTTATTACCAACCCACCTTCTATTCGGGAATCTTCCAAGTCATTTCATAAGGTGAGAAGCAGTTACCATCAGTCTGATGATCAGGCTACATGCCCAGCCAATAGCAATTTCAGGTATTTCCAACTCCTATAGTTGGAATTAGCCATTCTTTTGTCTCTCTGTACCTCCTCATCTCCATAATGCTCAACATAGGTAACTCCTTTGCATGTTGTACAATTCAGTTTTTGGATGGTTTACACGTATTGCACCCCAGCAAGAAAAGTGACAAGTCAAAAAATTGCATCTTTACTTTATGCCATTGAGAATTTCCTCTGAAGAAGCCCTATGTGCACAAAAAATATAATGAAACTTACAGCCAACAATACTTATTTGAAATTTAAAGGAAGTTTATACTGTTTCAATATAAGTTTTATATAATTATTTCTTCAGGTTGAGTTTTCTCAGGTATCACATTTTTGAGTTGTGTCACTGTGCTTATCTGGCTGTAAAAAGGACACCAGCTTATCATGGTATTTGACAATCAGTTCAGTATAGTGAAGTTTCATAACAGTCCTTACAGTAAAGTGACAAACAGGAAGGGTAGGGACTATGATAGCCACCAAAACAAGATACTTAGTTACCTTCAACACCAAGCTCAACATCTGGTAACACCATGTGCATTTTTGGGAATAAAGGTACCACAAAGATCAACATAACCTAATTCTAAGCTACACCTAATCTGCAAGCTCCCTTTCCTATTCCATCTGCAAATGTTACGTGGAATGGAAAACTATCAGTCAGCTCCTATACAAGAATGAAGTACTCTGATTTTCCATTCATGGTCATCTCAAATATTGTCTATGGATGACAGTAATATTCTACCTAGCCTCTTGAAACATGCACTCTGAAAGTTTTGAGTAAACCTATTTGTGATACACACCACCTCTCTGTAGTTTCTGCAACTGGAGTTTAATTATCACCTCTGTGACATTATTGCACATACTAAATGAACATGTAATGAAATGTTCTATTCTTCTTTGGATCTTTCATATCTCCTCTACTGATCTGACACGGTAAGGGTCCCTAATTGACGAGAATGCCCAAGAACTGGTCAAATGAACTTTAAGCTACTCTTTCATGGGTTCATTATGTATGTTTACTATTCTCCCAATGAATCACAGCCTGGCACTTAACTTTTCTTCAACCAGTTTTATGCAGTCATTCCACTTTATGCCACTGTAAATAGTTACTCCCCGATACTAATGGTTGTGGCGAAAGTCATTGGAACTATTTCCTCCCCCTTGCAGATACCAACCTGGTTGGAAAATGCAACATACAAAAGAGAGGATGAGATGAGAATGACATGTGTGGATACTGAACACGCGAACATTGCGACACACATTTAGAACAGTAGTGTACAGGACAATACTGGTTTCATGGCACAAAATGATTACAGAACAGCAGACACAGTTGACATGACGAAATGAGGTCTACATGCCTTCAGAGTAGTCTCCTACAATGTTCACTAAATGCTGCCAGCAATGTGGGAGGTGTCAATACCATTTACGTCACTTTTTGCCACACCATTTCTAAGTTGGATCATCAGTTGTTGCACAGCATTGGCAATGTCATAGTGTCACAAACAGCCAACCGGGTGTAGGGGAGCATCGCAGTTGCTGTCGCACACACACTGCTTTATGTGGTTTCATATTGTCATGCCATATGACAGCACTGCTGCACTGTCCCCAAGATTCAGACGTTTCTCCCGAATGCTACATTGTACTTGTAGCACTAAGGTGACCCTGTAGTACTCAATGCTCATTGCTCTGTCATGTGACATAGAAAGCATTACTCATGAGGGCTTCCACCCATTCACTGTGACATTCTCTTGCATTTCTCCCTCAGAGAATGGCTACTTTAATGTTCGTGCACTGCTCAAGATGAGTACTTCCATGTTCCACAAAGCTCACCACACAACTGACATCACAGTGCACTCTGTGCTATTACCAGCAATCACAGAGCTATCTGTTGTTGGAACACACACTATGTCTATATAGCCCCCACATGACAAATAGCAGTTTGTGATCCACTCACTTATCTGCAGGGGAGAGGGAAAAAAAGTAGTTGCAATTACCAACTTATAGCACGGTGGAATAATTGTAGGTCAACACTTCTGTTAATCAGTACAACGAAAAATTCGCAAAAGCTGAAAATTTCTCTTTGTTTTTATTCACACAATGACTAGTTTTGGACTGGGACCCATTTTCAAATCATCATAACATAAATCAAATTGGTATTTCCAAAAAATGCAAAAGCCATGCAGAAAATGTGAAAAACTAGAAGTTACAGCGTATACAGGCTATCTGTTTGAAAATAGATCCCTGCCCAAAACTGGTCATCAAATGAATAAAAAAAAAGTGAAATTTGCAACTTTGGCTGTCGTATTTACTCGAATCCAAGCCGCACTTTTTTTCCGGTTTTTGTAATCCAAAAAACGGCCTGCGGCTTAGAATCGAGTGCAAAGCAAGCGGAAGTTCTGAAAAATGTTGGTAGGTGCCGCCACAACTAACTTTTGCTGTCGAATATATGTAGCGCTACACAGGCATGCTTTGTAGGCACAAAGATAAATACTGGCGCCAAAACCTCTACGTCAGCAAATAAATTTAAAGGTGGAAGGCGAGCTTTTTTCTCCGCCCCGAGTATCAACTACTGCATTTTCATACATTATCCAACGAAGTAACTACAAATTCCGTATTGTTCATCTTCAAATGTAGCAGAATTTCAATGTACTACAAAAATCCGACTGGTGAGACTGTTTGGAATGAATGTCAATATGGCCAACTCAATGTTCTGAATTTTTTCCTACCTGTGAAAAGAGATGGTTGCTAATAGGAACCTGATGAAACGTGAATCACATCAGTATTCTCTTCACCAAAAGAATAATACGAATATAAACATTTTGTCATGTATTCTTTCGCGTTTGCTGCTGTCTCATTTAAATCCTGTCTGCCTAATAATCTACGAAACTAGAGTGAGGCAGCAGCAAACACGGAAGAATATACGTATCGTGTCATGTTTATATTCGTATTATTCTTATGCCTAATAGTGACAGTCAGAAACGAAGCACGGCAACTGACTAGATTTTTAAATCTAAGATGACTAATTTCTGTGCAGAATTTGATGTACTAAGGAAGCGGCCGCAAAGATTTTCAAACGGAGAAAAATTTTCGCCTAACTCTCGTTCAGACCATGTTATATCATACGCAGTCTATTATTTGGTTCTTGATGATCATTATCATAGAAAGCAGCAGTGTAAGTAACAGCTAATAGCAGCCTCTTGTCATTGTTTCGCTAATGAGAAGATTCCTCTCTCTCTCTCTCTCTCTCTCTCTCTCTCTCTCTCTCTCTATCTCTCTCTCTCTCTCTCTCTCTCTCTCTCTCAATTGTAAGCGGCGGTAGCGCGCACAAAAGCAAGCCATGCTGCGAACGGCAACAGGCTGTAAACACGCACTATCAGAATGAGACAAACAATGCATGACACAGTACAGTAATGCATTTTCAGCTTAGAGTGACGTAAACACCTATAACAAAGAGAACGGCACTTATCAGATCAAAGCAAAATAAGCAATCGATTCAAACCAGACGAAGCACATGAAAAAAGAAGGGTACCCGTATAAATACGGACGGAGCGCCTGACGCATAACAATGGCTGCCTGGTAAAGCTTAACTGCTAAGCTTACGACTCGAACCAAACTACTGTAACTGTATCGTCATTCATTCGACCTAAATTTGCTTCGATTTGGAGGTGCGGCCTAAAACTTCTCTCCCCCCATAATTTCGAGTCTCAAATTTCAGGTGCGGGTTAGATTCGGGAATTTTTTTTTCCTTTATTTCGAGTCATTTTTCAGGTGCAGCTTAGATTCTAGTAAATACGGTAGTTGCAATTATTTTTGCCCCAAACCTTGTATTACAGATTTTGTCAACAGAGAAATTTAACAATGAATCATTCTGCCTATTTATGCACAATATTTATTTATTTATATATTTATTTATTTAATCTCAGTGATAATGCATGTCAGGTCCCTCTTACATCGGACCAGGGTTTCAAACATACAGTACCTTTATTACATCATAGTTATCTAAGAATCTTTATATTTTTGTTGGGCGTAGAGAGGTGTTAATGCCTTCTTGTACAATGCAGTTATGTTCTCAGTACGATTTAAATTTTCCTCTATTATTATTCCTAGACTCTTCACTGAGGGAAAGAGATTGATATTTGTCCCATTTACGATTGAAGATGGTATGGATTCCAGATATTTGTGGCTAAAGAGCCTAGAATAACCCACCAGTACCACTCGCAGTCTTATCAATCCTCTGAATTATTGTGGTTTTATACACAGCGTAGAATTTTTGGCACATTAGAAAAAGAAATTCAGAAGAAAAGACACGTTTTAGAAATATCTGATGTGCAGCAGAATGTACGCTGCGTATTTTTGTATTACAAAAGTATACAGTGGAATTCCACCACCCAACACTGCATGTTACTTTCCAAATCATTGAAACAGATTGCAAAGTGCTTCTATAAGCCAGTCATAGCTCATGTCACGTGATGTCGGCAGCTGATGACAGCGGATATTCAGAGCATAGGGCATGTGATGTAGTCAGCCAACAGTATCACTGTTAAGTAGCACTAATACGCAAGCAGGGAAAGTTAATAGTTTAAATTAATATACATAATGTTGGTACAAGAAAAGCAAAGCTTTCACATATAATACTGGTCTCTAAAGTTAATAAGCATTTTATAATGCAACAGAATATAATTCACAAAGTACCAACACCAAATGCCTATTAGGCCTACTACAAGCAAAAAGCTTTGTTAGCAAATAGTTCCACATTTCATTCATACGCACCAGCTTCTCAAACATGAGATTGAAAAGCAGTGTTAAGAAATTTTTACATAAATTTGGAATTGTCTTATTCTTCCATAATTTGTGTGATGTCCCAGTTTCTTCTCCTTCCTTGTTCTAACAAACAATCTTGTCATCAATTCTGTAGCTATTCCTGCCATTGTCAAAATTTGTTCGCCGATTACCTTCACTAACTCTGCCAGAATCACCGGTTTAGACATCCTGCGATTACTCTCCGGTTAGGCGTTGTTACATGTTCAAACAACACTTTTCCGTGTTACTTCCAGAATAGAACTTAAACGGCTGCTAGCCAGGGACTGTACAACTGGTCCTTACTAGCGATCTGGCAAAAAAAAAAAAAAAATATCCTTTTCTTGGATACACCGAGAAGATAATACATAATCTTTCTCGCCTGTTATTCCTGTCAGTCATTTATTTCCATTTTGGTAGTCTGAATCTATGGATTTGGCTAGTAATTATAACAACGCTAATCATTCGCAAACCCAATCAGCCACATAATTAGACGGCAATTAGCATTAATCCGTTCGGCCTTACTCTGCTCAGCTCGTATAGTCCCGTCGCCTTTTGTCTGCAGAAAGTTTATTTATAGATGCAACAAGGATTCTCCTGATAGACATCAGGAACACTATGCACGCATTCAAAAATCAACAGTGAAGCACTTCAAAATCATGTGAATAATCGATAGACAAACGTGTGCTGGATGCTAGACGCTTTGTGAAACAAGTTTTTTTTCCTCAAGAATATGAATTTAATGCCCCCTTTTCCCAGTAGTATCTAGCTGCTTGCTGTGACTGCTTGCACAGCCAAAAGCTAAATTCCTGTATGCAGAAGCGGGAGAATCTACTGCTCAAACACGAATCAACTGCGCATGCGCATGAGCCCGCTCGTAACTGCTAAAATGAATCAAATGTAAACAGCTGTGACTTCACGCTCATAGGAGGCAAATTGTTGTAATGAAGCTCTGCATGGTCTTCCTAAAGCCTTTGACACATTTAGCTGTTGGCAGACGCTTGTGAGAGCACTGTGTGTGTCGTCGTAAATGGCGCATTTCCTTTGTATTTTTATTTTTTCTCTCGTTTATGTTTTATTGTTGAAGTATTATTCTGCAGTAGCGGGATACAGTAATATCCTTTGTTAGAGTACCGGTTCTTACCAGTCAAAATTACAAAAATTTAACTGTTAACTAAAACAATTAAAAATTTCCGGAATTCTAAAAAATTCCTGGGTTTTTCACAGTTTTCTCCCGGATGGAAAAAATTCCCGAGTTTCTCCCGGATCTCCCGATTGTCCCGGGTCATATACACCCTGTTTAACCCTATATCCTGCACCCATTTTGAAAATGCAAACACAGGTTTCTGTCAAGATTCTCAATGGCTGTCTTCAGGTTCACTGGCTTTGCACTTAGATACAGCTTGAAGTTATCAGCATACATTTGCTATATGCACCAGGATAAAACTGATAACGTAACTCGCATACAAGGAAAAGTGTATAGAGCCTAATACTGAACCCTGTGGGAAGTCAAATACTATCTGCATCCATTGTTACTATAGGGTGACCAACACGACACAATGCACTGCTGGAGATATGTCAGATATAAGTAAAACCACAACATTGCACTTTACGAGAAATTTAGACTGCTAAGTTTGGCAAGTAAAATATCGAACTCTACTATGTCTAACACTCTGCTGAAGTCCAAGAAGCACGTGGTAGTCACCTCTCCTGCATCGATGGCAAGCTTCAGGTCATCTGTTACCTTTATTAATACAGCACTGCAATGTTTACCAAAAGTTGATTCGTATTCATCTAGTATGTTGTTTGCAGTTAGGCAATTTGTTAGCAAGTCATGGACTATATATTCTAAGACCCTGGACAGTGTAAGAAGAATGCAAGTAGGTCAGTAGTCAGGGGATCCTGTGGCAATGTCATTTTTAGGTAGTGGCTTAACTAGTCCCTGTTTCCAGGCCTCAGGGGAAACGCTTGTGGTAAGGAGTCATAGAATATACCTGATATAGTGGCAAGTAGTGGGACAATAATAGGCTGCTTCATTTGAACTGGGATGCAATGTCCACCAGGGTCTGATCTGATATGTATGACTGCTTTTTGGATAGTACTATAGGTAACATGCTTTAGATAGAATTTTTCCATGGCTACAGTTTGTTACCCCATGAAGAAATCAATGAGTGTTTTGTTTGCAGCTCAATTGTAGCTGCAGATAATATGAAGCACCAGTTCAGTTCTTCGGCTAGGACAATGGGATCACTTCCAGCTTTTACTTTGCCTGTACCAATACCACACAGATTTTTCCACAGGACAGATGGTCTATTATTGCTGTATATTAGTGTACGGGTATGCCTTAGTTTTGCATTTCTCACAGCTTGACTGTGTGTTCTGCTTCTGCTTGTACTTGTAAGCAATACAATGTTGCACTTGCTATGTCCAATGTGCAGAATTTGGGACCGAGTTGTTTTAGCTCTTCAGTAAGTCAAGATGCACGTTTCGAACTTATTTTTTCAGTATTTAGACTAGCAGATTTGTCATACAACTGATTACGTATGTTAGTAAATCCATGAAGTATTTTTTTATCTCTGAGACAGGATTAGAAAACGTCCCTGAAACTATTTCTTGCACCTTAGCTACAAGCTGACATAAATTAATGTGTTTGAAGTCCAGGTATGTAGTTGTGGTTTCTATCTGGGACGTTCTAGCAAGTACATCATGAAAATTATGTCCTGGGCAGAGATGCCAGGTGCAAATATTTGAGAGGTACAAATTACTCTGGGGATTTTGTTGCAAATAGATCTACGAGAGTGTGACTACTTTTCGTATGATGGGTAGGGGCAAGCTGAGGTAGCAATACTTTTGAAGAAGAAAGCATCAACTCAATTTGTATAAAAAATTGAGTATCACCAACTATAATTACATGCTTATATGTTGATTCAAGAGTTGAATTAGCAGTTTCGAAGCAGGCTAACCTGTGTACTTTAGGAAGTTTATAGAAAACATATATCAGACACTTTCTGTTAAGAGATTTCATTTCCATGAACATATATTTCACTTGTTTATCTTAATTACTGTTGAATGTGTGTAGCACAGTAGGTGATAAAGCAAAGCATATGTACACCCCCGTATGCCATCCCCTTGTCTGTTACATCTGTCTTGTCTTATAAAGATGTAGCCATCTACATTTACTGAACTTGTGGGAATACTTGATTTGAGCCAGGTCGTGCGGGCGCACGCACACACACACACACACACACACACACACACACACACACACACACACACACACACACACACACACACACACACACACACACACGTGTTTGACACGTTCTGGTGATGACTGTGTGAGGATGCTGCTGTAGGAACACTTTTGACTCTGGGTCAGCACTGGTGAGAGAACAAAACAAGTTCTGAGGTCGGGGAATGCATGTTCCTGGAAGTGAAAGCAGAAGATATCTTCAGGGAGTTGGAAGATTTTGTGAGTAGGGCCAGTAGGGTTTGGAACAGTCCAGCAATCAAACAGCCAATTAGTGAAAGGATACTACACAATGTTCGTTTATGCTGGTGGTCAAATACCATCCTCTGCACATGCATCGAACCCCTGCTGGTTTTCCTGCACTGTGCAACTATTTTCTAGCTTTATTACTTCTCCATATGCAACAGGACGATCCACAGTCTACCAGAGCTCCAGACATTACCTAACAGATAATTTAAAGGGGCGTTGACACTCATATGAGTGACACCTAAAATTCCTTTACTCTTACTATTTTGCTTGTTGAGTTGTATCCGCTAAGTAGTCCTGAATTCAGTCACAAAGCTAGTCTGATAATCTGAACATACTTTGTTCACTAGGATGTAACGTGCAACTTCAAATTCCTTCCATGAATCTGGGCACTTAACTGCCATCTGCATTTCAAAGGTGATCTAAGTTTCACAACATTATTGATTGTGGTATTAACGCTGATTCCTAAACATGAGATTGCCTGCCTGAAAACAGGAATGACATGCATCTTTATCCAGCTACTTGCTACCCTCAATTGTTCCAACCACCTACAATAAACTGCCGTTACAAGGAGAAAAAATTTCTTCATACTATCTTCATAGAATTATACAGGTGTATCATCTGGTGTCAAGAAGTGTTTTCTATGATGAATTATGTTAGTTAATTTTCTACTTTACAATCACTTACCTCAATATCTCTAACTTCAGCATTTGTACAACATAAGGAATCTTGTTATGGATCTTTTGCAGTGAACATTTTGGGAAGATAAAATTAATCGTTTCAGCCTTCTATCACACTACTTCTCATTTTTTCACCTCAAATTCATTTAACATTTCTTGGATGGCCCTCTAACACTAATTTTGGATTTGTTTAGGTTTTCTGCATTCATCACAAAATTTCTTGCCAGACCTGCCCACAGCATATTGTAAGTTGCTTTTGAACTGTATACAATGCCTATCCACAGAATTGCCTGTAGAGGTGACCAAATGATGTCGAATGCTCAAATCATTTGTATTCTGTTACTTTTAACGCCTGCTAAGCAGAAATATTTCCCCTTTTTTTAATTTCCTTTAATGCATATATTCATTGATGCTACAACATTCTTATGTTCAACAAACTGTAAGCTCTCTTCATTTACAAGGATATCCAAGACATTATCCCCTCAAACTGATTCTTCAACTGCAGAAGCTGTTTTCAGAAAAGACATTCAGAAGGATTACATACAAATTCCTGATCGTGCACCTTATTGCAATAATTTAACTTTCCCAATCAATAGCTGGAAAGTTGCAATCTCCCATATAAAACATTAAAAATTACAAAATGTATCCAAAATATTTTCCTAGTTTGCTGTAAAACATTCAGCTATCAACCTTCATGGATAAAGCAACAGGAGGCTAACAAATAGCATATCTAGCTTCTCTGTGTTCTCAGTTTAATTCTTTAATTCATTGCAATTTTTGTGTTTGAGAGGTATAGTAATGTGTTTTGGTAATGGTAATGTGTACATTCATGCAATCATCATTCATTTGTTTTTGCATGGCCAGTAGCCAGTAACCACAGATCAGTCAGTTGAGAGCATCCACTGCTGAAGCACCATGAGACTATCAAGTCACATATTTGACTTTTTCTGTTTTTAATCATAGTTTAATTCTCAAGTTACTAGCAGGAGGTGCTTGCTGAGTGCAGATGCAAGAGGAGCTGGCTGCAGTTCGTAAACAGATGAAGATACTTATGACCATGTCAGCCACCTGCAGACTGCTGCCTCAGGATGTGACAGCAGCGGAGAAACTGGCACGTCACATGGGACATCTCTGGTGTCACTTGTTTCACCCACAGGCTCTGCCATCAAGGCACCTTCCTGCATACCCGACATGGGATCCACACTCTGCAGGGTGAGTGGTGGGTTGTTATGCGGTCGCATCACTCATCATAGAGTGTTGATGTGCACTCACCATCTGCCCTCGCACATTCACTCTGTGAGCGGGCAGGTGGCCACTCCTTCAGCAGGGTCTTAGCAGATACAGGGGGGCAGGGGGTTTACTAGTTATCGGGAGCTCCAATGTTAGGCACATTGTGGAGCCTCTTAGGGAAATAATGTCAAGGGCCAGAAAGAATTCCAATGTGCACTGTGTGTGTGTGCCAGGTGGCCATATCTGAGATGTGGGGGAGGCTGTACCTACGGCTATTAAGGGTTCAGGTTGCCTTAAGATTGAGTTGTTGCAAATGTTATCACCAATTATGCCTGTCACTTGGGTTCTGATAACATCCTCAAATTCTACTGGCAACTGGTGGAAGTGGTGAAAACTGCTGGCCTCACTTGCATGGTGCAAACAGAGCTCACATTTTGTAGCTATGTACCCATGGTCTATCAGGGTTCTTGGATTTGGAGCCAAGTTGGGGACCTCAACCAGAGGTTTCACTGATTCTGTGATGGTCATGGCTGTAGATTTCTGGGCCTGTGTTATAGCATGCAGAGTTGTAGGACTCCCCTTGATAGTTAAGAGGAGCACTACACAAAGGAAGCAGCTACTCGAGTAGTTTAGTACCTGCAGAGTACATATGAGGCTTTTTTTCCTTGGCCAGGCAGTAGTTTGAGGTTCTCTGCTGAATGTTTGTAAGTCAATATGTGGGGAGCAATATCAGATCACATACAAAGTAGACACACTTTGACTGTTGAAATTTTAACAGTGAGTTCTTTAAGTATTTGTAATTTCTGGCCCTTCAGAAAATTTCTTTTGCTCAAATTATTCTCAGGACTAATAACTGGCTGAAACACAAAATTAAAAGCTCAGAGATATTTAGCGATTCTTGGTATGTATATAGGACAGACAGATTAGATGCCATAGGAGTGTGAGTTCATTGCAGTTGACAAAAATATTGTCTCCAATGCAGTGAGATAGTGAAATCATCTGCAAGAATGTAAGTAAGTCTAGGTCAAATCAAGTTGATTGTTAGACAGTTTTACCAGCCACCTATTTATGCTGTGATAGTTGAGTATAATTAAAAAAGGCTACAGTCAGTAGCAAGTAAATAACCATGTCATTCAATACTAGTTGGAAGCGACTAACCTACTGTGTAGATATTGGAATGTCTATTGATTCACTTCAAGTGGCATGGGCTAAAAGTCTTGTGAAGCACTTCCGAACATGTTTTCCAAAAAACTACCTTGAACAACTAGTTAGACAACCCACACACAATGGAAATATATTAGACCTTGTAGCTACAAACAGGCCTGACCTTATCGACAGTGTCAGAAACACGGATTAGTGCTCATGATGATATTGCGATGACAGTTACTACCATTAATAGATCTGTCAAGGTGGTCAGGAGAGTGTTTATGCTTAAAAAAGCATAAGCAATTGTTAGACTCCCACTTAGGCAGTGAATGGACATCATTTAGCTCCAGCATGGAAGATAATACAGGGATTCTGGGCAAAGTTTAAACAGACTGTGAATCACACTCTGGAGATGTATGTGCCGAGTCAGTGGATTAAGGATGGAAAGGACCCACCACAGTCTAATAATCAGTTTCAGGGAACACTGAGGAAATAAAATATTGCACTCTTGGTTAAAAATAGTGCACAAATGCCAGCAGACAAAAGTTAGTAGAAGTTGAAGCGTCTGAAGATCAATGCACGCAGCATACAACAACCTCCACCATCATATCTTGCTCTTGCTGAGAACCCAAGACAATTCTGTCCGTACATAAAATCACTAAGTGGGTCAAAGGCTTCATTCGGTCACTCATCGAGCAGTCTACGGAGACTACAGAAGATTGCAAAAGGAAAGCTGAAGTTTTAAATTTCATATTTAAGAAATCATTCATGCAGGAGGATCATACTAACATACCATCATTTCACTGTCTTACAGACTCCCACATAAAGGACATCGAAATTTACATCTGTGACGCACAGAAGCAATTGAAAGATCTGAAGATATATGTTGCCAGGTCCACATGGAATCCCAATTCAGTTTTACTGACAGTATCCTGTGGATCTGGTCCCTGATTTAGCCTGTGTTTATCGTGAATTTCTCACCCAGCGAAAAGGTCTCATATCCTTAATGTCAGTATGCTACATAACTTTAACACAATCTGAGTTAGAATATAACAAACTTCCTTTAGACAGATAAACTTCTACCCACAAATCAGCATGGATTTAGGAAACACTGCTCATGCACAACTCAGTTTGCCCTTTTCTCACATGATATCTTACAAACCATGGATGGAGGGCCACGGGCAGATTCCATTCATCTAGATTTCTAGGAAGCATCCGACATGGTGCCCCACTGTAGACTGTTGATGGAGGTACAAGTATATGGGATCGGTTCCCAGATATGGGAGTAGTTCGACGAATTTTGAAGTAATAGAACCCAGTATGCAGTTCTTGACATCAAGTGTTCATCAGACAATATCATCATCAGAAGTGCCCCAGGGACAAATGACCTGATGAACAATTTATAGTTACTTGCTGATGGCAATGTGATATATGGGAAGGTGTCATCATTGAGTGACTGTAGGAATAGAAAAGATTACTTAGACAAAATTTCTAGTTGTTGTGATGAATGGCAGCTTGTTCTAAATGTAGAAGAATGGAAGTTAATAAGGATAAGTAGAAAAAAGCCTTGTAACACTTTACTATAACATTAGTAGTGAGCTGCCTGAAAGTCTCATCAATTATTTTATTTTTATTTTTATTTATATTTATATTTAGGTGTAATGTTGCAAAGTGATACAAAATGGGATGAGCACACCAGGATTTCATTCACACAATAATAATCAAGTATACTTATTGCAAGACACTGCTTAACATTTCAAATAATGACCTTAGACTTTCATGGGCAACAATTAAGATGTACCAACATAATCTGTCTGCTCACTAAGTTTCATGATCCACTAAGATTCATGATCAAGCCATGGTGTTTATTCAAAATAAATAAAAGGTATACTGAAAGATAATATATACTGTGCTCCACATCTTTTACTGTAGTTCGAAGTAAGGCTGCTCCTCACCATGGTCTTAACAGGTCAACTGGATGGCCACAGTGCTTTTATCTTCAGTGTTATGGTCATGCTTATACTCATTAAACCACAATAAAATAATTATCACTGCTTGTGCTCAGTCCCCATGGATTTCATCCAAATCACTTTTTAATACTGTTTCTTCTGCATTTCACAGGATTTGCTAAAATGATCATTTCATAAGGCTATCAAATGATAACTGCCAGACATCTGACTCAAGCTTACTCTATGAACTCTACAAAGATCTTGTTTATAAAAAAAGATGCCGTCTGGCATTTTACAAACCATGGAATTGGTCATCAACTTCACTGATCCATTCCTGCCACCATAATGAAAGTTTCTTCACAAATCACAACATTCAGATTATGTGCTCGGTGCCACTCTTGGAAGTACTTTAACACAATGCTACTGATTATTTCAATGTATTTGGTATAAAAAATTTCACCTGGAAATACTGCATGGCTGAAGAGTCTTCAGTGCGATCTGTAAAAACTGACGAATCCTTTCCAAGTTTTACTTTGCTTACAGCTTCATGAAATGCTCTAGCATCTGAAGAAAGAGAGAATAAAATCAAAGGATTAAGTCAACAAACTGGACTGACATGGCAGAACAGGAGCAGTAAACAATAAAATTGCATTGATGCAGAACTTCATACCTGCTACACTCTGAAATCTGAATAGGAGGCTCTCTGTATCAAAAGTGAATACATAACCTTGTGGTCCCACTCTAGCACATTCAGTTGCCCTCGAAATGGGATATTCACCAATGCTGTCGTAAGTACTCTCATCTGAAATTAAAAAAAAAAGAAAAAACTCTTTGAAAATATACAAGGCAGTTTATAAATGAAAAAAATACTTAAAGCTTTTTGTTATCGAAAGATACGTGTTACGCACAAACCAAACCCTAGAACATATGATATTTACAAACTGAAGTGGGTTTTCTAATGCTATGATTTGCCTCAGACTGATGATAAATGTCCTGCACCAGAACTCAACATTGAAATTTTGATTTCCAAAAGTTTCCTACCATGTAATTAAAAAAAAATTAACCTGGAATTTTTAAGAAATTAAAAAAGTCTGACACAAACTTTAACAATGTCCTTCATACCAATTTGATCAGTGTAGAGTCAGCTGTAGTATTCAGCACATTTGTGAAACTTTCTCATTCAACTATGAACTACACTGTTTGAAATCAATATATTATTCACAGCACATCTCATAAAGGTATAAACATACTAAGAACAGGTTAGGCAGGCTTCTACAGGTTCTTGAATATATACCACAAATAATTCATACCATATGCTTTTGTTACTAGGAAACTTTGCTTGATGAGTTCCTGAGAAAAATGTACCATGTGACATTAATGAAAGTGACAAGGAGTCTTGTATGTATGGGTCCACAACTGCTGTGAATTTCCTGTGTAGGTTGTTTTATTTTGAAATAATCACTATTTTTTTGAGTTAGCTGTTAGCTAATTCCCCCCTCCCCTTGAATATTTTAGAGCAACCTCTTATTTTCATCACAGTGGAAAATTGTACGGATATAGCATCATATAATCAAACCATCAGTGTAGATGAAAAAACATTTGACGGTGTCCTTAATGGATCCACGTAACCATTGTAGTTGTGGGCATAACTACCTCATATGTCAAGCCCATACGTAAAAAAGAGAAAATTTGACTTCAATGCGAGTTTTGTCACTGTAGCTGCATACAAAACATTAAAATAGTTCCATGTAAGATTTAAACTGAGATTACACGTTGTAAAAATGACCTGAAGTCCTGGTAGAGGCATGCAACCATCACAACAGTAACTATGAAAGTGAGTTTACAAATGCTGGTAAGTTGCATAAGTAAAACAGATATAGATCATATGAAAGATTCATGTCATCCACCAGTTCAAAAGAGTGCAGTATTGTACTGTGCTGGTGAAAATGAATTAACTTTGTTTTATTGAAAAATAATTATTTTAATTAACTTTGCATTGGATGTGATGCCCCCTACTGAAACTATGATCATGCCCAATATGGTTCTATATGACAACGTAAGTGGTGCGTCTTTTATACTGTACTGTACAAGTGACCTTGCACGTAAGTACTAATTGAGCTTTTATTATTTTATATTCATATTTGTATTTTACACATTATCAGAAGAGCTGCCCTGTACCGATACAAGCTTATGTTATGGCTCCGTTAGCAGTGCCTTGACAATGTAACTGTATTCAGCTATTGGTTAAGCCTATTTCTTGTATATGACTTGTTTTAATTGACATTTGTACAGACATTATTCAGCGTACTTGATAATGCATGTAATGATCTTTGATGGTATGTATTCATGTTCTTCAAAAATTGTGTACAATTAATTTCATTTGAGATTTATATAATCTCAATTATTCGGTTACCTGTCACCAGGTCATCTGGTGACGGACTATGCTCAAAACACGTCATGAGCACAAGAAAGGATTCAGTACCATCTTGATCTATATATCTTATGTGACTTAGAAGCACTTTTAAATTCACTTTCATTGAAATTACACACGGATGCTGCCACATGTCTTCCCCAAACTGATGTGTGGAATATATGATACTATATGCTTAAAACTAATGTTAGGAAAGGAACAGAGGTAGCTTGAAAATGTCCAAGGGATTAAATTAGCTAATTGCTAAACCATGAAATACTGATTATTTCAAACTGAAGCAGTCTATGCAGGAAAATGACTTCTCTCAGGGAATTCACAGCAGCTGTGTGCCCATAGATGAGAATAAGTATTTCACATTTTACATTTATATATTTCGTATGGAAAGTGTAACTTCTACAAAACTGCACACAGGATCTGACTGTTTCACCAAGTTCATGCAACTTCATACAAATAATTAAGATTCACAGAACAATTGTTCCAACTATATATATATATATATATATGTGTGTGTGTGTGTGTGTGTGTGTGTGTGTGTGTGTGTGTGATCCACACATGTACCAAATCTAGTTGCAAAATTTTTAAATTACTTCATAAACTTTGGCCAATCAGAAGTACAATATGATACTTTTAACTAAATCAAAATGCTGGCTTTCTTTGTAGATAAGAAGTGCTACCCATATTTTAGCCCAAAACACAAGAAAATTAAAAAAATGCTCACCAACTTTTTTTTCCCCAGCACTTGGCAACATCTGAAATCAATACTGAATGTCAGCACTTCTGTTTTGCTTGCTGTGCTATATGAATTCTACAAAAATGAATGATGCACTTTCTATACTGTGCAATACACAACACGGGGCTAGTATTGAGAAGCTGCGGTGGCTGAACATACTGATACTGAACGTCAGTGTGCAAACAAGAATAGAACAGGAAACTGATAATATTTTACTTTACAATATTTTCTGAAATATAGGTTGTGTCGAGACTGATCTGCAGCATTGGCCTAGGTTAAATTTAAATTGACTTACTAAACAAATGCAAGAGCGTGAGAATCACCATAATTTTACACCTATTGGATTTCAATGGATGTTTCCTGTTTGCCATTTTCACAACTTCATAGGCAAAAATAGATAGGTGATATCAGAAGGTGTGTCACCAGGTTCAATATTTCTAAGAACCTAATTCATTTGCAGTTACAAGAAACAAGTATTCATTACGTCTGAATGTCCATTTCTATCTTCATTTGTGTTCAACATAAAGGTAACATCTCTGTTTCTCACGTTAGCACAATTACAATAGCAAAGTGCAGCTTAACCCTCAACAGCACTGTGTCGCAACTTTTCTCTACCACTATCCATATCCTTCTGATACAAATACGAAATTTATGCATACAAATTTCTCAGTAACAGTATGAGCTGACAAGCAGATTTCACCTAAACACATGAAAGATTTTCTGTTAAATTAGGAATATAAGTTGTGAACCAGAATGTCGATCACTGAGTAAAGAACAAATATTGTCACATACTTCACAAGGAATTTTTATCTTCTGTCTCGCTACACAGTCTGTCAATAAATTTGCTGGTTGCTGAAGTAGCATGGTACACGCCACTTTGTTAAAAGTAGTGTCAGGCTCATATTTCTGCAAACATGAAATGTGTGGCCAGAAATTTATTCCACATCCTGCAAGCAGTTTATGATACTAATGAATAATCTCACTTAACAGAGCAGCTAATCCAATCTGTGAAAATACACAACTGAAAAAAAGATTCCACCAGCCCAGGTGTGTTTCCTATTTTGGAGATCTAAATTGCCTTTAGTGTCAAACATCCTCATACAACTTCATGCCAGTTTAATAAAGAACAAATCAAGATTATGTACACAAGTGTGTAATGGCCCAGTTCAAATGAGAGCAGCTTTTGTTTTGCAGACCTGTAGCCCTCCAACTTCCATGTGATTGGTTTGCTAAAAAAACATCTCAGGGGGAAGCACAGCAGCTCTAATGACAAACTGGAGGACAACAATGAATAACTGGCTCCTGTCACGGCTGCAGAAAATCTGTAAGAAGGAAATCCTCCTGCTCATTAAAAAAATGAGATGGCTGTGCTCAGGGCTCTGGCAACTACTTTTGAATAAAGACTTCAATGTTACCCACATAGTTGTTTCTTATCTTATTCTGAACACCCCTTACCCTACTATCACTAGAGGCTTCAAATTTTTTTTCTGCCCTTTTTCAACAGTTTTCAATACATTGGGACCAAGTGATGGGAAAGAAGATGAATTAATGCGCTGACAGATAATTTTACATTATCAGAAAGTAGGCCATGACAGTAATATTTTTGTTGATACAAATCAAAATGATACCCAGAATATACTAGTGAAACATTTTTCACAGAAAATTTGAGGTTAAAATACTGAGTGTAAATTATTAAGGGAAGAGTCAGCAGTGGATATGAACATGTCAGAACTTATTGACTGCCACCCGTGTAAAAAAAGAAATGTAGATGATTGAAGAGAGTCAAAAGCACAAGGAATATCTGTGATAAAATTCAGAAAAACAACAACGATGTTGTCATCACAGCTAAAAAAAATTTATCAGGTTTGAGATGTTATTGCTTCATTGATTTCCAAAATAGCTAGTAGTGTGTTACTCACTTGTGACTACTGAAAAAAAAAGATATAGTATTCAACCTATGTCTGATCACCCTATTGAGATTAATGTAACTTTATTTAGGCAAATAAAAGCTACAACTTTAAAACTGCCACATCCAATTTCAAGAGGAAGTATTCAAAATGAATACTGAATACATCCGATTCATATAGCGATCTGAAATTTAATTTAATCAGCTCAGGTGTTTATTAGCTATGACACTGTATAAAATACCGAAGAGTGAAAGGACATGCTAGAGGTAGACAGAATTAAAAAGGTTGTTGAATGGTGAATGCAATAATACACTATAGGGAACTAAAGAAGTAAGACAGATTAGTAAAATTCCTTAAGTGAAGCACAATGAGGAATTCAGATGGCACAGATAATAACAAAAGGTTTTAAAAACCACAGTGATTTAAAACACAAGAATACAAACAGAGAAACACTTTTCTACAGAAGTTTCAAGGACAAATCTTAATGTAGCAGGCAAACATTTGCTTCAAAAGATGAAACTGATCAAACATGTTGAATACCATGACAACAGTCACGTACCACAAATGTGTTTTAAGGACCTTGTAAATGACCAAACAATTTGTCAAATTTTACTATAGTTGCCAAAATTTGACTGTGTACAGTGCTGTTTGATGTGTGTGCCAAAAATTCTGACTGACAGAAAATTTGACAATATGGCAAACCTTGTTAGTGCTGATTTTTCACTGTATAAACTTTGTGAAATTTGTTTTATTACAATTTATTGCAGTGTATCATGACTTTCCACAGCCATAGAAATTACAATCAAGGATAAAAACAAAATAGCACTGGTAAGTACCAAAATGGTAGAGGTATTACCTTTCCCCGTGCATATTATGCAGGAAGAGGTTAAGAAGAATATCAATATTCTATGTACAGCATACAAAGAGGAGTGCAATAAAAATAGAAAAATTTAAGTTCTCTGGTTCTTAAACGGATCATGTAGGCTATATGTTCCCACACTGCCATATCTTAATGAACTGTCTTTGGAGGACCTAGCAGAGGAGAATGAATTTTCGCATACTTGTGTATTATTCTTCAATGTGAGGGCGAAGTAACTCTAAACAAATCATTAAAATTTTCACTGTATAATTGCAGAAAATTGATGCAATCAACAGGTTCCAAGAGTAACATTCCCTTTAACAGGTTTTAATGAGTGGAGATGCTTTATCATTACTACATTACATTGCACTGCATTAAAACTTGTTCCATACATCATGAATACAACACTTCGTAATAATGTGAAAGTCAATTTAACATAAGGTTTCTTTATGTTATGTAATTTTTAATTAATAACTAAAAATATATCTATTCAGTAGGAGTAGTTGCCATTCTGTAATTATTTTAATTGTTTTTTAAATGCTATCTATCAGACTTTTAATGCTATTTGGTAAAGGACCAAAGACTTTTGTGGCAGCATAATTCAACCCCTGTGCCAAAGTCAGATTTAAACTAGAATAGTAAAGCTTATTATCCTCTCTTCTAGTCTTGCAGCTATGCAATTAGCTATTGTTTTTGAATTGGGCTGGGTTATTAGTACCCAATTTCTTAAGTGAATATGTATTGTGAAGGTACTGTGAATATACCAATTCCTTAAATAAATAAATATCTGCATGGTGATCTCCAGTGGACTCCAACTATTATTCCGATTACACACTTTTGTGGAATGAATACTTTCCTTCTCAATGATGAATTATCCCAAAATACGTCATATGAAAGTGAATTACAACAGGCAGAATATGCTAATTTACTGATATGGTTATCACCAAAATTTGCAGTAACCCTTATAGAATAAATAGCTGAACTCAATTCAGCAGATCATGAATGTGTTTCTTCCAATTCAATTTCTTAACAGTGCACAAAACTGGAAAGTTTTAACATTCTGCTTTCCCAACATACTTCTGTTCAAAGTCTATATTTAACAATAGTGCTATGCTATTTACAGTACACATCTGTGCATACTGTGTTTTCTCAAAATTTAGTGGGAATCCATTTGCAGAGAACCACTTAATTTTGTGAAAGACATTTAGTTTCCTTAGTTAATTCTTGTTTGCTGAGTGGGATTACTGTACTGGTATCATCAGCAAAAAGAACTAACTTTGCATCCTCATGAATATAGAGTAGCAAGCTATTAATATATATTGTGGACAATAAGGGACAAGACTGAACGTTGTAGGACACTGTTCTTGATACTTCCCCACTTAGGTTGGTTGGTTTTTGTAGACAATCTGTATAGTTAATTTCAATCTTCTTCATTCTTCAAGTTTAATTCATATTCAACACTCTGTGAACTGTACCACTCATACCACAATAGGTAAGCTATCTAGAAGATTTCCACAATTCACACAGTGATCACAAAAAACCAATGGGTGATGTTCAGTTGTCAAAAGCCTTTAATATTTGTTCATTGAAAGCATATATAGCAATTTCTGTTGTAAAGCCACCTTGAAAACCAAACTAACATTCTGTTAGTACTTCATTTTTACAAACCTGCATTTGTAGCCATTACCCCCTAGTGTCAAAATACAGCACACTCAAACAGTAACTGCTTCAAAAGTCAGAATAAACTGACAAATGCTGTATGTATGTATGCACATATGTATGCATGTGTACGAACTATGACACATTCATGACTAAACAACATAATATTCAAAATCTTCTCAAATATAACAAAATTTTTAATACTCTGCAATTTTTTTGAGTATAGAATAAAACAGTATAATACATTCACATCAACACAGTTTATTCAACAAAGTCCCAAAATGGAAAAGTAGTATATAACATTATGAACACTCTGAACTAAAGATACGTTGCAGATTTAATTTTCCGCTTATTAACAACAAAATAAAGCCAGCAATGACCAAACGAAATATTTCTACAAGTGTGATATTTTAGTCATAGTCATGAATTGTACAATAGAATGAACTGTCACAAGTGAAGATTCAGATGTAAACATAGGAAGTCAACCATGATTACATGTAGGGAAAACTACTGAAATAGCCACATCATTATCAGCAGAATTTCTATAGGATATGTAAATTTAAATTTGTTGAATGCTTTCAATTAGCCAATGTTTAAGTTTATTAGCATTCAGATATTTGATGGTCTACGGCAGTTTATTTTGCAGTAAATATTTTTATCAAGTCTGAACACATTTAAGTGACTATATAATTACTACTACTTTATTGAGTAAAACAAATAATATATTCTAATGTAACAAATAATGTATTACCTCTAAAAGATCCATAAATAATTTCCTGAAAATATAGTGGGAGTCTGAGGAAACATTAAGTGCTTCACTCTAAAAATGAAATAGAAGAAACCACACACTGCCATTTTCATGTACTAAAATATATTTTGGGCCTCATGTTTAATGTGACTTGTTTATTTAATTAATATATCCACCACTCGGCATTTGCACACTATACCACGACAATATCAATGTTTATTGAATATACAAGTCTCAAAAATTACTTAGCAATTTAGATGAGAACAGTTTTTGAATTCAAGTGTGTGAACCAGTTTTACAGACTTTTTTATTTTATTTTTCCAAGGCATTTCGCGAGACATAATGTGTCAATGAAGGTAATATATTACATAGATTTGTATCTGTACATTCGTAACTATTGTTTTCTTAAGTCAAATTGTTGATATACCACTCTTTGCAGTTGTTATATTTATTTACAGACTATCTTGAGTTATACCTGCACATTTTTTCTTTCCTATACAAAACTACATTTCCTGTCAAAAATTTTTTTTGGGCGCCCATGACATTTGCACCACAAAACAATTAGAAGGAATTAAACAACAGTTTTTTTTTTAGCTGTTCATATTTTACTCAAAAGTTTCACATTCAAACTAGGTATTACATAACTTGCGGTACTCCCCATTTTGTAATTACAGTTTGCATACAACAAATGTTGCTTACAAAGGTTACATCTGCAATATGCATAGATGTACAGGGCATGTTACTGGGTAGCTCATTTACAAAGTATTATAAATACTAGTGCCCAAACACTGTTCCTTTAAGAACAGTAAGAGTAACATTCAAGAACTGACTTCATTATTTAGTTTAGTTTCTGCATTTTCCAAATATCACCTACACAACAACCCACCATGATGTGGAACGTGTCATAGGTTTACAAACAGTTATCACTTCTCTGTGAAAACTCTGCTACATCATGGTTATTTACAGAGCTGGAATTTAGTAATCTTAATCTGCAACAAAATTTAATAAATGTAACCCACTCATGTAAACACAACTTTTTTCTTGTTTATGTGTTTTGACCCAAATGTAAAGGATGGAAAAGGAAACTGGCAATGCCCTGTTTTAATGGTACTATCCGAGCATTTGCCTGGAGCGATTTAAGGAAATCACA
Source organism: Schistocerca gregaria (assembly GCF_023897955.1). Taxonomy (NCBI): domain Eukaryota; kingdom Metazoa; phylum Arthropoda; class Insecta; order Orthoptera; family Acrididae; genus Schistocerca; species Schistocerca gregaria. Next base: position 200,497,873 of record NC_064931.1, on the reverse strand, counting down.
GAAGACATCTGGCCGGCCATTTGCAGATTTCAACTGCCATCCTCCCAAATGTGAGTCCAGTGTTCTAACCATTGGGCCATCTCATTAGGTGTAAAGTGGGCACACGTTTGTTTCCAAATGAGACACACACAGTATACCATTGACATTATCTGTGCAAACATTTTTATTGCACTACAGACACAAAAATAAATAGGAATCAGGAATTACTCTATAATGAGCAACAGGAGACCAACATCACTTGTACCAAACTATTCAGAAAATATCCGTGAACAACCCAGTGTTCAGACATGGACAAGATCAAAATATTCCTCTAAGTGCTAGTTCATTACTATGAAACTGCAACTATGCTACAGGAGATCCCTCGCATATCCAAAATACGAATAGGCCAAACATCAGCCACTTCATACGTAAAGAAAAGGTGCTGACAATTACACTTCTTTCATCCAAAATCTGAAACGAAAGTCATTCAATAAACAAGTCGCTGAAGACGCGCTCTGACGTTTCTCGCCTCTGGTATTACCAAGCAACAGTCAAAATACTGTTTCGCAAAAATCAGAGTTAATCATATGTAGTCAATGTTGTTGTTAGTACCTATACACTACAGCTGTTCACGACCAATAGTGATCACTTCAAGCCGACGCTGTTCAAACTAGAACTTTCCTTTTTAACAAAGAAATTTGTAATGCGCTCAGAATGTTCAGTTTTACATACGAAATATTTTCCACAGTACAATGACCTTAAATGTTTAATCTCAAATTTTTCTAAGAAATTTCGATAAAAGTAAGTTTGCTTGGTTTGTACCGGTATCCAAGTCTCAGAATGAGTTTCAGTGACTACTTGAGAAATAAATGAGTTGCGATGACTAAGAACGTCCTTATGCATAACTAGGTGAATAACTGAACAAAACTGGTCTTTTTTCCTATACTTTTCTCTTCGAAAAGACGCGTCGGATACACACAATGAGATGTTTGGTACAAGAGAATTTAAAGAGAAATAAGACTGATTACCTTTCCGAATTTTTGCGCTGAGGCCCTGGGGATCATAGTCTAGCGTAACAACCACCGAATGTTCATATTTTGGCACAAATTCACACGTAGTAGTAGCGCACAAGACATTCACCCTGCGAAATATCTGCGCCATTTTTCGTATTAGATAAGATAGCGTGACACTAAGCTTATGCCTACAAGCTCGAAGCAGTGCAAAGAACTTCAAATACAATGCTGCAATGATGAACTTGACCACAGTAAATTATCCGCATATTTACGATACGATCTCAGATACTGACCTATAGACATGGAGGTATAATAGTAATTCTACCTCCATGTCTATAGGTCACTCCTATTTGATCAATTTGTTTGCAGCATTAAGTGCTAGGGGCCAACTGGAAGAGGCCACATAACTGCTGTATACAGTATTACAAGAATTCCGACGTAAGTCAGATGCATTCTTCTTTACTTATTTGTTTACCTCGAATACTTTATTATTTTGGCGGTGTTATTGAATATTTTTGAATGTAAACAAACAATAAAAAGAAACAGAAACAAGGCATTTGCAGAAAAAACGTTTTCAGCATGTAAGAAAAACCAAAAATATGTTAAGGAATCAAATTTATTTATAGGCAATAAAATTCGCAAACTTAAAAAAACAACGTACTTTATATCTTCTCAGTGTCCATTATGATAATAAATTTTATTAAGACACGTTACATGTATAAAAGAACTTATCTCTCTTCGATGTAGGCTTATGCTTTCAGAAACAGACCGTACACTTGATGGCCCAACAAATTCTTATCACTGTATTTAGTCACGGCAACATTTTTATAAACGCTTATCATCTCACGTTCAGCCTATAATCTATACACGAATCACACCAGTGATCAAATTCATTTGACAAAAATGAGTGCACGATAGTGGCAGCATTTTTCTTAGGCGAATCTTTATGTGTGATAATCTAAGCACATAGTGCAGTTACTCGGCGCAGATTTTATGCTGACACAGAAGCGCTTCATAATTTTGGCTTTGCTGAGAAGTTCCTTTTTGTATTTCTCTTGCGAGAATATTGCAGATAATTTTCCATTCCTCCAGACATATGTTGTAGTGTGTGCTTAGTGTTTTAATGCCTAAACCAGCCCAGTCTACCTTTCTCAACATCTAAACATACTCTATCTGTCCTGCCCTTGAGTGCTATAGGCGCATACGACGCGGCGCAACTCAGGCACATAGGTGCTGTTGACACCTTTGGCACACACACACACAATCACATTTGCGTCCCGTTCAGAGTAGGTCTTCAAAGTTAGGGTTTTTTATTTGTAGCATTTTGGACATTTGTTGTTGGGTTCTACTGTTAAAGTTTCTGACTTGTCTTTACGTTTCTGGTTATTTTTCAGTATAGATATTAAGGTCGATCCACACTTGAAGGAATGGGATGGGGTGGAATGAAAAGTCAAAACATTCCACAATGTATTTCAAACGGAGGCATTCACAAAGGACTCAATGTTTACGTTTGTTTGGGGAACTAAGTTGTCGGCTAACATCGAAAGTTAAACAATTTTCACTGCACTCACACGTGTTGTCATAGTGGATTTAGCGATTTTCAAGCTTCCTAGTCTTTATTGTATTATTTTGTTTTGTTTTCGTAATGTCGTGCAGTTGTTCCGTAAGGAACTGGATATTTTTTCCATTGATTTATAGCCAATTTACACTAGTCGTCAAGGCAATGGCAGGCGACATCACTGTCAAATGGTGGAATATTTCAACTAGATGGAATGTCCAAGCAGCGTCACTTTGCTTAGCCCACCATCAGACACTGACGTTGAGTGATGAAATACCCTAGCGGTATCCAAAAAGCCAGAATATAATATCAGAATTAAGGAATTAACAATCACAAAATTTGTTAATGGCTAAAGCAAGGGTGTTCTTGATAAAAATTGTATGGTAAACTGCTGAAAACTGGAGCAACATTTCAAGGCAGTGAAAAATATAATGATTATACAGTCACATTGAGCTTGTTTATTTTATAATTTCATGTTTTTTTTCTTTCTAAGTCCAAAACAACGTCTAAACCAACTTTATTTCTGTGCTCCAATAAAGCTGATGTTTACACTGTTAAAAACGGTTATTTAACGAAAAGGACTTCATCGTGTTATGTTCTTATTTATACACAGAAGGTGTTTTCTCAGTGCTAGTGTTGTAGATCTAAATTTTCTTTCCCTCCTAGATATCTGGTCTCTCTTGCAGAAGAACACAACACGAAAAAAGTAACAAAGTTGTCATGGAACGTTTGCATTGTACCAAGGAAACAAAACACAACAATAAAATAAAGGCTAAGAAAACGAAAAAGCACGAACTCGATGCTATAATATGAGTGTTGCGAGAATAGGTTATTTTCCGATACTTCCCAAGACACCCTGACATTCTGTTTTCAGCCTGTGTGATTGCTACCATATGAAATGCAGTGTGAATTGTTATGACATTATGTTCAGCCTCATTTCGTTCTGTTATGTGTAAATCAACCTTTAAGTTTTACAATACCTGTGTAGAAAAAAGCTTACTATTTGTATAAATAAGAACATACACTCATGAAGAAATTTTCTTAATAACCTTTAACAACCATTAATTTTCATAATAACCATTAATTTGATGGTGAAAAGGTCAGCTCTACTGAAAGGGAAAAGTAAAGATGTTTTTGATGTTATTTGATACATATAAAGAAAAAATCACAATAGATAAGGTAAATAGGGCCCTTTCTTTGCCATATAAACAGTTCTGTTTTTCTGGGGGACACAGGGGGATGCGTACTCCTAAACTTTTTCGTCGACAAAGCAATTTTTTTTACGATGTTGAGAACTTGCAAGAGTGCCAAAGATTTATTTCACGGACGCAAATTTTTCATTTCATTTTTTCGTGTTGGTAATGGCAATACAAACGATACCAGTGCAGTTTTTGGTGGGAAAATTGACTGTTTCAAGCATTTCGAAGCTGCGGCAACCTTCTCAACAACTGGATCACTGGCAGGCAGCTCGACAAGCATGTTGTGCCTTCGCCCGCTAATAGTGGGCGAAGGTACTGCTAAACGGATATGCATAAGCTCAAATCGCATGCTTCATTTGAGCTGATGTAAACTGATGTGTTCGATACCACTTTCTCAGTACCACCTGCTTCATTTGAGCTGTAAAGTGAACTGAAGAGTACGATAGCATTTTCTTTTTGTATTTCGACATGTTGATGGCGTCATGGCTATAAGCAGACGGATGGTATTTCATGCTTCAGTTATAACTAATTTTCTCTGCGTTATATCCCATGTCGGAGTAGCCTCAAACTTTTTTTCAGAAAAAAGCACTGCATATAAACATTATCTGATATGTTTGTATGAATATATTATCACTACAAAATACACTCCTGGAAATTGAAATAAGAACACCGTGAATTCATTGTCCCAGGAAGGGGAAACTTTATTGACACATTCCTGGGGTCAGATACATCACATGATCACACTGACAGAACCACAGGCACATAGACACAGGCAACAGAGCATGCACGATGTCGGCACTAGTACAGTGTATATCCACCTTTCCCAGCAATGCAGGCTGCTATTCTCCCGTGGAGACGATCGTAGAGATGCTGGATGTAGTCCTGTGGAATGGCTTGCCATGCCATTTCCACCTGGCGCCTCAGTTGGACCAGCGTACGTACTGGACGTGCAGACTGCGTGAGACGACGCTTAATCCAGTCCCAAACATGCTCAATGGGGGGACAGATCCGGAGATCTTGCTGGCCAGGGTAGTTGACTTACACCTTCTAGAGCACGTTGGGTGGCAAGGGATACATGCTGGCGTGCATTGTCCTGTTGGAACAGCAAGTTCCTTGCCGGTCTAGGAATGGTAGAACGATGGGTTCGATGACGGTTTGGATGTACCGTGTACTATTCAGTGTCCCCTCGACGATCACCAGAGGTGTACGGCCAGTGTAGGAGACCGCTCCCCACACCATGATGCCGGGTGTTGGCCCTGTGTGCCTTGGTCGTATGCAGTCCTGATTGTGGCGCTCACCTGCACGGCGCCAAACACGCATACGACCATCATTGGCACCAAGGCAGAAGCGACTCTCATCGCTGAAGACGACACGTCTCCATTCGTCCCTCCATTCACGCCTGTCGCGACACCACTGGAGGCGGGCTGCGCGATGTTGGGGCGTGAGCGGAAGACGGCCTAACGGTGTGCGGGACCGTAGCCCAGCTTCATGGAGACGGTTGTGAATGGTCCTCGCCGATACCCCAGGAGCAGCAGTGTCCCTAATTTGCTGGGAAGTGGCGGTGCGGTCCCCTACGGCACTGCGTAGGATCCTACGGTCTTGGCGTGCATCCATGCGTCGCTGCGGTCCGGTCCCAGGTCGACGGGCACGTGCACCTTCCGCCGACCACTGGCGACAACATCGATGTACTGTGGAGACCTCACGCCCCACGTGTTGAGCAATTCGGCGGTACGTCCACCCGGCCTACCGCATGCCCACTATACGCCCTCGCTCAAAGTCCGTCAACTGCACATACGGTTCACGTCCACGCTGTCGCGGCATGCTACCAGTGTTAAAGACTGCGATGGAGCTCCGTATGCCACGGCAAACTGGCTGACACTGACGGTGGCAGTGCACAAATGCTGCGCAGCTAGCGCCATTCGACGGCCAACACCGCGGTTCCTGGTGTGTCCGCTGTGCCGTGCGTGTGATCATTGCTTGTACAGCCCTCTCGCAGTGTCCGGAGCAAGTATGGTGGGTCTGACACACCGGTGTCAATGTGTTCTTTTTTCCATTTCCAGGAGTGTATATGTCAATGTTCTGAAATGCCTGGATTGCGCTTTTCCTACAGTTTCACTTTACAGGCGTTTACTGTACAAACTTTATCAAGGATATCCAATATAAATTTTGGTATGGTCACTGATAACCTTTGCCTGTTCTGTAATAGACCACTTTCCTGTGTTAAAAATATTGTTCAGATTGTTCTGGTTATTCGGAATATTTATAATATTAAAACAACATTTTCGGTCAGTATTGTCAATGTTAGTTTTATGTAGTTAAAGCTTAAAAATCATTAAATTTCAAGATTTGGTCACATGACTGAAAATGCTCTGTTACTGGCTGACACTCTGGTGATGTCACAGGCCAGGGATAAGGCAAAGCTATACGTGTTAGGAGTGCTACCTGAAGTAACTAGCGTTTTCCACATTTTTTCTGCAAACAGTTTCGTTATTTAGTCATAGAAAACGCATTTAGGAATTTTAAGTGACAATGGCAAAGAATTTTGTGAAGGCTGATAGTGGAAACCCTCCGAAAGTTGATGCATTTGTGGTCTCTTCATTCTTCAAAAGCAATTCAGATTTTTATGTTCTGGAAATAATAAACATGAAAACTGCACTGGACGGTGACTGTGGAGGAAATACTGTGACACAACAATAAGTCGCAGAATTGTCTTAAAGCTGAAGGAATCTGGAACTGGATTATTTGCTTGGACTATGATGAAAAAGGTTTCCCAGAGCAACTTGTGAAACCCCGTTCAATAAAACACAATGTCAATTTTTTCATTTTAACTTCTGTGGTTGTTGCCAGAACTACTACTGATTTTCTCTTTTCTCAGTTTTCAGCCAGCATAATAACATTCATGGGGAGCTGCAGAGGACTAATGTGTTTGCCTTCAACATCTTTACACACTGCAGTTTTTCTGTTCCTCCAAGTCATTAATGTAAACCAAAAGAAAATAGAGTCTACAAAATATACAGTTGACAGAACAGAACCTTAAAGTGTCTTGTTCTACTGTATACTGCAACACTATGATTTAAAAGTGCTTAAACAGGACCAGATTTCTATTTATCATAATGCGCTGGTTTTATTACATTTTTCGTAAGTTCTCTTTGCCAAAATCGTACAGCTATATAACAGGCTAATTGGAGACAGTTGAAACTGGAAAACCGCTGTCTTCTATGACTTGTTTGCAAAGAGTGATGCGGTCAGAAATTGTTAAATGGTTTCTCAGATTCTTCAGAATATAGCTATGTCAGAAATGAAACACATTTTCTTAACACCATTCTTGTGGTTTATCTCAAATTGTGTATAATGGAGCTAATATATGAAAATAGATATCAATATGTAATATCATACAGAATTTAAAGCTGTTACATAAATGTATTATGAATAAAGTGGACTTAAGAAGACAGTAGTATTTAGTGAAGAGAACAGGAAAGGAAACGAAAAAAACTAGCTCTTAAGGAGGCTCTATGTTGTCAAATTTGTAATGGCACCCCAGAACACTATATATTTCGCTACAAATGACGTTATCTTACATCAAAATAATTCATATGGCAATAAATACACATAATGATGACCATCTCACTTGGATCTCTACAAGCGAGTTGTAGCCACATTTTATGAATCTTCTCATTCATTGCGACACTCAAAAACAATTTTTTTAAACTTTTTATAGATGTATTTGTACAATGTGCTACTACACACCATTTGTAAATTTTTTGAAACATAAATTGCGAAACAAGATACCACTGTTAATGAGCTTTAAGACAGAAGAATCAGCGTGCTAGCCAGACACTTCACAGACATCACAGCTTTAAGACAGTAGGAACAGCATACTAGCCAGTGATGTCAAAGACACCACATGTATCAAATGGAGCATTTTAGTGGACTTTAAAATTATTTGAATATTTTTTTAAAAATAATGAAGTTTAAGAGGAAAAATAGATGTTATGAGCATAATATGACAATAAACATTTTATGATTATTTCCAGAAAGCAGTGAAATGCCTTATTTTGATCATATTTTTGGACTTTAGTATCGCTCATGGTATCTTACATCCTCACTTTCATTGTTCGAGGCTGGGCTAAGCGAAAGTCAGTTGTCCTCATGGGTTATCTAGTGTGTATGAACCATTTGATAGTGACATCGCTTGCTGTTCCATTTCTTTGGCGTCTAGTGTGAATGGAGCTTTAGTGTGTTATTCCCTTGTTATTCTGTTCTACACAGGCAAGGTGTATTTCAGTTTTGTTACGAAAATGACACTTCATCATAACACAGAGGAAAAAATGCTAATACAAGGTCCAGTCTCATTAATGTAACCTCCACCTATTTTCAACATCAACATGCAATAACGACTCACAGATGGCAGGCCGCAACAGTAGCATTGGAGCATGTATGAAGCATATTGGGGGATGTGGATAATAGTGCAGTCATTGTCATAATGTGAAAATGTAGCAATTTATCTGACGTCCAAGAGGGCATGATCATTTGCTTACAGACCAAGGGTGGAAGTATTTCTGAAACAGCCAAGTTTGTAAATTTTTTGCGTGCCACTTTAGTTACAGCACACTGCGCACAGCAAAACGGCTCAATCTAAAACCAGCGCCAAGGCAGCCGTGGTACACTGCAGGCCATAGATGACAGGTGAGTAGACCTGTAACTGTTGAGCAACTGGCCACCCAGATGAACCAAGCAGCTACTGACAGTGTCTCCTCAACGACGATTCAGCGAACTTTGCTGCGTATGGGCCTCTGCAGCGGACATCTCACCCATGCACTCATGGTGACTGCAGTTCATTGGTACACCAGTACCGTAACTGGACGTCTCCTGAATGGCGACAAGTGGTCTTTTCTGATCAATGTTTTACACTCCATCGAACAGATGGGCACTGGGGGTATGGTTTGAAATGTCTGAAAGCAAACACCCTGTAACAATTATAGGAAGGGTTCGGACCAGAAGAGAGTGAGTTGTGGTACCTGTGTGATCTCGTAGTTCTGTAAGGTACAAGGGATACCACCCCTACGTGCAAGTTGTTTTTCCTTGGCAAGATGATATCTACCAGCAGGGCAACATACCACACAGCTTGAAGTGTACATGCATAGTTTGAAGAGCACCAGGATGAGTTTACCATACTGACCTGGCCACCAAACTGGATTTAAACTCAACAAAGAATCTGTGGGGGCACCTCGAACAGGCTGTTCATATCATTGATCCTCAGCCAACAAACCTAGTGCAGCTGGGTATGGCCCTGGAGTCGACAGGTTCCATTCCCCTGTCGGTATCTTCCAGAACCTCACTGACTCTCTCTCTGCACATCTTGCAGTGGTCCATGCTGCAATTTATGCTTATTCAGGGTTTTGATCGGTGGTCACATTAATGTGACTGGACAGTGTATATTTTTTTGATATTGCAGATTGTGATGATATCTACAGTATTTTAAAGTAACAGTTTAGAACAGTTTACTTCAGCAGGTGTAGTGTGCGATTCAAGTCATCCTACATCTTCATAATTCGAAAAATAGGAGGTGATTAAACTTTTGAGAAAGGAGCATGCTTTAGCAACAATTTGTATTGAGACTGAGTGATTTTTGGCTATTTACTCACGTGCTTCATGAACTGACTCCCATACACAAAAGACAATTTGGTAAGGGACACCTTTCATGACATTTCTAATACAAGACTTGGTTATCTTTACAGTAAATGATATCATTCTATATTGTTTGTACACCATGGCAAATTTGCAAAAGTTAGTTTGTCAGAGCAAAACAGAAATATATGGGATTCAACAAACTGTATCACATCATTGATATTTTAGTATCTGTCTCACCATCATTGAGACAAAAATATGCATTTTGACTCGTTATTTTTCTACAAAACTATTTTCTGGCTGCATTTTGTGTTACTGTTGAGAATTCTTTACTCTAGAAACCACTCTGCAACTACCAGAGGAGAAATTTCCTAAAAAAAATAGGAACAATGCCGATAAAGTTCGCGAGACGTCTCTCAGTGAATATTATCCATATTAAAGCACTTCAGTGACAAAAGCTTTTAAGTGTTGCAAGTGAGTTGCCTTTTAAACAATGTGTTTCATCCAAAGAAAATAGATATTTATGCTAACAACTGACATCGTCCCAGATATGTTTCCTTAGATCAAAAGCAAGGAATCATGGCATGTGCTACTATGTGAGAGAACAGGAACAACATCAAAATTACTGAATAAACTGAATCGATGAGAACTCCTCCTCATTTCAACTGATATGCCATTTGACAATCAAGCTGTGAAACACAAGAGAAACATGAATCTTGACAGCTTGCAGCACCATACATATGCTTGAGGTGAAAAAAATTCAGAAATAATAATGAAAAAATCAAGGAACAGCAATCTATTGATTAAAATTCGACCCTCCTGATTTACTACTGGTTTCAATGGAATCAGTGCTTAGAACTATGAAACTGCACAGAAAGATTATCTTTCTCATTTGGACACTTGAGGAAAAAACGTGTTAGTGACGTATTTATATTCCAACTTTAGATAAAAGCATAATTGTATACTTCCATTTGTTTGTTATAAATAATATAAATAGCATGCATCACATCATCATTTCATCATACTAGTCATAATATCAATAAACTTGAAATTCTTTAAAGTACTGAACACAACTATCTACAAAACAACTTTAAATGTCTGATTACTTTGTAAATGAGGAAAGTTTAGAAATTATGTCTATAGTTTGTTGGAAATCACCAAGTGCTCTCATTATGAAACACTGGTTGAATATAGTCAGGGTAATTTTCACTCCATTTTAAGCAAAGGGTAGTTTTTGCACAGCTCGATGTTTATAACATCATGTCTCCTGAAGTATGTGTTGTGCATAATTTTGCGGGTGTGTTCAGTGATATATGTAGATACTATCTGTGAAGTATATGCCAATAGAGTTAGTAGTAAAGAAGTAGAAAGTCACGATTGTTGTAGAAGTTTCACTGTATGCCATTCTAAGGAAAAGCTGGTTTTACACACATCTTAATGTTTACAATGTTATAGCTCCTTAACTATCTGTTGTACAATGATATAATTTTGATGTTATATTATGTGGAATATTTTGACATTGTCTCCAAACTAGATTGCGAATAGAGATGATGGTAAAGAAGTGATAAATTAAAATGTCCCACCTGGTGCTGAAGTTTTGCTGCATGAGAAATGAAAATGCAGCAAGCAATAATCTTTTCCTTTTTATCACTTTTTGGTTGGTGCCTGTGGGAAAAGTTTCGTAAAGATTTAAAATTGTTTGTAAAGTTTGTTGGAAGTCGCTAAGTACTGTTATTGTCAAATATTGGGTGAATAAAGTCTGAGTATTTGTGCACCATCAGTTACACTGTCTCAAGAAAACACACAGTTTCTAAATGTAATATTTGTCTGGCTGTGTTAAACTTTTAACACAAGTTCATACCTCTTAACGAGTAGTTTATGACAATACTTAGAATTTTTAAATTCTGTCATTAATCAGATGAAACATTCTGGATACGGTTTTTGAAGATGTTTATTTATTCATTTTCATCATCACTAACTATATTTTTTGATGTTAGATTCGAACAGGAGGCATGGTACACAGGGGGTATATATGGAAGAAATTTCTGTATATCCTCCAATATTGCCGCTTGAGATTTTTCTTCCTCCTGGCTACAATATCATTCGCTCTGGCACATTTGCGGATGAAGACGAACGAATCTTCATTTAGCAAGGCCCAAATTTTTCCAGTATTCAATGTCACCCATGAAATATTTGAATTTCACTATCATTTGATGGGTGTATTCTATATGAAGCCTCGGAATTTTCAACCTTTTACTCACTGTCCATCAGAAGCGTTTCCTTTTGTCCTTCACTTGTAATCTGGTAATAAGTTTTAAGTTTACCACATACTTTGCATGTGTTTCTTTTCTGAATGTGGGAACAGTAAAATCTTCATAAAAATGTTGATTTCAAAGACTTTTTTAAGTGTTACATTTCTCTGCCCCTGCAAAACCCTAAAAACCTGTCACAAACAATTTTTGGTTTTAATGCAGAAGAAAAATATTTTATTACATTTGCAATGGTATTTTGGTTTCTTGACCAATGTTTCACATTTGTGGAAATTTAAGCTATCTGTTCCTTCTTCCATTCAATTTTGCTATGTGACGAAGTTTGGGGAATTATGTCTGGGCGATTGTTACTGGTATGTTTAATTTTTTCAAAATGAACATTCATTTAAATGCATGGAGAAAGTGTTTTTTTCTGACTGTATCTGTTCCACCTAATCGTCTAGGCCTACACAGTGCCACTTACTTCCGCTGAATGAAACGTGCAATGAAACTACTTTGTGTAATTGCATTTCACAAAGCTCAAAATGATTTGTCTTCCTTTATGTCTTCAGTATCTACTTCTCTGCAGTATACCACAGTCGTCCCTGCGTTTATGACTGGGCTGATCAGCAAGATGTTTTTCTCCAACGTGTAAACTGATTTTAGTTTTATTTACTTTTCGCGAGCTTTTCGGCGGCCTTCAAACATAGATTCATTTTGAGTCTTCTGCATCTGAAAGTTGCTGTCGGCTTCTAGTCCGTCATTAACGAAAGAAGAAAAATGTAACAACGCCATTGGCGTACACACCCAGGGAGGGGTTGAAATGGTTCAAATGGCTCTGAGCATATGCGACTTAACTTCTGAGGTCATCAATTGCTTAGAATTTAGAACTACTTAAAACTAACTAACCTAAGGACATCACACACATCCATGCCCGAGGCAGGATTCGAACCTGCGGCCGTAGTGGTCAATCAGTTCCAGACTGAAGCTCCTAAAACCGCCAGGGAGCGGCTGGTGGATTGAGGCAGGAGCTTTTTGCCTGACAGATCTCCCTCTACATCACAATAACTACAGGCTTCTCAAAAATGGTCCACTTTTTGGCTCTAGCGTCAATTTTAAAGCTATATTTTTTTAATTTGTCATACTGTTGATTGGACGTTAACAGGGTGCAAACAATAGACTTTAATGTATCCCTGGTAAGAGAGTTGTAGAAACTTACGCAACACAGTGGATAACAGTAAATGGAGGAAGACGCCCTGATGACAAGAGTTGCATATTACACTCCTGGAAATTGAAATAAGAACACCGTGAATTCATTGTCCCAGGAAGGGGAAACTTTATTGACACATTCCTGGGGTCAGATACATCACATGATCACACTGACATAACCACAGGCACATAGACACAGGCAACAGAGCATGCACAATGTCGGCACTAGTACCGTGTATATCCACCTTTCGCAGCAATGCAGGCTGATATTCTCCCATGGAGACGATCGTAGAGATGCTGGATGTAGTCCTGTGGAACAGCTTGCCATGCCATTTCCACCTGGCGCCTCAGTTGGACCAGCGTTCGTGCTGGACGTGCAGACCACGTGAGACGACGCTTCATCCAGTCCCAAACATGCTCAATGGGGCACAGATCTGGAGATGTTGCTGGCCAGGGTAGTTGACTTACACCTTCTAGAGCACGTTGGGTGGCACGGGATACATGCGGACGAGCATTGTCCTGTTGGAACAGCAAGTTCCCTTGCCGGTCTAGGAATGGTAGAACGATGGGTTCGATGACGGTTTGGATGTACCGTGCACTATTTAGTGTCCCCTCGACGATCACCAGAGGTGTACGGCCAGTGTAGGAGATCGCTCCCCACACCATGATGCCGGGTGTTGGCCCTGTGTGCCTTGGTCGTATGCAGTCCTGATTGTGGCGCTCACCTGCACGGCGCCAAACACGCATACGACCATCATTGGCACCAAGGCAGAAGCGACTCTCATCGCTGAAGACGACATGTCTCCATTCGTCCCTCCATTCACGCCTGCCGCGACACCACTGGAGGCGGACTGCACGATGTTGGGGCGTGAGCGGAAGACGGCCTAACGGTGTGCGGGACCGTAGCCAAGCTTCATGGAGACGGTTGTGAATGGTCCTCGCCGATACCCCAGGAGCAACAGTGTCCCTAATTTGCTGGGAAGTGGCGGTGCGGTCCCCTACGGCACTGCGTAGGATCCTACGGTCTTGGCGTGCATCCGTGCGTCCCTGCGGTCCGGTCCCAGGTCGACGGGGACGTGCACCTTCCACCGACCACTGGCGACAACATCGATGTACTGTGGAGACCTAACGCCCCACGTGGTGAGCAATTCGGCGGTACGTCCACCCGGCCTCCCGCATGCCCACTATACGCCCTCGCTCAAAGTCCGTCAACTGCACATATGGTTCACGTCCATGCTGTCGCGGCATACTACCAGTGTTAAAGACTGCGCTGGAGCTCCGTATGCCACGGCAAACTGGCTGACACTGACGGCGGCGGTGCACAAATGCTGCGCAGCTAGCGCCATTCGACGGCCAACACCGCTGTTCCTGGTGTGTCCGCTGTGCCGTGCGTGTGATCATTGCTTGTACAGCCCTCTCGCAGTGTCCGGAGCAAGTATGGTGGGTCTGACACACCGGTGTCAATGTGTTTTTTTTTCCATTTCCAGGAGTGTATTTACAGAAATGTATTTCCCAAATGTCTGAGAAAGCAAACACTCCAAGAACTCTGTGCTAATGCATTGGTGCCAAGTGCAGATTCACGATTCGGTTCTGGTCACAGTTTGTTACTCTGATTCCAGGTAGCGAGCCACAAAATGGCCGCAGTAGCTGCACAAAAATACCTATATCCAATTTATTTCTGCTCTGTGATTTCTTGTTAGATCTACAGTTGAGTTATATCACTAAATTTGTCTCATCAAGATCTGTTATTCTGGTGGCAAAAATAGTGTGGTTACACTTAAAAAGCAAAGTTGATACTTGTTTCTCAGTTATTAGTGGCGTTGCAAGAACGCGTTACTGTTTATTTTATGGGACCCTATTCCCCCCAAGCACATTTACTAATAGCATTTGTATTTTCACACCTATCAATTTCCAAATTTATCGGAGAAATTTCAGAGAACAAAGTAGCGTACAAAATACGTGTGTCGAAAACGGCAACGAATTCTAGGAGTGACAAAGTACGTTTAACACAGAGGAATTTCCATGAGCACTTGCTCATATCCATATACGTGGCCTTACAGGCTAACCACCTGCAAAGAACGTCCCAGCAAAGAAAAGGCACATATTCAAAGGCTGACCTTACTTGCTGTCAGAAACAAATACGACATGGTTCATGAGTGAATTTAATTTTACACGACGCTGAGTTATATAAAAAATTTCTGATGCTTTGTTTCAAACGTTATTTAATGTAATGAAACACATACACTGTCCAATCACGCTTATGTGATCACCTGTCTAACGCCTGAATAACTACCTCTTGCAGCTCAGACCTCTGCGAGACAAGCAGGAAGAGAGTCCATGAGGGTCTGGAAGGTACCAACAGGGATGTGGAGCCAAGACGACTCCACTACCGTAGGCAGCTGTGCTAGGTTTCTTGGGTGAGGTGGTCCCCCAGATTCTCGATTGGGTCTAGATTCGAGGAGTTTATTAGGCAGGGGAATATGGTAAACTCATCTTGGAGGTCTTTGAACCACACACATGACTGCATGAACCAGGTACTTGCTGCGGAGGCCCAAACGCAGCAACGTTTGCTGAATGGTCGTTGAGGAGACACTGTTAGTAGCCCCTTGGTTCACCTATGCAGTCAGTTCCTCAACAACTGCACGTCACAGCTCCGCAGCCGTCGTTCATCCCTGTCATCTATGGCCTCTATTTTTGTATAGCTCCATTTTACTAACCACGGTGTACTTTAACCATGGCAGCATGCAAACAATTTACAGACTTAGCACTTCGGAAATGCTTCCACTCCTGGCCCAAAAGCGAACGATTGCATCCTTTTGGATGTCAGATAAATAGCTTCAACTCCGCATTATGACAACAAGTGCATAGTTTTGGCACCCTCACCCCTGACCCCAACACTCTTTACGTTATATACCCTCCACTGCTAGTGCTATAACCTTCGGTCTATTAGTGGTTACTGCACATTGACATCGAACATAGACGGCAGTCACATAAATGCAACTGGACCGTGTAGTAACCATCCTATAGCCACCACGAAAAAAAAAAAACACTATCAGGCTGATATATCCACTCACGAATACCTACCCATAATCGTAATAAACAGTTTTAGCACAGTAACACACTCAGTGGGTAATTTCAGTGCAAGTCTGTGTGTGTGTGTGTGTGTGTGTGTGTGTGTGTGTGTGTGTGTGTGTGTGTGTGTGTGTGTGTGTGTGTATGGGTGGGTGGGTGGGTGGGTGTGGGTGTGTGTGTACTTTCTTTGTAGTGCATGGTTCTCATGCATCTTATGCACATTTGCCGATGATATATGTGCACATCCGAAAAAGAATACAGCCAAAATTATATATACCAGTGTCACTCCTTTGCAAGAAAATGGGCTGGTGACTGTGAAAAGGGGCAGTACTCAACATCATTTTGCTCTATTAATTTTTTTGTAGTCTGCATGAGTTTGTAAAACAACATGTTCTATGTTGTTGTTGCTGCTGCTTCTATTCTCTTCTTGTCCAAACTATTTATTGTCCATGTTTCACTTCCATACATGGCTACACTCCACACAAATACTTTCAGAAATGACTTACTGACACTTAAATCTATTATTGATGTTAACAAATTTCTCTCCTTCAGAAACGCTTTCTTTGTCATTGCCAGTCTACATTTTATATCCTCTCTACTTCGACCATCATCAGTTATTTTGCTCCCCAAATAGCAAAACTCCTTTACTACTTTAAGTGTCTCATTTCCTAATCTAATACCCTCAGTATCTCCCGACATAATTCGACTACATTCCATTATCCACGTTTTGCTTTTGTTGATGTTCATCTTATATCCTCCTTTCAAGACGCTATCCATTCCGTTCAACTGCTCTCCCAAGTCCTCAGCTGTCTCTGACAGAATTACAATGTCATCGGCAAACCTCAAGGTTTTTATTTCTTCTCCGTGGATTTTAATACCTACTCCGAATTTTTCTTTTGTTTCCTTCACTGCTTGCTCAATATACATGTTCTATAGAAGGTTTTATTTTCATGTTAGACACTAGAATAGAAGCTCCCAGTACTGCGAAATAAACTTATGGCTTTTTTTCCCAAGAGCATTCTGCTGGTTACCTAGTGATATCTTAAACGCAACAGAAACAGCACTTAGATTCAGCACCATCGTAGAAGTTAAGAAAATACAAGCTGAGTGCTGGGTGATCTCAAAACAGTCAATAACGTTACTGCTGAGACATTGACCCATTTACGAAGTGCATGCCGACCACAGTGACTTTCACAGCGGAATACTAAACCGTACTCTAAACAAAATAACCTTCCTGCGATCCACAAACATCTCACCTACTGTGCTGAAAAATAACTATTTTTATAGTCATAAAAAGCTATTTTCCCCACAGGACTAGTCTTTCTACAACTCGTGGAGGAAGAAGGGTAGAAGTCCTCCTGAACTCCTTATGAATGCATAAATGTACATTGTCTCTAAGCTTTCAAGTTCACAATACAACACTCTGGAACTCTTGGAGTAGCAAGACTACAAGTAGCGTAGTTTTCTAGCAGAGCACAGCTAACCAAAGGTAACTGGAGGGACAATTTTACTCATATAAAGTGAATAGTTCATTTTCCCATGTGCCATGCTGAATCTAACAGTAGAACACTTGAAAATTCCTAATATCTGGGATTCTGGGAGACAACTACTATACTGTTCCACAATATCTCTAAAGAAGCCCATTCGCAAATAAAACACCATTATCTAGGGTATGGAGACCTCTCTCCCAGAATGACTGCAGCGACTGTGATTCTGCAGCGGACAATGTGTCGACTTTAGGCAGCGTTCCTGCAGACGCACTACGGAGCCGAACACCTTTTAAGAGTTTTGCAAGAACCCAGATAGTGGCTACGAAATGTCTCTAGTCCTTCACAAAATAATTAACAGCTTTTTCCTGGTTGGAATTTTGATAAAGAGTCATCATCTTCTTCTTCTCAAGACTAAACCTCATCGCTGCTAGCACTCTCCCCTATTCTGCGCCGATTTTGACACTTAGTTACTCTCAACAGATCTTCAGCTATGTTTTCTTTTTTTGACTTTTTCTTAAAAATCTTCCTTCTAATACGTCTGTTAAAAATTTATTCATTTTCAAAAAGTTTTAGTTGTTATGAGGCTCCTGATCTCTTTCAGAACATCTTATTTCTGTTCAGCTGGTTCTCATTATTGACAAGGTGACTTGAATGGTAGTAAAACTGCGACGTGGAAAGCATCACAATATTTACTAAGTACAGCAACCATAGAAAGTACAGAGAATAAAGAGACATACTATATTTATCTCTGCGGTGGAATTGCATCAAGATGAGCTACCCATGGAATCCCACTTCAGTGAAATCTCGGCTAACATTTTTTTGGCTCATGTAGAGAACATGATATTCAACAACACTGTGAAATTAACGGAGTACAAAATAATAGACTAGTACTGATATATGGCTGGCATAATTTGTCTGACACAAAGTAGAGCAGAAGAGCTACACAATAACATCAACACAACACATCCTCAAACACAGTACACAATGCAAACTAAAGAAAAAAGAAACTGAATTTTCTGGACTTCACAGTAACAAGAAAAAACAACCAACATTGTGCTAGCGTACATTGTCGCTAGCACACC